>NW_006408745.1:2822898-2843572 GCF_000296735.1 Chrysochloris asiatica | reverse complement strand
GAGGAGAATACTAAAAGTGCCATGGACTGCCAAAAGAACCAATAGATCTATTTTGGAAGAAGTGCAGCCAGAGTGCTCCTTGGAAGCCAGGATGGCTAAGCTTCGTCTCTCATACTTTGGACATATTGTCAGGTGAGAACAGTCGCTGGAGAATGATGTCATGCTGGGTAAGATGGAGGGTCAGAAAAAAAAGAGGAAGACCCCCAACAAGATGGATCAGCCAGGTGGCATCACTGATGGTGTCAAGTGTGACAGCGGTAGTGAGGTCGGCCCAGGATCGGACATTGTTTCGTTCTGCTGTGCATGGGGCCGCTATGAGTCGGTTCCGACTCGATGGGACCTGACAACAACAACAACATAGAGATAACAGGATGTGATGAGAATAATTTTTCAAAATCTAGTACAAAGTGTTATGAAAATTAAGGAAAGGAATGATGTCTTCCCAATAAGGCAAGCAGGAAAGTCTTTGAGGAAACAAGGGTGGAAATATGGACCTTGCAGGATGAATGAATTTCAACAGATGGGGAAGGAACCTATCTAATGTCATAAAAGTCATGTTGTGAGGCATTTTTCTGTTTGGAAAATCACTGTACCTTTGTTTCCAGCTCTCTTAAAAAGGAGAACCACTATTTAAATGATTAAACTTGGACAGCTTACACTATTAGATAACAACATTCATTTCTCTCAAACACTGCAGTTCTCCTGTCCCTCTGAAACACATTATTAAACCATCACCATATAAGCATCATTCATCTTGAATTTCCTTTTTAACTTTATACCCACATCCAGTAGTACCTTCCCTCCAAAGGCCCTAAAGCACTTTAAAAACATGATATTATTACTATTTTACTGGCAATGACACTGAATTGCATCCACTGTGTCTAGCACTTCTGGTACCTAGAATTATCTACATGTACTGGTGATAAAGATTATTCTTTGTGAACAGAAGAAGCATAAGTACAGAGTCTTCCAAGGCAATGAAATAAGGCAGAATTGATTTATAAATATGCAGAAGGTATCCAATAAATAATAAATAGAGTCAACTCTAAACACAACAACATCCTCAAAAGCATCTGAACTGAGGGTCCTACTACTTTCAATTCTCAATCTACTAATCTTGTCAACCTTGAATAGACCTTCATAGCCAATATAGTCAAATTCTTCACCCTGTCTTCTGGGATTCCTCCACAATTTTACTCAAAATGAAATTACATTTCCCAAAGTCTCTTCCCTATGTGAATTTGGACGAGTTGATCACCAGAAAAAGTTCCATGGGATTTGGGAGCCAGAAGCAAAGCAGGGGCCTTTACATTCTTAAAGTTGGTCACTATAGAGTGCCATGTGTACTGACACACAATGATGATGCTCTGTGTGCTCTTCCAAATTTGGAGGTGGTTAGAAATAGATGTGAATTCCCATTTTTCTTTATGTTTTCACTCTCTCCTTCTTTATATCAACCTTCCCTTTCTAACCGCTGGTCCTCCTGACCTTTAGGCCCAGTTCAGTCTGAACTGACCTTGTGGTCTAGTTTTTATCCTACAGCACCACACCAGGACCCCTCTATACATTAACCATCTTTACATTCCACTCTTTTTGTATACCATACCACAAAGTAAGTTTATTATTGTCCCATGTAATTCTATTCTTTCCCACTAAGAAGTCATTTCTTGTTACCCTACTTTTTAGTTAATAATAAGAGTCAATACATACATAGAACTTACTATACTAGGGGGCTTCAAGAAGTCTGTGGAGTGATGGAATTAAAAGATAATGAAGACTTTGACAAGGTGGTAGACATACCACACAGATCTTCTACAACAAAGATATGTGAAACCAAATGAAACAGACATAGATGGTAATTCTGGAATCCTGGGCTTCAGAGGAAAGATTTGAGAAGTGGATTGAATACTTACTAGGAGAAAAAGTTTAGCAGGATGGGTATGGAAGGAGACAGACTGGTGAACAATCCACTGATCAGATGCGGTGTGATCATCTGGAACATTTGGAAGCAACTTTTGAGGTAGTTGGAAATCAGTGACCAGATGCACATCAGGGACTAGTGAAGGGAAAGGTATGCGTCTTTCTTTTTACCTACATTCCCCTGGTGACAAGCGGGATGGCCAGCCCCCACTCTCATACACCCTCAACAAAGCCTCTGCTTTCTAGGAGTTCAGAGCTATACAATTGTGAGCCACATCAGTATGAAGCAGATGCACTGCCTTTGCACCTGGATTCAAGCAGGCTTTGCTCCCCACAAAATATTCAGGTCAGTCCTAGACTAGCAGTGACTCTCAGACCCACCTACCCCGCCTCAGTTACCTAAAGAGTCTACATAAACTAGTTTCAGATTGGGTGAAGTGAACACAGACAACACCTAGGCCTATAGGAACTCCATCTAGGGTCAGGAACTTCTCACCCCTCTCACCTTGTGAAATTCTTGGTTGTCAGGAGCCTCTTAGAGTTTTCTTATCTCTGGGTCCAGCACCTGTATTGGGTTGTGTTTTTTTCCCTTCTTTTCTTGCTTTAGTTTGTTTATTATTTCTTCTCTTTCTTCCCCTTTTTCAATTCCCTTGTTTTTTATCCATTCTGTCTCTGCTTTAATTTTGTGTTTTTTCCTTCTGTTTCTTTTCCCCAACCTCTTCTTCTTCTTTCTTATTCTTTTACTCTTGATTTTTCTTTCCTACTCCTTAGTCTCATTTTTCCTCTCCCCAGCTTTATTTAGTATTTTTTTATCTCCTCTCTTATTTTTCTCAACAGTTTTATTTTCCTGTCTGTATTTCCCCTTTAAGTTATTGTTAACATTTCTTGTTACTGCCTTTGTTTTTTTCTTTCTTATCCTTTCTTATTCTCTTGTTTGTTTGTTTTGTTTTGTTTTTGTGTATTTGTCTCTTCTTTCCCCACCTGATGGAAGACAACAACTGTGCCCTACAGCCTACTCATTACCATCTCCTCTGCAGCTCCACCCACTGGACAAGATGCAATATCACATTCTATGACACCTGATAAATAATAGACAACAGCCAACACTAGTGAAACCCATCCTAAACAGAGCTATGTAAACAGCAAACTATGCACACAGTTCCATTCTCTAATCACACCATCAGGAGGCAGTTTGATGACAGCTTAAGAATACACCAACATACAACCATCAATTAAATTTAAATATAATGGTGTAATAATGTCTCAGAGACAACAGATATTTTCAGTTAGCATGAAGACACAATACAGAATGGTTCAAGAATGTGAGCAAGATGCAGAGCCATAAAATGTTTCTGAGAAAGAAAAGCTATTGGAACAACTAGAGAAAGAATTCAAAAGCTTGACATTTATATACTTTCAATGGCTTAGGAGAAAGATCAAGAAAGGCAAGGAAAACACAGAAAAAACTTTAGAAGAACTAAGGAAAACACAAGAACAAAAGGACCAAAAATAAATAAATATTTGAAATGATACAAAAACTGAAAAAAGAAATTGAGATTAACACTATAATTTCAGAAATGAACAAAACAGTGGAAGAGTGAAAGAGTAGAATAAATGGAAATCTGAATTAGTGAACTTGGAAATAAATCTCTCGAAAGCAGTAGGCTAAACAATCAGGAAAAAGGGGAAGAAATTCAAAGGAAGCCGAAGATTTAAGTGGGACAAGATGAAGATAAATAACTTAAGGGTGATGAGAATTCCAGAGTAAGACACAATAAAAACAAAAAAGCAATAAAAGAAAATTGTCAAAGATTTGCTTGAATAAAACTTCCCTAACTTCCAGAGGTTCAAGCTGGACTCAGAAGAGGCCATGGAATGAGGGATATAATTGTTGAAGTCCAATGGATCTTGACTGAAAGCAGAGAATATCAAAAAGATGTTTACCTGTGCTTTATTGACTACACAAAGACTTTCAATTGTGTGGATCCTGAGAAGCTATGGACAACATTACGAAGTATGAGTATTTCGGAACACTTAATTGCACTCATGAGGAATCAAGAAGCAGTTTTCCGAACAGAACATGGGAACACTGAATGGTTTAAAATTTAAAAAGGTGTGTGACAAAGTTGTATTCTTTTACCATACTTATTCAACCTGTATGCTGAGCAAACAATCCAAGAAGCTGGGTTATATGAAGAAAAAGGTGGCATCAGGATCGAGGGAAGACTCATTAACAACCTGCAATATGCAGATGATATAACCTTGCTTGCTGAAAGTGAAGAGGACTTAAAATATTTACTGATGAAGATCAAAGAACACAGCCTTGGTATAGCTTACATCTCAGTGTAAAGAAAACAAAAATCCTCACCACTGGACCAGTAAACAACATTTTTATCTATGGAGAAAAGATTGAAGGTGTCAAGGACTTCATTTTTCTTGGATCAACTATCAACACTCATGGAAGCAACAGTCAAGAAATCAAACGATGTATGGCATTAAGCAAATCTGCTACACAAGACCTTTTTAAAGTGTTAAAGAACAAAGATGTCAGCTTGAGGACTAAGGTGTGCCTGACCCAAGCCTTCGTATTTTCAATAACCTCATATGCATGTGAAAGCTGGACAGTGAATAAGGAAGATCGTAGAAGAATTGATGCCTTTGAATTATGGTGTTGGAGGAGAATACTAAAAGTGCCATGGGCTGCCAAAAGAACTAATAGATCTGTTTTGGTAGAAGTGCAATCAGAGTGCTCTTTGGAGGCCAGGATGGCCAAACTTAGTCTCTCATACTTCAGACATATTGTCGGGAGGGACCACTCACTGTAGAAGGATATCATGCCTCATAGGGTGGAGGGATGGAGAAAAAGAAGAAGACCCCCAGAGAGATGGATTGGCAAAGTGGCAGCATCAATGGGATCAAGTGCGGCAACGATAGTGAGGTTGGCCCAGGATTGGGCAGTGTTTCGTTCTGCTGTCCATAAGGTCGCTATGAGTCAGTACTGACTCAATGTTGTTGTTGTTGTTGTTTTTAAGTGCCGTCGAGTCAATTCTGACCCATAGCAACCCTGCATAAATAGGGTTTCCAAGGAGCAGCTGGTGAGCTTGAACCACCAACCATGCAGTTCAAACGGCTTTGCAGTCTGGCTCATTAACCCACAGTGCCACACCAGGACTCCACTGACTCAATGGTACCTAACCAAAAAAAAAAAAAACATCATCACGAAAGATATTGAGGAAGTTGAATGCACACCAAACAGAATAGATTCCTCACAAAATCACCAAGACATATCATAATAAATCTCTTCAAAAGGAAAGACTCCTGAGAGCAACTTAAGAAAAACTAGAAATTACTTATAAAAGAGAAGAAATGAGACTAAGTTCTGATTTCTCAGAAGAAACCAAGCAGGCAAGAAAGCATTGGGAAAACATATACAAAACTCTGAAAGAAAAAAATGTGCCAACCAAAAATCATATGCCAAGCAAACTGTTCCTCTAATAGAACAACAAAATCAGGACATTTTCAGGTAAACAGAAATTAAGAGAATTTTAATAATCAGACAAACTTTGCAAAATTTACAAAAGGGAGTTCATTGGACTTAGATCCAACAAGAATCTGAGGTTAACATGCAGGACAACATGACCCAAAACTAAATGCAGATATATAAGTATCCAAAATAAAACAAATCTACAAGACTGAAAATAGGGTACCAGAGATATCAATTTATAATGAAAACAATTACAAAGCTAAAAGAGAAAATGGGATTGTTTTTTAAAATTTTCAAATGGCAAGGAAGTCAAGTTGATTTCAACATAAAACAGACTGTTTTAAACTGAGGATAAAATTAATCAATTACAGGGTAATGTCAAAGAAAGTTAATACACCATCACATCAAAAAATAAGTGGGGAAGGAACCATAAATATTTAGTAAACATTGAAACAATAGCAGGAAGAAAATGACAAGAAAACACAAAAACAAAAAGAACTCAGCATAGAAAATTATGTGGAACCAGCAGCACCACAAAAAAATTGCACAGTAAAATGATGTTAATCAGTTCACAAATATCAATAATTACAGTGAATGTAAATGGATTAAATGCATCAGTCAAGGGACAAAATAGAATGGATATAAAAACACCTTCAATATGCTGTTTACAAGAGACACACCTTATACATCAATATAAAAATTGACTAAAAATTAAAGGATGGAAAAAATATATCAAACTAATGGCAACAAATATCAAGCGAGTGACAATAGTAATTTCTGATAAAATAGACTTTAAGGCAAAAGCCATCATAAAAGACAAAGTAGGTCATTGTATCATGATGAAGTGTTAATTGAACAAGAGGACATAACCATAAGAAATATCTATACTTTCAAGGTTGTTGTTGTTGTTGTCGTTAGGTGCCATCGAGTTGGTACCGACTCATAGCAACCTTGTATGCACAGCAGAACGAAACACTGCCCGATCCTGGGCCAACCTCACTATCGTTGCCACACTTGATTCCATTGATGCTGCCACTTTGCCAATCCATCTCTCTGGTGGTCTTCCTCTTTTTCTCTATCCCTCCACCCTACAAAACATGAAACATGATATCCTTCTCCAGTGACTGGTCCCTCCCGACAATATGTCTGAAATATGAGAGATGAAGTTTGTCCATCCCGGCCTCCAAGGAGCACTCTGGCTACACTTCTTCCAACACAGATCTGTTGGTTATTTTGGCAGTCCATGGCACTTTTAATATTCTCCTCCAACCCTATAACTCAAAAACATCAATTCTTCTATGGTCTTCCTTATTCACTGTCCAGCTTTCACATGCATATGAGGTTATTGAAAATATGATGGCTTGGGTCAGGCACACCTTAGTCCTCAAGCTGACATCTTTGGGCTTCAACACTTTAAAAAGGTCTTGTGCAGCAGATTTGCCTAATGCAATATGCCATTTGATTTCTTGACTGTTGCTTCCATGAGTGTTGATAGTTGATCCAAGAAGAATGAAGTCCTTGACAACTTCAATCTTTTCTCCATTGATAAGAAGGTTGTTTACTGGTCCAGTGGTGAGGATTTTTGTTTTCTTTACATTGAGATGCAATCCATATTGAAGGCTGTGCTCTTTGATCTTCATCAGTAAATATTTTAAGTCTTCTTCACTTTCAGCAAGCAAGGTTGTATCATCTGCATATTGCAGGTTGTTAATGAGTCTTCCCTCAATCCTGATGCCACCTTTTTCTTCATATAACCCAGCTTCTTGAATTATTTGCTCAGCATACAGGTTGAATAAGTATGGTGAAAGAATACAACCCTGTTGCACATCTTTCTTAATTTTAAACCATTCAGTGTTCCCATGTTCTGTTCTAAAAACTGCTTCTTGGTCCAGGTACAGATTTCTCATGAGCACAATTAAGTGTTCAGGAATACTCATACTTCGCAATGTTATCCATAGCTTGTCATGAGCCACATAGTCAAAAGCCTTTGCGTAGTCAATAAAACACAGGTAAACATCTTTCTGATCTTTTCTGCTTTCAGCCAAGATTCATCAGACAACAGAAATGATATTCCTCATTCTACAGCCTCTTCTGAATCAGGCTTGATCCTCTGGAAGTTCTCTGTCAATGTATGCTCGTAGCCATTTCTGTATTACTTTTAGTAAAACTTTACTCATATGGGATATCAAAGAGATCGTCTGATGATTTCTGCATTCCATTGGATCACCTTCCTTTAGAATGAGCACAAATAAGTATTTCTTCTAATCAGTCAGCCAGATAGTTGTCTTCCAAATTTCTTGACATAGATAAGTGTTTGCCTTGAGGGCCGCCTCACTTTCTTGAAAGATTTCAATTTCCATCAATTCAGGAATTCCATCAATTCCTGGTGCCTTGTTCTTTGACCATTCCTTCAATGCACCTTGGATTTCCTCCGTCAGTATCATTGGCTCTTGGTCATATGCTACCTCTTGAAACGGTTGGACATCAACCATTTCCTTTCGGTACACTGACTCTGTGTATTCCTTCCAGCTTCTTTTGATGCTTTCTGCATCATTCAATAATTTGCCCAGAGAATCTTTCAATAACATAAGTTGAGGCTTGAATTTTTTCTTCAGTTCCCCCCAGCTTAAGACATGCTGAGTGTGTTCTTCCTTTTTGGTTTTCTGACTCCAGCTCTTTGCACATTTTGTTGTAATATTTGGCTTTATCTTCTCGAGCTGATCTTTCAAATTTTCTGTTCAGCTTTTGCACCTCCTCATTTCTTCCATTTGCTTAAGCATCTCTACGCTGGAGAGTACGTTTCATTATCTCTTCTGACATCCATTTTGACCTTTTTGTTCTTTCTTGTCTTCTTAATGACTTTTTGCTTTCTTCCTGTATGATGTTCTTGATATCATCCCACAACCCTTCTGGTCTTCGGTCTTTAGTGTTTAGTACTCTTAAGGTAAGAGACTCTAAATACATAAATCAAACTCAAATAGAACTAAAGAAAGAAATAGACAATTCTACAATAATAGTAGGAGATTTTAATACATTATTTTCCATGAAAGACAAAATTATAAAGAAACTCAATGAAGACACAGAACAACTAAACAACATAGTCAAAGAAGTTCACCTCATAGACTTAACTAAGCACTCAACCCTCAAACAGCAAAGAATACATTGTTTTATAGAATAGACCATATGTTATGCCACAAAATAAGCCTCAATAAATTTACAAACATCAAAATATTACAAAGAGTGTTCTCAGATTACAAAACTATAAAGTGGGAAATCAACAATAGGAAGATTAAGAAAAAAAAATGGAAATTGAATAGCACTTGTTTAAAAGCTACTCGACAGTAGAAGAAACAAAACATAAAATAAAAGTTTCCTTGACTAAAACAACAAAGAAAACACAAGATACCAAAAGCTTTGAGACACAGCAAAAGTAGTTTTCAGAAAGAAATTTATAGCAATAAACTCAAACATCCAAAAAGAAGGAAGAATCAAAATATCAAAATCAGCACCTTAATTGCAAAAGAGCAGCAGAGTAAAGCTGCTACCACCATATGAAAAGAAATAATAGCGATTAGAACAGAAATAAATGAAATGAAAAAAGGAAAACAATAGAAAGAAACAAGACAAGAATTTGGTTCTTTGAAAGCATTCATAAAATCGACAAACAACTGGAAAATCTAACAGAAGAAAAGAAAATGCCAATATCATGATTAAGAAGTTATATGGGTGACAGAATCTATGAAAATAAAAATGAAGAATACTATGAAGAATTGTACTCCAACAATTTTTAAATTCTAGAAGAAATGGACAATATCTAGAAACACAACCTACCTAAACTAATCTAAACTGAAGTAGAAAACTTAAACAGACCTATAATAAAAGAAGAAATGGATCAGGTCATTAAAAATCCCCACCCCACCTCCAAAAAATGTCCCAGCTTAGGTGGATTTATAGGTGAAGAGCAAAGATGTCACCTTGAGGACTAAGGTGGCCTGACCCAAGCCATGGTATTTTCAATAACCTCATATGGATGTGAAAGCTGGACAGTGAATAGGGAAGATCATAGAAGAATTGATGCTTTTGAATTGTGGTGTTGGAGGAAAATACTAAAAGTTCCATGGACTGCCAAAAGAACCAATAGATCTGTTTTGGAAGAAGTTCAGCCAGAGTGCTTCTTGGAGGGCAAGATGTCTAAAGTTCGTCTCTCATACTTTGGACATATTGTCAGGATGGAACAGTCGCTGGAGAAGGATATAATGCTTGGTAAGATGGAGGGTCAGAGAAAAAGAGGAAGACCCCCAACGAGATGGATTGTCCAGGTGGCAGCATTGATGGCGTCAAGTGTGGCAGCGGTAGTGAGATTGGCCCAGTATCAGATATTGTTTCATTCTGCTGTACATGAGGTCGATATGAGTCGGTTCCGACTCGATGGCACCTGACAACAACAACAACATTACAAAACACTCAGAAAGGACTGACATCAATTCTATACAAACTATACCAGAACATAGAAGAGAATGGGAAACACTCAAATTCATTTTATGAAATGGGCATAACTCTCATACCAAAACCAGGCAGGGACATCACAAAAAATTAAAATATAAGCCAATTTCCCTTATGAGCTCAAATGTAAAAATTCTCAACAAAACCCTAGTCAATAGAATTCAATAAAATTATCAAAAAAATAATATATCATGATCAAGTGGGACTCAAGCCAGGTAAGCAAGGATGGTTCAACATTAGCAAAACAATCCATATAATCTACCACATTAAAAATAATAATAATAAAGGAAAAGAACTACATGATCATATCAGTTGATGCAGAAAAGGCATTTGACAAAATCCAACCACTATATTACAGATTTAGAAAAAAGAAAATTCATTGAAATAGGAATAGAAGGAAAATTCCTATCATAATCAAGCTCATATATACAAAACCAAGAGCCAGCTTTACTCTCAACAGATAGAAACTGAAAGCATTTCCTATGTAAATGGAAAACAGACAAAAATGCATTTTATCATCACTCCTATTAAATATACTATGGAGCTCTGGTAGTGTAGTGGCTATGAATCAGGCTGTGAACCGCAAGGTCAGCAGTTTGAAACTACCAGCTGTTCCGTGGGGAAAAGATGAGGCGTTCTGCTCCTGTAAAGATTTACAGCCTCGGAAACCCTGTACAGGGTCGCTATGAGTCAGAACTGACTCCAGGGCACATAACAACAACAACAATAAATATACTGCTGGAAGTATTCTCCAGAACTATGAAGTAAGAAAGGGAAATTCATGCCATTCAAATTTAAATCTTTCAACAAACTGATGAAACACTGGAGGCATTCACTCATCTATAACAAGAAATTTGGGAGACATCTGATAAGAGATCCATATTTGTGCCATTCCAAAGAGTGGTGACCCAACAGAATTCACAAAACATCAGTTGATTGCTGCTGCCACTGTGCCAATCTAATTTGCTGGGAGTCTTTCTCTTTTTCTCCGATCCTCCTTTTTACCAAACATCATATCCTTCTCCAGGAACTGGTCCCTTCTGACATGTCTAGGACCTCAATGTTTAGATGTTCCATTTCATTTTTAACTACTTCCAGTTTTCCTAGATTCATACTTTGTGCATTCCATGTTCTGTTTATTAGCGGATGTTTACAGCTATTTCTCTTCATTTTGAGTTGTGGCCCATCAACAAATGAAGGTCCCAAAGACTTCTTTACTCCATTTGTGGCATCACTGTCAACTCTATTTTGAGGAAGCAACTGTTCCCTAGTCACATTTTGAGTGCCTGCCAACCTGAGGGGCTCACTTCTGGAACTATATCTAACAATATTCTAGTGTTCTTCATCATATTTCAATATTCAATATTCTTCTGCTGACAGTGTTCCACTGCTATTCATAAGGATTTCAGTGACTACATATTCTGATGTAGTCCATCTTTCCTTCTTCTTCTAGCCTGCCTTTGTCTGGAAGCTCAACTGAAACCTCTTCACTGTGGGGCCTCCTGCTGGTATTTAAAACATCCATAGAATAACTTCCAGAATCACAGCAACATGCAAGCCACCACAGTACAATAAACTGACAGACAAGTAGTGGGTTATGCTTATTAGGAAACTGTAAATAGACAAAGAAGCAATTGTTCAAACAGAACAAGGGAACACTGAATAGTTTACAGGAAAGGGGTTTGCCAGGGCTGTATTCTTTCACCATAGTTATTCAATCGGTAAAATGAACAAGTAATCTGAGAAATAGGATTATATGAAGAAGAACATAGCATTAGGATTAGAGGAAGACTTATTAACAACCTGTAATGTGCAGATGATACACAATGCTTGCTGAAAGCAAAGAGACTTGAAATATTGATAAAGATCAAAGACCACAGTCTTCAGTATGGGTTTCACCTTAATGTAAAGAAAACAAATCCTTACCATTGCGCCAATAAATTCCATCATGATAAATGAAGAAAAAATTGAAGTTGTCACAGACTTCATTTTGCTTGCATCCATTATCAACACTCGTGTAGACAGCAGTCAATAAACCAAACTATGTATTGCACTGGGTAAATCTGCCGAACAAAACCTCTTTAAAGTGTTCAAGAGCAAAGATATCAGTTTGAGGACTAGAGTGCACCTTACCCACACCGTGGTATTTTCAGTAGCTTCATGTGCATGTCAACATTGGACAATGAATAAGAAAGACCATAGAAGAATTAATGCATTTGAGCCATGGTATAAGAGAAGACTATTAAAAGTAGTAGACCACTAAAAGAACAACTAAATTTGTGTTGGAAGAAATGCTGCCAGAAGGCTCCTTAGCAGCCAGGATGTGAAGATTTCATCTCTCATACTTCAGACATATTAGCAGAGGGCCCACTCCCAGGACAAGGAGATCCGATCATGTTTGTTAAAGTGGAAGGTCAAAGAAAAAGAGGAAGAAGCCCAACTAGATGCATTGGTACAGTGACAGCAGTAGGGGGTTCAATCTTAACAATGGTTTTATGGATGGCAAAGAACCAGGTAGTGTTGTGGAGAAGGTCACTATGAGTTAGAACAGATTCAATGACACCTAATCACAATAATAACAAATTTGCAAAGAAATAAAACTCTCCTTATTTTATTGAGGCATTGTTGGAATGGGCAAAAGGGGAGAAACAAAGCTACGATGCTTGGCTGTCTTTTGAATCTTGGTTTCCCTTGCATACCATTATAAAATAGACACTTGAGGGGAGAGAAAGGAATAGCCAGAAATATCACCATAGAAGCTTGTAAGTCTGTCTTCTGCCTATAACTGATTGGAATACCTAAAATGGGGCTACAATGTGCCAGTGAAGGAGGCTTCCTGTGGAGCCTTTGTGTTGCAAAAGACCATAGGTGGAATCCTGAACCCCATGCAGAATCTTCTGAGGTTGGAGATTTCCACTTGAAAGGACAAGCAGACCAGCCTGGAGTAGCTAGAAGAACAGAAGATACTTCTTGAAAGAAAGATTAACAGGAAAAAATACAAAACAATAACGTCAGTTCTACTGAATACTACAATAACAAACAAGTTGCTCACCCAGGAGACATCAAGGCAAGTGGTTGGGTCCTCTCAGAGCAAACCGCCTTCCAAGACTAAGACTCAGTGATTGATGGTGATCACGTTGGTCACCGATAAGGGGGAATGAGGGAAAAACAGCAATGAAGCTGCAAACTAAGCCCTACCACGTACAATAGACTCCTGTGAACCCGGGTGGAGACCTGGTTGGCCAGCAGTGTGGCAAGACCTGGGACCCTTAGCCCAGAGATAGTGACATAGCCAGAGGACTAGAGTGGAGAGTGAAGCATCCAGCTGATAAGAAGAGAGGGCATATGCACAAGAACACCCAAACTTGCAGATAATACCCACTTGACCTGGCTTCAAAGGCTGGATAATCAGAACTCAACTAGAAGAAGAAAGAGGGAAAAAAGAATAGTCTGATACAATTTGATGAATTTGACCTACACCTATGGATGCAGTATCTCAAAAGAGCGAACAAATCTTTACAGCGAGGATCATTCCAACCCCCTCAATACACAGGATAAATAAGGATGAGCAACTTGGACATTGTCTACCCAAAATGGGGTGCTACAAAGGCAAGAAGTGACTGGCTTACAAGCTTTCAAGAAGGAACCTAGATCCAGAGGTCATGGAGGAAGGTAGAATCTCCACTGAATAGTATCCAATCTATCTGGGCAGGCCTGATGAAAGGAGATGGGGACAGCTCTCATGTGGCACAATAGTGCATAATTGTTATCAGGACTGACTGTGAGGGTTGAAAATGTAAAGGTAGATGTTTTGTAGTAAATTTATCCAGGGGAGTGGTTGACTTTGCAATCCAGGAGTGGAGGTCCCTGGGACAATCAAGGGAGAAGAGCGGAGTGCAGAACCCTACCCTAAGAAACAGTGACACCAGAGATGGAGGCAGAGAAGATGATGTGGAGAGATGGAGTGGCTAGGGACTCTAGACCCAGAAAGGGAGAGGGGCTGTGTGCTGACAACCAGGGGGCAGGCTTGCAGGGTATACCCTTTGATTGGTTGATGATGTATGGAGGGGATTGTAATCATGGCAGTGAAACGATATATGATAGGATGAATGTAAAGCTAATGTTCTCCCATGTAAACTATCACATAATTCACAATAAAACATTTTTTTATGCTCCCTATTTGCTCATTATATGATTCTAAACTTAGAAAATCCCAAAGACTCAGCAAGGAAATAATTGGAGATCACTGAAAGATTCAGCAGTATGGCAGGGTACAAAAATCAATTGCATTTCTTTACACTAATAAAGAAAGCTATGGAAAGGAAATCAGGGAAACAATGTCTTTTACAAAAGCCACCCAGAAGATGAAAGATTTAGGAATAAGCCAAATCAGAGAAATAAAAGAACTATACAAGGAAAACTACAAAACACTACTACAAGAAACAAAAAGAGACTTACAAAAATGGAATAATATACTATGCTTTCAGAGAAGAAAACTTAACATTGTGAATATAATATTATACAAAGCAATCTAAGGTTATAATACAATTTCAATCCAGATTCCAACATCATTCTTTAAAGAGATTTAAAAATGAATCACTAACTTAATAAGGATAGGGAAGAGGCCCCAAATAAGAAAATCATTACTAAAGAAGAAGAGCAAAGTAGGAAGCCTCTTGCTTCCTGAACTTAAAATCTACTATACAACCACAGTGGTAAAAGTAACCTGGCAGCTAAACACATAGATTAGTGAGACTGAATTGAGAACCAAGAAGTAAATTTATCCATCTATGGCTAGCTGATTTTGACAAAGGTCCAAAACTCATTAAATTGGCAATTGATGGTCTCTTCAACAAATGGTGCTGGCAAATTGGAATAAAATTTGCAGAAGAAAAAGACAAAACTTATATCTCACATCATATACAAAAACTAACTCAACATGGATTAAAGACCTAAATGTGAAACCTATTAACTATACAGATCATCAATGAAAAAACAGGGACAAACATAGGTGCTCTGATATACGGCATAAATAAATTATCAAAATGAAAATACACAAGAAGTAGAAGACAAAATAAATTACAGGGATGTTTTTAAAATTAGACACTAAGGTGCATCAAAAATTTCACCAATAAGTAAAAAGAGAACACACAGACTAGTAAAAAATAAATAAATAAAATTTGCAATGCATATCAGATAGGGGATTAATTTCTAACTCTTAAAAAGAACTTCAACACCTCTATAAGAAAAAGGGCATGTTGTCCATAGTTTGTTGAGATCTACACAGTCGAAAGCCTTTGCAAAGTCAACAAAGCACAAGTAAATATATTACTGGTACTCTTTCAGCCAAGATCCATCAGATGTCAACAATGATATCCTTAGTTCCACGTTCTTTTCTGAATGTGGCTTGAATTCCTGGAAGCTCCTTGTCAATGTATTTTGCAACCATTTTAAGATTATCTTTAGCAAAATTTTACTTGCATGTAAATTATGATATTGCTCAGTGATTTCCATATTCTCTTGGGCTACCTCACTTTGCAGTGAGCACAAATATTGATCTCTTCCAGTATGTTGGCTGGGTAGCTGTCATTTAAATTTCTCAGCACAGATGAGTGCACACTTCTATTGCTATATCACTTTGTTGAAAGATTTCAATTTGTATTTCATCAATTCCAGAGCCTTGTTTTTTGCCAGTGCCTTCAGTTCTGCTTGGACTTCTTCCTTCAGTACCAACAATTCTTGATTATATGCTACCTCTTAAAATTGTTAAACATTGACCATTTCTGTTTGGTACAGTGACTCTATATTCCTCCAACTTCTTTTGATGCCTTTGGTGTCATTCAATATGTAGGCACTTGTTGTTGTTGTTGTCAGGTGCCATCGAGTCGGAACCGACTCATAGCGACCCCATGCACAGCAGAACGAAACAATGTCCGATCCTGGGCCAACCTCACTACCGCTGCCACACTTGAGTCCATCAATGATGCCACATGGCTGATCCATCTCGTTGGGGGTCTTCCTCTTTTTCTCTGACCCTCCACCCTACCCAGCATGACATCCTTCTCCAGCGATTGTTTCCTCCAGACAATATGTCCAAAGTAGGAGAGACGAAGCTTAGCCATCCTGGCCTCCAAGGAGCACTCTGGCTGCACTTCTTCCAAAACAGATCTGTTGGTTCTTTGGGCAGTCCATGGCACTTTCAGTATTCTCCTCCAACACCACAACTCAAAGGCATCAATTCTTCTATGATCCTCCTTATTCACTGTCCAGCTTTCACATCCATATGAGGCTATTGAAAACACAATGGCCTGGGTCAGGAGCACCCTAGTCCTCAAGCTGACATCTCTGCTCTTCAACACTTTAAAAAGTTCCTGTGCAGCAGATTCGCTACTTACGTGAGTGTTGATAGTTGATCCGAGAAGAATGAAGTCCTTGACAACTTCAATCTTTTCTCCATTGATAAGAATGTTGTTTATTGGTCCAGTGGTGAGGATTTTTGTTTTCTTGACATTGAGATGTAGGCACTTAGAACCAGTTTTTTTCTAGATCTGTCAACTTTTCTGTCCATTTCTATCTTCTAAAATAGGCTGCTGTACTCTAATCTCTGAAATTTTGGGTTGGTTATCAATTCATATTAGTTTAATTCCTTCAATCTCACTTTCATGTGATTTCAGGAGGGTACACATATGCATTCAGTCTACTAAATTTAACTAGCTTGTGTTCTTTTTATGTGCATACCTTGCTTATGGCAGGCAGTAGTGTGTAAATTCCTTAAAGGCAGGTAACTTAAGTTATTCTGCCTTCTATTTCCCATGTGCTCTTGCTTATAACAGGCTCTCAATAAATCTTTACTTTATTGGAATGTTGGAAAATTATCTGAAATTCCATTCAGAGATTAACAAAACTGACTTCTCTTTTAAGTTAGGAAAAGAAGAAGCTTCTATTGTAATTCCTGGAAATGTATTTAGGCTAGTCTTTATATCTGCTTGTCTCATTGCTATATTTTTTCATTAACTAGATAATTGTTTTTCAGTCAACTCTACTTTTTTGACCAAAAAGCATAATTTACAGTAAAACAAGAGACACAAGATCTTTAGTTATTTCAAAACATTCCTGGCAAAGCCAGCCAGAATTTCAGGCTAAGCAGAATTCTATACTATGACCAAAAAATGTATTCTCTCCCTGAAGGATTTCACTCTCAACCTTTACTCTGCTATTGGCACCCTCCTGTTGTAATTGGAATGTTCCTGCCATCAAAAGTACTTAGAAGATAGAATTCCAACCTCTCTCAATGACATTTTTAACAAAGATATGACTACTGGCTGTTTACATATCTAGGGGGAGATAAAAACCAAAATCACACCAAACACACTGTTGTCAAGTTGACTCTGACTCATAGTGACTCTGTAGGACAGAATAGAAGTGCTCCATGGAGTTTCCAAGACTATCAATCTTTACAGAAACAGGCTGCCACATCCTTTTCCCATAGAGCAGCTCAAAATAGGAAAAGATGGTTTAAAAGAACAAAATCCAAATGCACCTCTTTTCTTTTTTCTATGAAACAAACATTTTTAAATCATTAACTGTTTCTTCTTCATAGCTTCTTCTGTGTGTGTGTCTGTGCATGCACACACGTGCTCATGTATTTAAATTGCCCTTCCCTTTTGGGGCATTATTTTAAGCTGAAATTTTTCAAATATATTATTTTAACTGCTGTTGTCTTGTTTTATGTATTTTAATTGAAGTTTTAAGTTTTGTGCATGCACCCCATGGAGTAATAACTGCAAAGAATACAATTTTATTAATTGAAAAAATAAATTTGAAAACAATGCCCTAAATAAGTTAGGCAAGTAGGTTATTGATGGACTTCTAAGAAATATATGAATAGAAGTGCATTAGTTCCTGTGTGTCATTAAAAAGAAGTGTGAATCTGTTTATATAACAGCAACAGATAAAATGGCAATATAAAAAATCTAGACTACTTTCACAAAAAAAGTACTATATTCTTGTAAAGCTGATGCTCTCCCATGTAAACTATCATTCAATTCACAATAAAAACTTTTTTTAAAAAAGGTACTATATTCTTGAATTAACTGAGTTATAAGAGTACTTCTAATGGAATAATTTCACTTTAATGTCATTGTTTGTCTAAAACTATTAAGTAACCCCTGTATGCCATATAATATGTTAGACACCAGAGAGATTTTTTTTAAACTTTTAAATTAAAGTTATTTGCTTTCAAGGAGTTTTCAATCAAGTCAAATATGCATAAACCATTTCAAAACAGTGTGAAAATTCCTAGAACATAACTAGATATGTTGTTGTGAAGTACCGTGGAGTCAGTTCTGACTCATAGTGACCCTGCACAGGGTTTCTGAGGCTATAAATCTTTACAGGAGCAGAATGCCTCATCTTTCTCCCATGGAACTGCTGGTAGTTTCAAACTGTCGACCTTGAGGTTAGCAGCCCAATTCATAACCACTACACTACCAGATGTTCTAGAAAAACAGAAAAGACAGAACTCTTTTGAGCCATGCAAGATAGCTAGGCATTATCTAGAAATACAAAAACTGTGGTGAGCATCCCAGAAGGAATGTGAGCCCAAAGCAAAGAACCATTCAGTAATGGCTAGGCAGCATGAGTGAGAAGTAAGGGAGAAGAGCAGGGGAAAAGAGCTACAAAGATAGACAGGTACTAGACAATAAGGGACCTCATATGCCACATTAAGAATCTTGAACAGTTAACAAAAATAGCTACTATTGAGGAGATTGTGATTCAGTAGCAACCCCATATTTGTCAGTATAGAACTGTACTCCATAAGATTTGCAATGGTTCATTTTTCAGAAGTTGATTGCCAGGCCATTCTTCTGAGGTGATTTTGGGTTAGACTCAAACCTACCATCCTTTGATTAGTAATTGAGCACTTTAATCATTTGCACCAGTCAGAGACTTCATTCAGGTATTAGGCAATGGAAAAACATTTAGACAATTCTACATAGTGGAGTAAAGAAATCATATGAATATTTTTTACAAGTCACAGTGAAGTGAATAATGAATTACAAGGGGTAAAGAATAGAGGTAGAAGGGTTGTTGCACTCTCCAGGAAAGAAAGGATAAGGGCTTGAACTAAGGCTGTCACAGAGGGGCCAGAGAACAAATCTAGTCTATGTTTAGAATAGGGAATTTATAAGAATTGGTAACTGATTAGATGAAAGATATGAAGAAAAATTAGGAGTTGAAGGTGACCATTATAGTTCTTGTTTGGGTGTCTGTATGGATAATGATTTCATTCACTGAAATAGGAAATAAAGACAGAACGAAAGTTTGTGAGTAATAAAAAATACAAAATGTTCATTTTTTGACATGTTCTGTTTAATATGTTAATGTCATACCTATCTAGTTGTTGTTGTTGTTATGTGCCGTGGAGTCGGTTGGGACTTATAGCGACCCTATACAGGGTTTCTGAGGCTGTAAATCTTTATGGGAACAGAAAGCCTCATCTTTCTCCTGTGGAATAGCTGGTAGTTTCAAACTGCTGACCTTGCGGTTCACAGCCCGATTCGTAACCTCTACACTACGCTACCAGAGCTCCTTATCTAGAGAGTCTATTAAATGGTAGGACCTGTGTGATCTGGCCTCTATCTGCCTCTCGGGGCTCATGTCTCCTACTTAACCAACCATACCTATAAAAAGTGTTAGGGAAACACTTACTATGAACCTAAGAATGCCTGGGTGAATTTTGTCTATCTACATAACTTCTAAGGAGCTCAGGTAGCATAGTGGTTATGAGTCGGGCTGCGAATCTTATGGTCAGCAGTTTGAAACTACCAGCCATTCCACAGAAGAGAGATGAGCCTTTCTGCTCCTGTGAAGATTTACAGCCTCAGAAACCCTATAGAGGGTCATTATGAGTCGGAACTGACTCCACAGCACATAACCACCACCATATAACTTCTAAGGAACTCTGGTAGCTCTGTAGTTTTGAGTTGGGCTGCTAACCTCAAGATCAGCAGTTCAAACTCAACAGCCATTCTACAATAGAAAGATGAGGCTTTCTGCTCTGGTAAAGACTGTTGTTGTTGTTGTTTTTAGGTGCAATCGAGTTGGTACTGACTCATAGCAACCTAATGCAGAGCAGAACGAAAAACTACCCGATCCGGGGCCAACCTCACTACTGTTGCCACGCTTGAGTCCATCGATGCTGCCACTTGACCAGGCCATCTCGTTGGGGGTCTTCCTCTTTTTCTCAGACCCTCTACCTTACCAAACATGATATCCTTCTCCAGAAAATGGTTCCTCCTGACAATATGTCTGTAGTATGAGAGATGAAGTTTGGCCATCTTGGCCTCCAAGGAGCACTCTGGCTGCACTTCGTCCAAAAAAGATCTATTGGTTCTTTTGGCAGCCCATGGCACTTTCAATATTCTCCTCCAACACCATAACTCAAAAGTATCAATTCTTCTACAGTCTTCCTTATTCACTGTCCAGCTTTCGCATGCATATGAGGTTATTATAAATACCATGGCTTGGGTCAGACGCACCTTAGTCTTCAAGCTGACATCTTTGCTCTTAAATGCTTTAAAAAGGTCTTGTGCAGCAGATTTGCCTAATGCAATACTTTGTTTGATTGCTTGACTGCTGCTTCTTGATAGTTGATCCAAGAAGACTGAAGTCCTTGACAACTTCAATCTTTTCTCCATTGATAAGAATGTTGTTTATTGGTCCAGTGGTGAGGATTTTTGTTTTCTTTACATTGAGATGTAATCC
>NW_006408745.1:2815427-2822162 GCF_000296735.1 Chrysochloris asiatica | reverse complement strand
AACATGGGAACACTGAATGGTTTAAAATTAAGAAAGGTGTGTGGCAAGTTTGTATTCTTTCACCATACTTATTCTTTTACCGGTAAAGATTACAGCCTCGGCAATCCTTTCAGAATTGCTATGAGTCAAAACCAACTCTGTAGTTTACAACCACCACCACATAACTTCTATTAACATTAATTACTAATTAATAAAGTGTTTGGTTTTTGTGGGGACATTGTATTCCTCCATTTAACTCTTTAACTATTTAGCGTATGGGCTATTATCATCCCCATGTGTGTGTAGTTGAGCCTGCTTAATTCTTAATTTAACAATTTACATTCCCAAGTGTATGTAATTGAGCCTAATGAAGTAATGTATACATTAACTGCTTCTATTTAAAAAACTAATTGTCTTTAACAACTTTTAATATTTTAAGAGTTTTAAGCCAACCAAAACAAAACTATTGTCGTTGATCAACTTCGTTTGATGTTAACCCAAAGCTGTCCAGTAGAACAGTATTCTATTGGGTCTTCAAGGTTGTAATCTTTCTTCCAACGCACCTTTGGGTAAGTGTGAACCACCAATTGTTTGGTTAGTAATTGAGCACTTAACCATTTGTGCTACCCAGGAAATCCTAAGAGTTTCTAATGAATGTTATAAAATAAATACACGAGGGCTTCAAGAAGTTGGTGAAATAATTCCATTATCTTTTTATTCCATTTTTCCACAACTTTTTGAAGCCCACCCATATACCATTTTAAAATTAGAAGTATCACCAGAGACAATACAACTGAACAACCCATCACTGACAACCATGATCTTCCTAAATTAATCATATCTGCATTTTCAGGGTGTTCCATGTGAATATTCTTACTCCATTTTGCTTTCCATGAGGAGGTATTTCCCCTGAGCATTCCCACCTCCTTATTTACTAGGTAGAGAAAATTATCTAATTGTTATTATAGGGAGAGTCTATGGCATCTATAGATCTGTAGTGCAGCCCCTTCCAGTTTTTTTGGAGCCAGTCTACCACAGGAAGCTGGCATTCTGCTCTACTCCTCCATGTTCTCAGTTGCCCATCTGGGCAGGCCTGCTCCCACCCACTGCTCCTGATGGCTGGATGAGTACATTTAATTCTGCAGCATGAAAATAGAAATCCTATTGTTGTCAACATTACCAATAATAAAGAAGGCACTTTGAATTTCCATCTGACTCTCTTTTGTTTTATCTCTCAAATGATTCTATAACCAATCTGGAATAAGGGCTTGAATTCCAATTCTGAAAAGGTCATACCTGCTTTAGAACCAAATGTATTTCAGGAGAACATAATTTCAAGCAGTTTGTCATAAGACAAAACTGTGCATAAATCATGGCCTTTTCTGATTCAAAAGTGAAATATATGAGTAAAATAAGATAAATGCAATATAGGCCTTAATTAGTTAGCATAGAGTAAAACTACAGAATTTAGAATGTGCACAAAATAAGACTCTTTTGAATAGTTTTCTTTGAACAATTTTCCAAATATACTAAATCTGTCAGTGTAATCATCCAACAAAGCAACTGTTACATTAAAATTCAAATATGAAATACAGATGAAAAAAATATCACCTTTAAATATGAGTTCTACTCCCTTATGGAAAAGGAAGGGGGGAAAAAGTTCTCCAGTCAGTTGACTAGCAATTATTTCTCAAACACACACACCAACTAAGCATTTACTAAAGGCAAAACACTACTTATAAACATGAACCATCATTATTCATGCTTTCAGGGTGCACGTAATAATAAGGGGAGATGCTATATGTGTACAAGTACCTAGTATTTGCTGAGTCCCATGAAAGATAATAATAATAATAATAAAAAAAAATCACATCAATGTTTACAACAGATAGAGATCTCTTTCAGGGGAGAAAAGTCTGTGCAAAGTAGGTGGTATTTTGATTGACAATAACAGAGGAAGGCGTAAAAGGATGAGCAAATGTGTGGAGTTTGAAAAGCACAAGGCAAAGAGCTTTGGAGCCAGAAGTGAGAAATAAAACTGGAAAGGTATTTTGGGGCCAGATCTGGAACGGAGCTTGAATCTTTAAGAAAGTTAAAAATGTTTGGAAAAACTGCTGTGTGGGATGAGCAGTGAGTCAGCAAGAGATGAATAAAAGAAGTGCTGAGCAGAAATGATGGCTTGGTTAAAGTGAGCAAGCATGAATTTGTGACAGACTCAAACAGTACAGCTTCCTCTTGCAGCACTCAGCAGCCCTGCAAGAAAACAATTGGAAGCTCAAGGTCAGTGGGGAGTTTGGGGGATCAAGCAAAAGTACTTCTGACTTGGCTGACCATGGAAGGCTCGATCAACAGGGAAGAAATGAAGTCAGAAAGAAACTACAGATAAGAGGGAGATGAGTTGGGTCAGGGTCATGAAGAGAGTGAAGATCAGGGTCAGTATGAGGAATGAATTTATGCTGACATTCTTACAGGCAAGAAACTCTGAATTGGAGATTGTGTAGAGAGATAAGGAGATCCAAGGGGATCATTGATGTCAAGGAGGTAAGGAACTGTGCAGTCACTGACTTGATGATATGTGCTGCTGCTGCTGAGTACCATCGAGTCACTACTGACTTATAGAAACCCTGTACAGTGTGTCTGAGACTAAATCTCTATGGGAGCAGAAAGGCACATCTTCCACCCATGGAGCAGCTGGTAGATTGGAACTGTTGACTTTGCAAATAGCAATCCAATACATAACCTACTAAGCAATCCAACACATAAACTACTATGCTACAAGGGTTCTTTTATAATAAACGAGTTGTTGTTGTTAAGTGTTGTCGAGTCAGTTCCAACTCATAGTGACCCTGTATAGGATTTCCGGGGAGCAGTTGGTAGGTTTGAATTGCCTACCTTGTGATTCGCAGTTCAGTGCTAATCCTATAGCACCGCTCCAGGAGTCCATAAAGTAACTTTCATGCCTATGTTGGCCGGGAATCAAACCCAGGTCAACTGTTTGGAAGGTAGCTATGCTAACCACGTTATTACCAATGCTTCACAAGAGATGGGTTTAATTCACTAACTAAGTGGGGGAAAGCACCATGGGGCTTAGTATACCATAGCAGCTAAGATAGAGGAAAGGTGGCTTGAGACAGCTAGAAAGAGGAGGAATTGTTGAATTTCAACTGCCAGAAAAATAATCTGGAATTAGCAATAAGGAATGAAGAATGCTAACACTTTTACTTTGCCCTTTGTGTTACAGATAAAGGAAGGGAAAGGGAAGAAGTTCACCAGAGGTAATATCATTTATAAGTAATTACCCAAGGTAATATCATTTATAAAGTTCACTTATAAAACAAACTCTTTGCCTTCAAGTCAATTCATGGTGGCCCCATGTGTTACAGAGTAGAACTGCTCCACAGGGTTTTCCTGACTATGATCTTTACAGAAGTAGATCACTAGAGCCATTTTTCCATGGCACTTCTGGATGGCAGTGCATGGCAATGCTGCCCTGGTTTAGATTAGTAGTAAAACGCAAACCACATTTGCTACATAGGGACCTTTTCTTAGAGAAGGGAGTCAGAAAGATCATTTGTGAGAAAGAAATAGTGGATATAGAAAACTTTCATAAAGATACCAAAACCAAAAAGCTGAACCCACTGCCATTGAGTTGAGTACAACTCATAGCCATTCTATAGGACAAAGTAGAACCACTCCTTAGAGTTTGTTGTTGCTGTTGTTAAGCGCTGGCAAGAATGTTCCAACTTATAACAACCCAGTGTATAGTGTTTCTAAGGAGTGACTGATGGGTTTGAATGGCAAAACTTGCAGTTAGCAGTCCAGTGTTTATCCTACAGCATCACACCAGGACGCCACATTAGGGCTTACCAAACTATACACTTTCATAGAAGAAGACCATCTTATCTTTCTCCTGCAGAGTGGCTGGTGGAATTGAAATGCTGATTCTGCAGTTAGCTTATCCCACAGTGTCACCAGGTCCCCTTTTCATAAAAATTGGGGGAGGGAGGAAGTCACAGAGAATAACCACATGGTCTGGTAGCACAAGATGGCAAAGCTTACCTCTAGAATTCAGCATCCTGGTGTGATGCTATAGGATAAGCACTGGAACATAAGGTCAGTTTCAACCAAAAGGTTGGCAGTTCAAACACACCAGCTACTCCTCAGAAACCCTATACAGCAGGGGTGGGGATGTTTTTTCTGCCAAAAATTATAACACCATTCACAGGCCATAAAAAATTATCAACTTAAAAATAAGCCTGCAGTATTTGGTCAAACATTTAGTTAACTCATCCCTAATGTGATGGACCACAGAAGAACTGATGCATTTCAGTTATGGTGTTGGAGGAGAATATTGAAAGTGCCATGGGCTGCCAAAAGGACAAATAGATCTGTGTTGAAGAAGTACATCCAGAGTGCTCCTTGGAGGCCAGGAGGCCAAACTTCATCTTGCATACTTTGGACATATTGTCAGGAGGGGCCAGACGCTAGAGAAGGATCTCATATGTGGTAGGATGGAGGGTCAGAGAAAAAGGGGAAGACCCCCCAGAGATATGGATTAGTAAAGTGGCAGCATCAATAGGCTCAAATGTGGCAACAATTGTGAGGTTGGCTCAGGACCGGGCAGTGTCTCATTCTGTTATGCCTAGGGTTGCTATGAGTTGGTACCAACTCAATGGCATCTAACAACAACAACAAATGTGATGGCTGGAATCCTAGTATGGTGCTTTGAGTTAATATGCTGGATTGAAAAATCAGTTTGAACCACAAAGTAGGTGGTTCAAACTCACCAGCCACTCCTCAGAAACCCTAGACAGGGTTGCTGTGGGTCAGAACCGACTTGATGGCATTTAACAACAACAACAATGTGATGGCTGGAACTGTGGTTGTCTTGGCAGGGCCAGACCAAATGATTTCATGAGCCTTATACAGCCTGCAGGATAGATGTTTCCAACCCCTGTTATACAGGGTCACTATAAGTCAGAACGGACTCAAAGGATCTTAACAACAACAGACTACACTAGGGTTGTTCACAAATATTCTGGTTCACAAAATTGATGCAAGCACGGAGTTTTTGTTTTTTGTTTTTAGTCAACTTTATATAACCAACAGATATGTATATCTTCTGGGTAACAAAAACAAAAATTCATTGCCACCAAGTCAATTCCAAGTCACTGTGACCCTATAGGTGAGAGTAGAATTCTGGTCTCTCAGACTCTATGGAGTAGACAATCTCATTTTTCATTTTTTTCCTGAGTAGCACCTGGTGAGTTTTAATCACTAACCTTGAGTTAGCAACCGAATGCTTAACCCATTGTATCACCAGGGTACTTTTTCCGGTTAAATCACTACCCAACTTACCACATGCTAAGATAATCCAAAGGAGTCCTGGTGTGGCACTGTGGCCTAATGCCTCAGACTGCAAAGTCGTTTGAACTGCAAAGGTCAGTGGTTCAAGTGTCCCAGCTGTTCCTTGGAAAAACTATACAGGGTTGCTATGGGTCATATTCGACTCGACGGCACTTAACAACAACAACAAGGCAACCCAAAAGGAGCTCTGGTAGAGTAGTGCTTACGAGTTGGGCTGCTAACCTCAAAGTCAGCAGTTCGAAACTACCAGCCTTAGCACGAGAGAAAAATGAAGCTTTCTGCTCCCATAAATTTACAGCCTCAGAAACTCTATACAAGGTCACTATGAATCAGAACCAATTCACAGAACACTACGTACCACCACCACCACCAAGGCAATCTAAAACATGTGTGACCATGGAGCTCTATTCATCTGGATACCTGTGTGACTGAAGAGACAAAGCCCACTTTCCAACCCATGTTACATATATTTAAAAAGTAAAAAAATAAACCTTTATGTATTGAACCATGGAAATTTGGGGGATCTTCACAGCTACACCCTGACCAATTCTAACTGATAAGCCACTCAAGTACCTAGAGCAGAGAAATGTTATCAGAAAGTGTTTTGATACATGATTCTACTTTTATATAATATCTTTAATTTTTCATCAATATAACAAGGAGCTCTGGTAGCGTAGTGGTTACGAATCGGGCTGCGAACCTTAAGGTCAGCGGTTCCAAACTACCAGCTGCTCCGCGGGAGAAACATGAGGCTTTCTACTCCTGTAAAGATTTATACCCTCAGAAACCCTGTACAGGGTCGCTATGGGTCGGAACCGACTCAATGGCACTTAACAACAACAACAATAACAAGAACTACAGTTTGTCGTCCACCACTTGTCTATCAGTTTATCATACTGTGGTGACTTGTGAGTTGCTGTTATTCTGAAAGCTATGTCACAGATATTTTAAATACCAGCAGGGTTACCCATGATGAACAGGTTTCAGATGAGCTTCCAGATGAAGAAAGACTAGGAAGAAGGAGCGATGAACTACTTCCAAATAATAAGTCATTGAAAACCTTATGAATAGCAGAGAAACACTGTCAGATATAGTGCCAGAAAATGAGCCCCTCAGGTTGCGAAAGGTAATACAGAAAAGGCTACAATCATACATTCATTGACAGAGAACTTCCAGAGGTTCAAGCTGGATTCAGAAGAGGCCGTGGAACGAGAGATATTGCTGATGTTCAATGGATCTTGGCTGAAAGCAGAGCTTATCAGAAAGATATTTACCTATGCTTTATTGACTACGTAAAGTCTTTCAATTGTGTGGATCATGACAAGCTATGGACAACATTGAGAAGTATGAGTATTCCAGAACACTTAATTGTACTTCTGAGGAATCTGT
>NW_006408745.1:2813181-2814666 GCF_000296735.1 Chrysochloris asiatica | reverse complement strand
GAGAAGGATATCATGCTTGGTAAGATGGAGGGTTGGAGGAAAAAAGGAAGACCCCCAACGAGATGGATTGGCCAGGTGGCAGCATTGATGGACTCAAGTGTGGCAGCGGTAGTGAGGTTGGCCCAGGATTGGACATTGTTTCGTTATGCTGTGCATGGGTTCACTATAAGTCACTTCCGACTCTATGGCACCTGACAACAACAGGTTGAAAGGCACTCAAAATGCCACTGGGGAAGAGCTACCTCCTCAAAGTAGAGTTGACTGTGATGACACAAATGGAGTAAAGCCTGTGGGACCTTCATTTGCTGATGGGGCACAACTCAAAATGAAGACAAACAGCTCTAAATTTCCATTGAAAATAGGAACATGGAATGTACGAAGTATGAATCTGGGAAAATTGGAAGTTGTCAAAAATGAAATGGAATGAATACACATCAATATCTTAGGCATTAGTGAGCTGAAATGGACTGGTACTGGCCATTTTGATTCTGACAACCACATGGTTTACTATGCCAGAAATGACAAATTGAAGAGGAATGGTATTGCATTCATTGTCAAAAATAACACATCCAGATCAGTCAGAAGGTACGATTCTGTCTGTGATAGGATAATATCCATGCGCCTACAGGGAAACCCAGTTAATACCACTATTATTCAAACTTACATACCAACCACTAAAACCAGTAAGGATGAAATTGAAGAATTCTACCAATCTGAAATTGATCAAACATGCAATCAAGATGCATTGATCATTATTGGTGATTGGAATGCAAAAGTTGAGAGCAAAGAGGAAGGATCAGTAGTTGCAAAATATGGCCTGGTGATAGAAATGATGCTGGAGAACACATGATAGAATTCTGCAAAAACAATAATTTTTTATTTCAAATACCTTCTTTAGACAGCATAGCAGATGACTATACACATGGACCTCACCAGATGGAATACATAGAAATCAAATTGACTACATCTGCATAAAGAGATGCTGGAAAAGTTCCATATCATCAGTCAAACCAATGCCAGGGGCAGACTGTGGAACAGATCATCAATTACTCATATGCAAATTCAAACTGAAGCTAAAGAAAATGAAAACAAGTCCACGAGAGCCAAAATATGACCTTGACTATCTCCCACCTGAATTTAGAGATCATCTGAAGAACAGATTTGATACATTAAGCACTAATGACCAAAGACCAGAAGAGTTGTGGGATGACATCAAGAACATCATACATGAAGAAAGCAAAAAGTCATTAAGAAGATAAGAAAAAAAGAAATGGTGAAAATGGATGTCAGAAGAGACACTGAAACTTGCTCTCAAGTTTAGAGATGCTAAAGCAAATGGAAGAAATGAGGAGGTACAAGAGATGAACAGAAAATTTCAAAGATCGTCTCAAGAAGATAAAGCCAAATATTACAACAAAATGTGCAAAGATCTGGAATCAGAAAACCAAAAAGGAAGAACACACTCAGCATTTCTCAAGCTGAGGG
>NW_006408745.1:2799792-2800378 GCF_000296735.1 Chrysochloris asiatica | reverse complement strand
TGTGAGGTGAAGGTCTTGTTTCAATCTTTTGCATATCGTTTTCCAGTTCTGCCAGCCCCATCTGTTGAAAAGACTATCGCCTCCCCATGCGAGATATTTAGGTGTTTTGTCAAAAATCAGTTGACTGTATGTAGATGCATTAATTTCTTGATTCTCAATTCTGTTCCATTGATCTACATATCTTTCATTGTACCAGTACCAAGCTGTTTTGAACACTGTAGCCATGTAGTAAATTTTGAAGTTGGGAAGTGACAGGCCTCCAACCTTATTCTTCTTAAGCAGTGCTTTGCTTATCCTAGGTTTCTTTCCTTTCCATATAAAGTTTGTAATTGTTTTTTCCATCTCTTTGAAGAATGTTGTTGGGATTTAGATTGGGATTGCATTATATGTGTAAATTGCTTCAGGCAGTATTGACATTTTCACAATGTTACATCTTCCTATCCCAGAACATGGTACATTCTTCCATTTTTGTAAATCTCTTTTGGTGTCTTGTAGTAGTGTTCTGTAGTTTTCTTTGTATAAGTCCTTTGTTTCTCTGGTTACATTTATTCCTACATATTTCATCCTTTGGGTGGCTATTGTAAAT
>NW_006408745.1:2794438-2798573 GCF_000296735.1 Chrysochloris asiatica | reverse complement strand
TACTCCCGTAAAGATTTACACCCTCGGAAACCCTATACAGGGTCGCTATGGGTCGGAACCGACTCGATGGCACTTAACAACAACAACAACAACAATGAAAGTTCGGGCAAAAATTATTCAAGATTACAGTATCCAGCCCTAGTGCTCAGTGAAGGAATTCTGGTGATACAGTGGTTAAGAACTCAGCTGCTAATCAAAAAGTCAGCAGTTCAAACCTACCATCAGATTTGTGGGCAAAAGACATGACAGTCTGCTTCCATATGTAAATATTACAATTTTGGAAACCCTATGGGACACTTCTGCTCTATTCTTTAGGGTCAGCATGGTGAGGCTATCCTTTACACTAACCAGCAGTGGTTACTGCTCACTCATGGTTTAGGACCACCACCAGCAGCACCTGGCACATAACCCTCTCCTCCCCTAAACCTCACTCAGGCCCAATCTATTGACATCATTAAGTCTATGCCACAGACTCCAAGAAGAATGCAGGTGAATGGGGTCACAATTAGATAAAGACATGCTGTAAACTGGATAGAGGAGTGAACCAAAAAGAATGGTTTGTGTTGAATAATGTACAGAGAATGGAGTAGAAGTTCAAAAGAAACTATAACAGAAGAACATGAGACATAAAACCTAAAGTTTCACAGTGAGAAAGGTAACTAGAGGTCACTTAACCAATATCTGATCATTTGGTAGTGATCAAAAGGCAAAATTTGCTAATTAGGGGATTGAACCAGTTGATAGTATTTATCAACCCCAGTTTTTAAATTGGTAATCTGCTGCTTGGTTTGAGTTGGGTTTTGATCTTTATTGACTTTGCACAGGCGTCCAGCTATATTAATCAGGCTTAAGTGGGCCTGTGGTGGTTTCAGTGATGCTTGACACTGATATTTTCCTACTTTTTCAGAAATTCACAACATTTTAATATTTTAAATAGCCTGGCAGTTATGACACTATGTGAAAGAGCTTGTCTCCTGAGTCAAAGAAGCATACAATGTAGATCTTTCTTTTTCCATTTCAATCAGCTCTCTCAGACCTGCCCTAATTTCTATGTCTGTGGCCCTTGCTCACCTACCTGGATGGCATAGGTGTTTGGGGATGTTTCGGTGGCACCTGCTATGGGATGATTCCAACAGGAAGTAGCAGACTCCCAAGCAAGATCATCTCTCTCAGAGCTGTCATTTATGGCTTGTAATCTATGGTACACTAATTACTTCATGACACTGTTATTCCTTTTCTTAGCTTCTCAAAGGACACCTGGCTCTACTAAACAACTAGCTTATTTTGTCACACTGTAGGTCGTCCCGACCCTTAAACATGGAATTGAAGAAGGGAGGGAGCACCATGCAATTGTCACACCATTACTCCTAGCTCTTAAAACACAATGACACAGAAGTTCAGAGATGCAAAAGAGACTGCTGGGAAGGTTCGCTGCTTTCTTAAATCAGACAAAGATAATTCCAGAACCTTTGGCTCTTAGTAATATGCTTCAAATTGGTAACATTTAGATGTGTGTATGTTATTGACAGATTTTGGATTTCACTAAAGACTCTCAGGAGTTTACACCATAGACCACAATCTAGAGGATAAAATGAAACTTGTGTATGCACGTTAGAAAGACATGCATCAGTGAGGGGAAAAAAGGTAGGTAGGGGGAGGATTTTATATTTGAAGATTCTGAATATGTATTACATAATCTGTTATTATTACCATTAGACATTTTCTTCATTTATTTAGCATTTTCAAAACTAAATACTGTATCACAAGATTTCTTTTGTTGAATTTACATTTTCTCTATTTAATAAATGAGTGGAGTCTGCCACTCTATTATATAGAATGATATTTGCACTCTCTTTTCATTTAAATTCTGTTCAAGCCAGATATAAGGTACTACTTCCACTTAAACAAATTAGGTTAATGGAGTTTTGATAACTCAGCCATTCTTATTCAAAGTAGGCCTAAATCAGACATAGATACTACCAACTTAGAAAGAAATTTTATTTGGAAATTATGACTATGGATAGAAACTTAGAAATAAATTTTATTTGGAAATTATGACTATGGATAGATTATCCCAACATTTTCATAATATATATTTTTGACTTGTAATCACTTGTTCTATGAATTTTTGTGGTATGAAACCTGGCCCATGGTTAAGTTTTGTCCAGACAAGAACTTATAATGAACAATATAATTTCACCATATGAAATATTTTCTCCTTTATTATCTGTTCAAGGCACATACCAGGAAAGGTCTGGACTTGCAACCTAAGCCATAAGTCCAGTTCTGCCATACAACTAAGGAGAAAAGGATACCCAACAAATCCAGGACATAATTACATAGTTCTAATAGAATATGAATATTCTACTTGTTCTCATGTGAGAATACAACTGTTTTACCTATCACCCTTATATATAAATACTTCCATTTTTCCTTAAGGAATATTTGAAAATTAAACCTCTACATTGGGAAAGGAGGATAACTGCTATAGTTGACTCTTATTCTAGGTTTTACGGGCCATCAATGTCTATAGAAAAATAAAATAACTGCTTTTAAGAGTGAAGAGGTTTTTTAAAAGTGACAGGATTGGGGAGCAAACTAGATGGTGGATCAGGTAGAAGTGCAATAGGAGCTCCATCAGCAATAACATAGAATACAGGACCAAGCAGGCTCAGGGGATGGTCCCAGTACTGTGAACCACATTTAAAGGAATATTTAGAAGGTTGGAAGGCTTACAGTTAGGGGAATCAGAAGCAAGAAATCCATTGCTTTTTAATTCAAGATGCTCAGGTGCTCCAGGAGCCACCATCTTAGGTGAGACCAAGTGAGGGGAAGGATCAGAACAGCCACGGATACCTGACAGAACCACGGAGATAAAGGTGTGGACATTCTTTTCTTTTGGTATCTGTTCATTGGTCCCTTGCTGTCTGCACACCTCCATTCTGGTGACTATAGGGGTGCCTGAGCTAGTGAACACCCCAGCTCCACCCTCGGAGTGTTCTACTATGAATGCACACAGATCTCCTAAAAATTTAAAGAGACAGTTTCCAGTTAAAACCAAATGGCTACCGCTGACCCTGAACTATTTATAACTAGAAAAAAAGGCCTGAACGGGGATTGTGGAATGGGACAGGCAGACTGAAAAGGAAACAGGCAGAAAATTAAATCCTAAGTTACATCAAAACGACCAACACTGTCATCTTGAAATTTCTCAAGAAGAAGAGTGAAAAGAGAAACTCATTTCCCGATCACATCTACTTGGAGGCAAACAGAAAGCATAAAAAATACCAAAATACACACCCATCTAAGTATTAAGGCCACAGATTATCCCTGAATATTCCCAAAAAACAGAAACAGATGACCATATCTGCACATATCCAGAAACAAGATAAAGTGACTGAGACAAATGAGCTGGAAGTAGACCTACATACACTCCATACTGGAAGATGGGCAGGCTTTGGAAAGGTCTGAGAAGGAATTCAGAAAATGATTATAAAATGTATCAAAACACTGTACAATGGAGTTGAGAAAGATAAGGAAGAAGTCAGGAAAGCACTACAGGAACAATCAAATAAGATAGATACAGCATTGGAAACAACTCAAAACCTACAGAAAGAGGTTCAAACGATTAATCATAGAATATCAGAAGTGGATAATACACTGAAAGGGCAAAGGAGTAGAATTGAAGAGATAGAAGCCAGAACTAGTGAGCTAGAAGATAAACCTCTCAATACTACTAAGATAGAACACCAAACGCAAAAAAGGATTAAAAAAATCTAAAGAAGGCCTAAGATTCATGTTGAACAACATGAAGATGAATAACATAAGAATTATTGGCATTCCAGAACAGGAACAATCACACAAGTCCACAGAGGAGATAGATGAAGAGCTTCTGGAAGAAAACTTTCCTAACATCCTGAAAAGTGAAAAGATAAGCATTCAAGAAGCCCAACAAACCCCAGGATGGATAGACCCTAAAAGATAATCACCAAGACATATAATAATCAAGTTCTCCAAAATCAAAGATAAGGACAGAATCCTGAAAGTAGCTAGGGAAAAGAGAACTGTAACATACAAAATCAAGCAAATCAGATTAAGCTCAGATTTCACAACAGGAACCATATAGGCAAGAAGG
>NW_006408745.1:2793758-2794246 GCF_000296735.1 Chrysochloris asiatica | reverse complement strand
CAAAGAAAGATCATCAGGAAAAACCCAAAACAAAAATGTCAGCATGACTGGCTACTACAAGAATAAACAAGCTGTTCGCCAGGAAGACATCAAGGCTAACAATCAAGTGCCTTCAGGACAAACTCCCCTCTAAGACTGAAATTCAAAGGGAATACACAAACAATCATGCAAGCTTGCTGGAGACCACATTGGTCTGCTGGTGAGTGGAAGAGGTGGAAAGGCATCATGAGTTCAACCACAGTCTATTGAATCCCACTGACCTGGAGATGAGAGAGAGAAGAGGAAGGGTTGGTTGGTCCAAAGTGTGGTGAGACCTGAGAACACTTGAGCCCATGGACAAAGACTTAGCCACAGAGGCCTAGAGCTGAAAGTGAAGCATCCAGCTGATATGAAGTGAGGGGAGATGTACAAGAATATGAAAACTTTCATACAGTACCCTTTTGACCTAACCTCGATGGTTCAATAATCAGAACTCAACTAGAGGAAGA
>NW_006408745.1:2777980-2792829 GCF_000296735.1 Chrysochloris asiatica | reverse complement strand
ACCCATAGCGACCCTGTACAGGGTTTCCGAGGGTGTAAATCTTTACGGGAGTAGAAAGCCTCATCTTTCTCCCGCGGAGAGGCTGGTAGGTTTGAACCGCTGACCTTAAGGTTCGCAGCCCGATTCGTAACCACTACGCTACCAGAGAATAAAAACCTTAAATAAATTAATTTTTTTTTTAAAAAAAGAGTGAAGGAATAGGTTGTCATTAAGTGCCTTTTAGTCAGTTACAACAAATAGTGACTCCATATAGGGTCTCCAAGGAGCTGTTGGTGAGTTGAACCACCACCTGGAAGTTCAAATCATCCTTGCAGTCTAGTATTTATCCTATAGGTGGGAAAATGGCAGACTAGGCAGAAATGCTTCATAGCCTGTCTACCACAAAGATACATAAAACCATATAAAATATACACAGATTCTGAGCTTCAGATGAGGAGACAGAGAAGAGAAATGAATGCTTACTAAGAGAGAAAGCTGAGCAACAACAAAAACGAGACTGACTGATGACCTGTGCATGGCCCTCTCAGACTTTTGTGAGCGGCTTTAGAGACAAGACAGAGACTTGGTGCTCCAGAGGTGTACCAATGACTGACGGAGTCAAAGGTGCAATTTTTTTTGTGTTCCCCACACTCCCCTGGTGGCCAGAGGCGTGGTCAGCCCCCACCCTATTATACCTCCAGCAAAGCTCCAAATCTCCCAGTGTAGGAGCTGCAGATGGTAAGCCAAACAACTGTGTGCTCTATCAAAGTGAGTCAGGAGATATCTGTACCAACCCCAGCACCTGGATTTAGATGAGCCTGGTTCCAAACACGGGGAACCAGCCCTGTCCAGTCCTATACATAGGTAAGCCTATGTGGGGGAAGATAAAAATGAGAGACAAACAGGTGACCTGTGCGACCATTCTGAACTTTCATGGGTGGCTTTTTGAAGCTACAGCACAGCTCAGTGGTATAGAAGTATACCACTTACTGATAGAGAGAAAGGTTTCTTTTTTTTTCGTTATACCCTATATTAGTATGGTGACCAGAACCCACTTGCATACACCTTTAACAATGCTCCAGAACGCCAGACAGTCTGAGTCACATGGTGATAATCTAGGGAGTATCCGCACTAACTCTAGTTCCTCAGTTCAGTGGAGGCCAGCTCCAAACCTGCAGAGTCAGTTTTGACTAGCTCTGGATTAGTGGGAACTCTTGTCCCTGACTTTGATTCTAGCTTCTTTAGGGTCTGCACAAACTACTTCTGGATTTGGTGCACAGAACAGAAAACACCTAGACCTACAGGGACTCCATCTAGAACTGAGTGTCACTGTATCATTCTTTGCTCACCCACCACATGAGCTCCTTGGCTGACACTGGTATATTTCCTTTCCTTGTTTTTGTTTGTTTATTCCTTCTTCCCCTTAGCCATGTCTTTATCTTCCCTTTCTTTTTATCCTTTCTACTCTATCTTAACTTTTTTTCTTATTTTCTTCTGTTTATCTTCCCTCCTGCCCCTGTTTCTTCTTTCTTTTTTTTTTCTCTTGATTTTTCTTTACTACTTTCTCATTTTTATCTCATTTATTTATCCTGCTCCATAATAATGTTTAGAGCTTACCCTTTCTTTTTACTTTCTCTTGTTTTTCTCTTTCATGTTTTTTTTCCCCCTCTATTTCTTTTCTGTTTTGGTTACTGTATTATTTTTCTAGTGATTTACTGCTTTTTTGCTGTTGTTATTATTGTTCTCCTTTATTGTTTAATTTTTTGCTGTTGTTTGATAGTCTGTTGTTTTTTTTAACACACCTCCCACCCCCCTACATGTGTGTTTTCCCTTCTTGCCTCATATGATAGGGTATAACAACTTGCCCATTACAGTCCTACCCCAACTGTACCCTCTACAACCCCACCCTCTGAGCAAGAGTTAATACCAGCTGCTATATACCTAATCAATAACAACAACCAACATCAGCAAAACCCATTCTAAATTAGCTGCACAAACTTAAAACATAGAATGGTGCACACATTCCATTCTCTAATAACACCCACCAGGATATAGGTAGCAAGTTCTGAAGAACACACCAACAAACAATCATCAATTAACTACAAACATAACACCCCAATGTCTTAGAAGCAACAGAGAATTTTCATTCACATGAAAAAGCAAGACAAAGTGACATCAACAAGTGACCAATATGCAGAGATAGAAGACTTTTTAAGGATAAAGGGCATTGGAACTAACTGAAAAAGAATTCAGGAGAATGATATTTAGGTACCTTCACATTATTGACAGAAAGGTTGAGGAAAACAAGGAAGAATTCAAGAAAACACTATAGGAACAAACAAAATAAATAAAGAGGTGGAGACAATGCAAAACCTCTAAATGGAAGTCCAGAAGATTAATATTAAGATCTCATATATGGATAATAAATCAAATGGACAAAGAAGTAGTTTTTAGTCAAAGGAAGGAGGAATTATTGAGCTTGAAAATAAATCTCTCAATGCTAGTTTTCTAGAAGAATAATTAGAGGGGGAAAAAAAGATAAAATGTAGAAAGCCTAAGAGTTGTGTGGGATATCATGATGAAGAATAACATACTGGTGATCAGAATCCCAGAACAGGAAGAGACAAACGAAAGCACAGAGAAAATTGTTGAAGTGTTGTTGGAAAAAAGAAAAACTTCCCTAATATCATGAAAGATGCAAAGCATTCAAGAGGCTGAATGAACTACAAACAGGATTGTTGTTGTTGTTGTTAAGTGCCTTCGAGTCGGAGCCAACCCATAGCGACCCTGTACAGGGTTTCCGAGGGTGTAAATCCTTACGGGAGTAGAAAGCCTCATCTTTCTCCCGCGGAGCGGCTGGTAGTTTCGAACCACTGACCTTAAGGTTCGCAGCCCGATTCGTAACCACTACGCTACCAGAGCTCCTTCTACAAACAGGATAGATTACAAAAATTAATCACCAAGTAATATCAGAACCAAACTCCAAAATCAATGATAAGGAAATAATTCTAAGAGCAGATTGGGAAAAAAATAAAAGTTACCTACAAAGAAGAACTAATAAGATTAAACCCTGATTTCTCAGCAGAAACCACTCAGGCAAGAAGGCAATGGGAAGACATATATAAAATTTTGAAGGAAAAAAAAATTGCCAATCAATAATCATATACCCAGAAAAATTATTATTCAAATACAATGGTGAAATCAGAACATTTCCAGATAAACAAAATTTAAAGGGATTTGTAATAACCCAACCAGATTTACAAAAAATACTACAAGGAGATATTAGGACTGAAAACCAACAACAGACACCAACCTGAGTTTGACATACACGGCAACACCAACCAGAACTCCATCCAGATATAGAAGTACTTAAAGTAAAACAAACCTACTAGACTGAAAAGATGGAACCAGAGACATCAATTTATAAAGAAAACAACTACAAAGCAAAAAGAGGAAAAGTGTGGTTAAAGAACTATCAAATGACTAGGAAATCAAATAGATTTCAAGATAAAACAGACTATTTTAAAAAACTGGTAAAGAAATTAATATATGTAGAATATCTCAAAGAGAATTAATAAATCTTCACATCAAAACAAGAAAAAGGAAAACTGTAAAGGTTTAGTAAACATTAAAACAAAAACAATGAAGAAAATGACAAGAAAACACTCAAATAAAATGAACTCATCACAGAAAATTTGTGGAAAAAAGAAACCAGAAGCATCACACACACACACAAAAAAAATGCACAGCAAAATGACAGCAATTCATGCCTATTCAAAGTTACATTGAACATCTATGGATTAAATACACTACTCTCAGTCCAGAGACTGAGGTAGCAGAATGGATACAAAACAGAATCTTCAGTATGCTATCAACCTTACACACAAAGACAAAAGTAGACTGAAAATCAAAGGTTGGAAAAACTATATGAAGCTAATGGAAATCAAAAATGGGTAGGAGTGGCAATATTAATTTCAAGTAAAATAGACTTTAAAGACAAAAAAACAACATAAGAGACAAAGAAGACATTTTCTCATTTGAATTGAACAATTCAACTGAACAAGAGGACATAACTATAATAAACATCTATGCTTCAAATGAAAGCCTCAAAAAACATAAATAAAACTCTAATAGAATGAAAGAAACAAATAGGCAACTCTACAATAATAGTAGATTTTTAATACACCACTTTCAATGAAGAATATAACTAGAAAGAAACTCAGCAAAGATACAGATGATCTAAATAACACAATCAACTTGACCTCAAAGAGTTATACAGACTACTCAACTCAGCAATAACATAATACACATTTGTTTCCAAAGCACATGAAGTATTCTTCAGAATTGGCTGTATGTTAGACCACAAAGCAAACCTCAATAAATGTAAAACATCGAAGTACTACAAAGCACCTTTTCAGTTCACAATGCTATAAATTTAGAAATCAACGATATGAAAAGCAAGGAAAACACCAAATACATGGAAATTGAATATCGCCCTGGTTAAAAATCACTAGGTAATGGAACAAATTAAAAATAAAATTTAAAAATTACTTGAATGAAATTGAGAAATCACAAAATACCAAAACATTTGGGACTCAACAAAAGCAGTGCTTAAAGGACAACTTGTAGCATTGAATGCAGGCATCCAAAAAGAAGAAAGAACCAAAATAAATATGTTAATGCATCATCACTAACAATTAGAACAAGAGCAGCAAAGTAAGCCTACTGCCATTGGTATGCCATGGAGTCGGTTCCGACTCATAGCGACCCTTGTATAGAGTTTCCGAGGCTGTAAATTTTTACAGGCACATAACACCTCATCTTTTTCCCACAGAACAGCTGGTAGTTTTGTAACCACTGTGCTACCAGAGCTCCTGCCATTAGAAGATAAGAAATAATAAAGATTAGAGAAGAAATAAATGGAACAGAAAGCAGAAAAACAATAGAATCAATAAGACAAATTTGTTTCTTGAAAGGATTAATAAAATGCTAAACCACTGGCAAATATGACAAAAGAAAAGAAGGATAAGATGCAAATAACATGAATAAGAAATTATAAATTGTGGTATCACAACAGAATCAATAGAAAGAAAAAGGACAATAATGTTACACTATGAAGATTTCATTCTGCTGTGCATAAAGTCGCTATGAGTCAGTACCGACTTGATGGCACCAACAACAACAAATGAAGAGTTGTACTCTAATAAATTTGAAAATCTATAAGAAATGGACATTTTTTCAGAAAAGCATGACGTACCTAAACTGATGCAGACAGAAGTAGAAAACTTGAATAGATCTATAACAACAACAACAACAAAAAACTGATCAGGTCATTAAAACACTCCCAAAAACAACACAAGAGTCCTGGCCCAAAGAATGTAGAAAAGTATGGAAAACTCCTGAATACATTTTATGAAGTAAGCATAATCCCCATACTAAAACCAGGAAAAGGCATCACTAAAAAAGAAAATTATAGACCAGTATCCTTCATGAACATGTATGCAACCATTCTCAACACAATTCTATTGAATAAAATTCAACAACATATCAAAAATAATAATAATACATCATGACCAAAAGGTATTCATACCAGATACTCAAGTATAGCTCAATATAAAAAAAAGCAATCCACATAATCCACCAAACTTCATCTCTCATACTTCGGATATATTGTCAGGAGGGACCAGTCACTGGAGAAGGATATCACGTTTGGTAAGGTGGAGGGTCAGAGAAAAAGAGGAAGACCCCCAACGAGATGAATTGGCCAAGTGGCAGCATCGATGGACTCAAGCGAGACAACAGTGGTGAGGTTGGTTCAGGATCAGGCAGTGTTTCTTTCTGCTGTGCGTAAAGTTGCCATGGGTTGGTACCGACTCGATGGCACCTTACAACAAATACAACAAAGGAAAAGAAACACATCATCACATAAATTGATGCAGAAAATGCATTTGAAAAAATCCAACATCCATTCCTAATAAAAAACACCCAAAAATTTTAATAGAAGAGAAATTCCTCAACTTAATCAAGTGCATATAAACAAATTCAATAGCCAACATGACTCTTACTGGAGAAAAACTAAAATTTCTTTGTGGAAATGAGAGTCAGATCAGAATACCATTTATTACTACTTCTATTAATACTGTGCTGGAAGTCTTACTCAGAACTATAATGAAAGAAAGGGATATTAAAGGTATCCAAATTGGCACAGAAGAGTAAAAGTCTCTTATTTTCAGATGATATGATTCTATACATAGGAATCCTAAAGATTCATCAAGAAAAATATTGAAACTCATTAAAAGATTCAGCAAAGTTTCGGGATACATGACCAACATATAAAACCAGCTGGATTATTTTACACTAATAAAGACAGTTCTGAAAAGGAAATCAGGAAACAATAACATTTACGATAGCCACCCAAAGTATGAAATGGTTAGGAATAAATCTAACCAAAGAAACAAAAGACCTGTAAGAAGAAAACTATAAAATTCTATTACAAGACCTTCCCGCGCTACTTAGAGAAGGGTTCATACGGCGTTGTTCTGGGTTCCCGTCATAACTTAAAAAGGAAACTTTCACAATGTCCGGAGCTGTTGATGTCCTGCAAATGAAGGAGGAGGATGTCCTTAAATTCCTTGCAGCAGGAACCCACCTAGGTAGCACCAACCTTGACTTCCACATGGAACAGTACATCTACAAAAGGAAAAGTGATGGCATCTACATCATAAACCTGAAGAGTACCTGGGAGAAGCTTCTGTTGGCTGCTCGGGCCATTGTTGCCATTGAAAACCCAGCTGATGTCAGTGTTATATCTTCCAGGAATATCGGCCAGCAAGCTATTTTGAAGTTTGCTGCTGCCACTGGAGCCACTCCTACTGAGGGGCGCTTCACTCCAGGAACCTTCATGAATCAGATCCAGGCAGCTTTCTGGGAGCCACGGCTTCTGGTGGTTACTGATCCCAGGGCTGACCACCAACCTCTCACAGAAGCATCTTATGTTAACTTACCCACCATTGATCTGTGCAACACAGATTCTCCTCTGTGCTACATGGACATTGCAATCCTATGTAACAATGGAGCTCATTCAGTGGGTCTGATGTGGTGGATGCTGGCTCGGGAAGTTCGTGGCACCATCTCTCGGGAGCACCCTTGGGAAGTCATGCCTGACCTCTATTGCTACAGAGATCCAGAAGAGATTGAAAAGGAAGAGCAGGCCGCTGCTGAAAAGGCTGTGACCAAGGAAGAATTTCAGGGTGAATGGACTGTGCTTGCTCCTGAATTCACTGCTGCTCAGCCTGAGGTCGCAGGCTGGTCTGAAGGCATGCAGGTGCTCTGTGCCCATTCAGCAGTTCCCTACTGAAGACTGGAGCACTCAGCCTGCAACTGAAGACTGGTTCACAGCCCCCACTGCTCAGGCCACTGAATGGGTAGGAACAAACACTGAGTGGTCTTCAGCTGTTCTTTAAGTCTCTTAAAAAATGGAAATAAGGTTGATGGAAAATAAACATCAATTTCTAAAGAAAAAAAAAATTCTATTACAAGAAACCAAACGAAACTTACAAAAATGAAAAAACATACCATGGTTGTTATTGTTAGGTGCTGCTGAGTCCGTTCTAACCCCTAGCGATACTATGTTGTTGTTGTTGTTGTTGTTAAGTGCCATCGAGTCGGGTCCGACCCATAGCGACCCTGTACAGGGTTTCCGAGGGTGTAAATCTTTACGGGAGTAGAAAGCCTCATCTTTCTCCCGCGGAGCAGCTGGTAGTTTCGAACCGCTGACCTTAAGGTTCGCAGCCCGATTCGTAACCACTACGCTACCAGAGCGATACTATGTACAACATAACAAAATACCGCCCACCCAGTCCTACATTACCCTCACAATTGCTGGTAGGTTTGAACACATTGTTGCTGTTACTATGCCAGTCTGTCTTGTTGGTGGTCTCCCTCTTTTTCTCTGTCACTCCACTTTACGAATCATGATGTCCTTCTCCTGGGACTGGTCCCTCCTGACAATATGTCCAAAGTTTGAGAGACAAAGTTTGACTATCCTGGCTTCTAAGGAGGATTGTCATGCTTCTTACAACACAGATTTGATTGTTCTTCTGGAAATCCATGGTATCTTTATTATTCTTTTCTGACACAATAACATAAATCATCAGTTCTTCTATGGTCTTCCTAAATCAATGTCCAATGTTCAAATGCATATGAGGATATTGAAAATACCATGTCTTGGGTCAGATCTACCTCAGGCCTCACACTGACATCTTTGCTCTTAAACTCTTTAAAGAGGTATTAACCAGCAGATTTGCCTAATGCAATACATCATTTGATTTCTTGACTGCTGCTTACATAAGTGATGATGGTGTATCCAAGTAGAATGGAGTCTTTGACAACTTCAGTCTTTTCTCCACTTATCATGATGTTATTTATTGAGTGATGAGAAATTTTGTTGTCTTTATATGAAGGTGCAACTCAAACTGAAGGCTGTGATCTTTGATCTTCTTTAGTATTCAAGTTCTCTTTGTTTTCAGCAAGTAAGGCTGTATCATCTGAATATTGTAAGTAGTTAATGAGTATTCCTCCAAACCTGACAACACATTCTCCTTCACATAATCCTGCTTCTCAGGTTATTTTGTCAGAATACAGATTGAATAAGTATGGTGAAAGAGTACAATCCTGGCAGATACCTATCCAAATTATAAAATATTCAATGTCCCCTTCAGTTCAAAAGTCTGCCTCTTGGTCTATGTACAGGTTCCTCACCAGCACAATGAAGTGTTCCAGAATACTCATTCACTGCAAGGTTATCCATAGCTTGTTATGATCCACACAGTTGAAAGCTTTTATGTAGTCAGTAAAGCACAGGTAAACATCTTCTTGCTGTTCTCTACTTTCAGCCAAGATCCATCAGATGACAGCAATGATATTCATCATTCCATGTCTTGGTCTGAATCTGATTTGAACCTCTGGAAGTTCCCTGTCAATGCACTGTTGCAGCCTTTTCTGAATTATCTTTAGCAAAATATTACTTGCATGTGATATTAATGATATTGTCCAACGATATTGGCATTACCCTGGGTAACCTTTCTTTGGAATGGACACAAATATAGATCAATCAGTCAGCCAGATAGCTGTCTTCCAAATTTCTTGGCAAAGATGAGTGAGTGCTTCCTGGGCTGCATCAGATTGTTGAAAGTTTTAATTTATATTCCATCATTTCCTGGAACCTTGGTCTTTTCCAATGCCTTCAGTGCAACTTTGGACTTCTTCTTTCAGGATCACTGGCTCTTGACCATATGATAAGTCCTTTTTTTGTTGTTAAGCTTTTTAAAAAATAGTTTACATGGAAGAGCATTGGTTTTGCACTCATCCTGTCATATTTTGTTTCCTTGCAATGATTACAATCCCTTCCATGCATCATCATTTAACAGTATTTGCTTCTATTCCCTCTATTTTTTGTTTGTTTGTTTTGATGTACACATGAACATTCAAGAATATAACAAATCCAAAATATGAGAAAACATGTCACCATCCTTACATCTAAGGATATATATATATATATATATATACACACAAAAAAAAAAACATTCTGGAATATATAATCATCTAAACAACCAAAGGGCACATTCTGCAAGCCTGCCTCCTGGCCACAAGCACACCACCTTTCTTTCTATGAGTCTAGAGTCCTCAGCTGCTGTATCTCTACATGTCATCGTCTCTGCCTCCATCTCTGGTGTCACTGCTTCTCTGGATAGAGTCTCACATTCCGCTCATGCTCTTCTCCCTTGATGGTCTTAAAGTCCTCTGTTCCTGGACTATACAATTAACTACTCCCCACTTTATGTTACACAACTTCTACCTTTACAGTCACTTCATGCCTTTATATACCCCCTATTTTAGGTAAGCAATGTCTAATTTTCCCACCCATAACAACCCTGTATACTGAGGGGGCAGACTTGATCCTTGATGGCAATCTCCTTCCTTCTGTTGGCATTTTGAGATACTACATCCATAGTATAGGTCAGGTTCATCAAATTGTAGCAATTTACACTTGGTTCCTTTGTCAGATTTCTTTATCTTCCTCTAGGTGAGCTGTGGACATCAAGCCACTGAAGCTAGGTCAAATGGATACTATATCATATGTCGTTGTTAGGTGCCATCGAGTCAGTACCAACTCATAATAACCCTATGCACAACAGAACAAAACACTGCCTATTCCTGGGTCAACCTCACAATTGTTGCCACGTTTGAGCCCATTGATGCTGCCACTTTGCCAATCCATCTCATTGGGGGTCTGCCTCTTTTTCTCTGACACTCCACCTTATCAAACATGATATCCTTCTCCAGTGACTGGTTCCTCCTGACAATATGTCCAAAATATGAGAGACAAATTTTGGCCATCCTGGCCTCCAAGGAGCACTCTGGCTATACTTCTTCCAACACACATCTGTTGGTTCTTTTGGCAGCCCATGGCACTTCCATAGTCTCCTCTAACATCAAAACTCAAAAGCATCAGTTCTTCTACGGTCTTCCTTATTCACTGTCTTAGCATGTATATGAGGTCATTGAAAATACCATGGCTTGGGTCAGGTGCACCTTAGTCCTCAAGCTGACATCTTTACTCTTCAACACTTTAAAAAGTTCTTGTGCAGCAAATATGACTAATGCAATATGTTGTTTGATGTCTTGACTGCTGCTTCCATTAGTGTTAATAGTTGATCCTGGAAGAATGAAGTCCTTGACAACTTCAATCTTTTCCCCCTTGATACGAATGGTGTTTATTGGTCCAGTGGTGAGGATTTTTGTTTGATACCTCTTGAAATTATTGAACATCATCCATGTATTTTTTGTGTAGTGACTGTATTACTTCAATCTATTCTTTATGCATCATTCAATATTTTGATGACAGAATCTTTCAGAGTTGCAAGTCAAGGCTTGATTATTTCCTTACTTCTATCAGCTTGAGACATGCTAAGGTGTTCTTCCTTTTTGGTTTTCTATCTCCAGGTTTTTGCATACCTCTTTATAATATTTGACTTGGTCTTCTCGAACTTTCTTTACTTCCTCATTTCTTCCATTTGCACCTCTACACTGGGAAGAAACTGTCAGAGCCTCTTATGACATCCATTTTCAACTTCTCTTTCTTCCTTGTCCTTTTAGTGACCTGTTTCTTTTTCCTGTATGATGTTCTTGATATCATCCCACAATACTTCTTGTTTTCATTCCTTAGAATTTAATGCACCAAACATGTTCTTAAGATGATCTTTAAATTCAAGTGGGATATATTCAAGGTCATATTTTGACTTTTATGGACTTACTTTAATTTCCTTCAACTTCAGGCTGAGCTTTCATATGAGCAGTTCATGGTTTATTCCACAATCTGCCCCTGGCCTTGTTCTGCCTGATGAAATAGTGCTTTTCTACCATCTCTTTAGACAGATGTTCTCAGTTTGACTTATGTGCATTCCATCTGATGAAGTCTATGTTGCTTTAAAAAGCTATTTGCAATGAAGAAGTGATTGGTCTTGCAATTTTTTATCATGCAATCTCTAGCATCATTTCTATCACCAAGGCCATATTTTCCAATTATTAACCTTTCTCTTTGTCTCCAATATTTGCATTCCAATCAGCAGAATTTATCAATATATCTTGATTGCATGTTTGATGAATTTCTGACAGAAGAAGTTGGTAGAATTATTCAATTTCATCATCACTAACTAGTGGTTTATGTGTAAATTTAAGTAATCATTGTGTTGAATGGCCTTTCTTGTAGGTATATGGACATTATCCTATAACAGGCAACATTATACTTTTAGATCGATCTTGATATGTTCTTTTTATATATATATATAAGTTTTTATTGTGAGGTTTAAATGGGAGAACATCTGCTTTACATTCATCCTATCATATTTTGTTTCATTGCAATGATTACAATCCCGTCCATGCATCATCATATAACCCCCAAAAGGTATACCACACACACACACACACACCCTGGCCTCTGGCACACAGCCCTTCTCCCTCCCTGATTCCAGTGTCCCCAGCCACTCCATCTGTCCACGTCATCATCTCTGTCTCCATCCCTGGTGTCACTGCATCTCTGAGTAGGGCCCCACTGTCCGTTCTAACTTGAAAATCCCAGGGACCTCCACTCCTGGGCTGTAAAATTAATCACTCTCCTCCTTTTGTCAAAAAACATCTTCCTCTACATTTCTTAGCCTCACAGTCAGACCTGATGGTAATTATTGACTATTGTACCACAAGAGTCTTATCCCCATTTCCTTTCTTTAGCCCAGTCCCAACGGATTGGATATCATTCAGTGATTATTCAACCTTCCCCCACCCCATCTGGAAGTAGGCTCCCTCTTGAAAGCTTGTAAGCCAGTCCAAGTTACTTATTTTTTGTCCTCTCTTCTTTCTTCTTCTAGTCAAGCTCTGATCATCCAGCCATTGGAAGCCAGGTCAAGTGGGCACTATCTGCAAGTATGGGTGTTCTTATGCATCTCCCCTCACTTCACATCAGCTGGATGCCTCACTCTCCATTACAGTCCTCTGTAGCCATGTCACTGCCTTTGGGCCCAGGAGTCCCTGGGTTGTTCTATACTGCTGGCCATCCAGGTCTCCAGCTGGGCTCACGGGGGTCTGCTGAATGTTGTCGGGCTTAGTTCGCAATTTCACTGCTGTTTTTTCCCCCTCTTCCCTCATCAGTGAACGACGTGGTCACCAGCTAGACCACATGCCTGCCCATGTATTCCCCTTGAGTCTCAGTCTTGGAAGGGGACTTGCTCTGAGGGGTCCAAATTACTTGCCTTGATGGCTCCCACGCAAACAGCTTACCTGTTCCTACAGCAATCAACCAGACCACCATTTTGTTTCATAACTTTCCTGCTGGTCATTTCCTTCACAAAGCATCTTCCATTCTTCTAGCCACTCCAGGCTGTCCATTCATCCCCTCCAGGAGAAATCTCCCACCCCAGTAGGTTCTGGATGGGCCTCTGGACTCCACTCACAGTCTTGAGCTCCACAGGAAGCCTCATTCATGGGGCAACTTATAGCCCCCTTTAAGGTAGTCCAGTTATAGGCTGAAGCTGGATTTACAAGCTTTCTGTAATAATGATTCTGGCTATTTCTTTCTCCCCACCTCAAATATATATTTTACAATGGTAGGCAAGGGAAACCAAGATTCAAAAAACAGCCATGCATCTTAATACTATTCCCCTCTTTTACCCCTTCAAATCATGCCTCAATCCCTGTATCCCGGAGCCTTGTTGTTCCAAGGTTGTGCATACATCATCATTTACCTCTGTCCCACTTAGCCCATGCAAATCTGCCTAACTATTCTCCCATCAGCCTTGTTCTTCCATTCTCCTCCCTCTAACTGTGTATTACCCTCACCCACCTACCCAAGCTATCCTGTGTCTATTTTTTAGCCTGTGCTCTATCTTCCCCCCTTCCCTCCCCTCCTCTCATCCCATACAACCTGGTGATCAGCAAATATATATATATATATTTTTTCCCCTTTTATTGTGGGTTCTTTTTCTTACTCTTTTACAATAATGGTCCTATGCAGTATTTCTCCCTTTGTGACTGACTAATTTCACTCACTTCAAGGTTCATCCATGTTATATGGTGCCTTGCAGCTTCCTTGTTGTTCTTCAAGGTAGCATAGTATGCCGATGTGTGTATGTACCACAGTTTGTTTATCCATTCTTTAATTGGTGGACACTTAGGCTGACTCCATCTTTTTGCTATTATACATAGTGTTGCTTTGAACATTGGTGTGCATATATCTACTCACATTATCACTCATATTTCTTGTAGGTAAGTACCAAGTAGAGGAAGTCCTGGATCATAAGGTATTTCTATTTCCAAACTTCTGAGGAAGTGCCATATGGCTTTCAAAAGAAGCTGGACCATTTTACAATCCCACTAGCAATGTAAGAGTGTCCCAGTCTCTCTACAGCCTTGCCAGCACTTATTGTCCTCTACTTTTTTATCTTTGCTGTTATTGATGGTGTGAGATGATATATCATTGTTGTTATGATTTGCATCTCTCTAAGGGTAGTGTGGTGGCTTGTGAGTTGCTGTGATTCTGAAAGTTATGCCACCGGTATTTTAAATACCAGCAGGGTTACCCATGGTGGACAGGTTTCAGATGAGCTTCCAGACAAAGACAGACTAGGAAGAAATAATGATGAACTACTTCCGATTATTTAGTCACTGAAAATCTTATGAGTAGCAGAGAAACGCTGTCAGATATAGTACTAGAAAATGAGCCCCTCAGGTTGGAAGCACTCAAAATGTGACTGGGGAAGAGCTGCCTCCTCAAAGTAGAGTTGACTGTGATGATGTGAATGAAGTAAATCCCATGGGAGAAAAGCCCGTGGGACCTTCATTTGTTGATGGGGTACAACTCAAAATGAAGAAAAACAGCTGTAAACATCCATTGAATATCAGAACATAGAATGAACGAAGTATGAATCTGGGAGAACTGGAAGTTATCAAAACTGAAATGGAAGGCATGAACATCCATATCTTAGGCATTAGTGAGCTGAAATGGACTGGTGTTGGCCATTTTGAATCTGATGACCACATAGTTTACTATGCCGGAAATGACAGATTGAAGATGAATTGTGTTACATTCATTGTCAAAAACAACATATCCAGATCAGTCATGAGGTACAATGCTGTCTATGATAAGATAATATCCATGCACCTATAGAGAAGACAAGTCAATACCACTATTATTAAAATTTACACACCAACCACTAGAGCTAGTGAGAGTGAAATAGAAGAATTCTACCAACTTCTTCAATCTGATATTCATCAAACATGAAATCAAGATGTATTGATCATTACTGGTGATTGTAATG
>NW_006408745.1:2774337-2776440 GCF_000296735.1 Chrysochloris asiatica | reverse complement strand
TGAAAGTGAAGAGGACTTAAAATATTTACTGATGAAGATAAAAAAGCACAGCATTCAGTGTGGATTGCATCTCAATGTAAAGAAAACAAAAATCCTCACCACTAGACCAATAAAAAACATTCTTATCAACAGAGAAAAGCTTGAAGATGTCAAGGACTTCATTCTTCTTGGATCAACTATCAACACTGGAAGCAGCAGTCATAAAATCAAACGACATATTGCATTAGGCAAATCTGCTGCACAAGACCTTTTTAGAGTGTTGAAGAGCAAAGATGTCAGCTTGATGACTAAGATGCGCCTGACCCAAGCCATGGTATTTTCAATAACCTCATATGCATGTGAAAGCTGGACAGTGAATAAGGAAGACCGGAGAAAAACTGATGCTTTTTTGAGTTATGGTGCTGAAGGAGAATATTGGAAGTGCTATGGGCTGCCAAAAGAACCAATAGATCTATTTTAGAAGAAGTGCAGCCAGAGAGCTCCTTGGAGGCCAAACGGACAAACTTTGTCTCTCATACTATTCACATATTGTCAGGAGGGACCAGTCACTGGAGAAGGATATCATATTTGGTAAGGTGAAGGGCGAGAGGAAAAGAGGAAGACACCCAACAAGATTGATTGGCCAAGTGGCAGCATCAATGGACTCAAGTGTGGCAACAGTAGTGAGGTTGGCCCAGGATCGGGCAGTGTTTCATTCTGCTTTGTATAAGGTCGCTATGGGTCTGTAACAACTCTATGGCACCTAACAACAACAGCAACAACAATGGCTAGTGATAGTGACTATTTCTTCATATGTTTGTTGGCTGCCCGGATCTCTTCCCTGTTGAAGTGTCTGTTTATGCCTTGTGACAATTTTTAATTGGGTTATTTGTCTTTTTCTTGTAGAGGCGTTGTAGTTTTCTATATATTTTAGAAATGAGCCCCTTGTCTGACGTGTTGTTGCAAAAGATATTTCCCATTCTGTGGGTTCCCTTTTTACTCTTTTGGTGAAGTCTTCTGATGCACATAAGTTTTTAATTTTTAGTATGTCACAATTATCTATTTTGTCGACTTTTGTTTGTATAATTTTCAAAATGTTTGGTAGTCTGTGTATTCTCTGTATTAGAGCCCTTTCATTTGTCCCTATCTTTTCATTGATGACTTTCATAATTTTGGGATTCGCATTAGGTCTTTAATCCATGCTGATTTGGTTTTTGTATAGGGCATGAGATAAAGGTATTGTTTCAATCTTTTGCATATATCACTTTCCAGTTCTGCCAGCACTATCTATTAAAGAGTCTATCTCCTCCCTATGTAACATACTTAGGCACTCTGTCAAAAATCAGTTGGCTGTGTGTGGATGGGTTAATTTCTGGATTCTTGACTCTGTCCCATTGATCAATGTATCTTTCAGTGTACGAGTACCAGGCTGTTTTGACCACTGTAGCCACGTAGATTTTGAAATCAGTGAGTGAGAGGCTTCCAACCTTGTTCTTCTCCTTAAGTAGTGCTTTGCTTATCCTGGGTCTCCTTCCTTTCCATATAAAGTTTATAATTGTCTTTTCCATACCTTTGAAGATGGAAATCCCAGTCTGGATTGGGATTGCATTTTATGTGTATATTGCTTTGGATAGTAGTGACAGATTCACTATGTTGAGTCTTCCTATCCAGGAATATGATATGTTCTTTCACTTTTGTAAATCTCTTCTTGTTTCTTGTAGTAGTGTTTTGTAATTCTCTTTGTATAGGTCCTTTGTTTCTCTGCTTACATTTATTCCTAAGTATTTCATCCTTTGGGTCGCTATAGTAAATCGTATTTCTTTCCAAATGTCTTTTTCAGTGCTGTCATTGTTGCTATAGAGGAATCCAACTGATTTTTGTATGTTGATCTTATACCCTGGCACTTTGCTGAATTTTCCAATGATGTCTAGTAGCTATTTTACTGAGTCTTTGGGGTTTTCAATGTATAGGATCATATCATCTGCAAATAGACAGAGTTTTATTTTCTATTTGCTAATTTGAATGCCTTTAAGTTCCATATCTTGCCATATTGTTGTTGTTGTTGTCAGGTGCCATCGAGTCGGAAAACCAACTCATAGCGACCCCATGCACAGCAGAATGAAA
>NW_006408745.1:2767552-2773193 GCF_000296735.1 Chrysochloris asiatica | reverse complement strand
TCAAAGAGATTGTCCGATGATTTCCGCATTCTGTTGGGTCACCTCTCTTTGGAATGGGCATAAATATTGATCTCTTCCAATCAGTCGGCCAGATAGTTGTCTTCCAAATTTCTTGGCAGAGATGAGTGAGTGCCTCTTGTGCGGCCTCACTTTCTTGAAAGAAAAGTGCTGCCTCACTTTCTTGCCATATAGCTCTGGCTAATACTTCCAAAACAATATTGAAAAGGAGTGGTGACAAAGAGCATCCTTGTCTGGTTCCTGTTCGCAGAGTGAAGGCTTTCAGTTTCTCTCCATTGAGAGTGATGTAGGCTGTTGATTTTGTGTATATGCTCTTGATTATGTTGAGGAATGTCCCTTCAATTCCTACTTTGTTGAGTGTTTTATCAGGAATGGATGTTGTATTTTGTCAAATGCCTTTTCTGCGTTAATCTATATGATCATGTGGTTCTTTTCCTTTTTCTTATTTATGTGGTGGATCACATTGATTGTTTTTCAAATGTTGAACCATCCTTGCATCCCTTTTATGAAACTCACTTGTTCATGATGTATTATTTTTTTGATGTGGTGCTGGATTCTGTTGGCTAGGATTTTGTTGATTATTTTTGCGTCTATGTTCATGAGAGATATTGGACTGTAGTATTCTTTCTTAGTGATGTCCTTCCCTGATTTTTTTATGAGGATTATGCTTCCTTCATAAAAAGTATTAGGAAATTGTCTGTCCTCTTCTATATTCTGGAATAATTTGAGTAGAATTGGTGACATCGTTTCCCTGAATGTTTGGTAGAACTCACCAGTGAAGACTTCTGGACCTGGACTTCTTTTAGTTGGGAGTTTTTTGGTGACCTGTTCAATTTCTTCTTTTATTATTTGTCTGTTCAAGATTTCTTCTTCACTCTGTATAAGTTTTGGTAGGTCATGTTTTTCTAAAAATGCATCCATCTCGTCTAAGATTTTGATTTTGTAGGAGTACAACTCTTCATAGTATTCTGTTATTATCCTTTGGATTTCGTCTGGTTCCATTTGACATCGCCTGTGTGATTTCTAATGCAAGTTATTTATGTCTTCTCCCTCTTTTCTTTGGTTAGGTTTGCCAATGGTTTGTCAATTTTATTAACCCTTTCAAAGAACCAGCTTCTTGTCCTGTTGATTCTTTCTATAGTTTTTCTGTTTCCCATTTCATATTTTTCTGCTCTTATCTTTATTATTTCTTTTCTTTTTGTGAAGTAGGTTCCCTCTGTTGGTCAGTTTCTAATTTTTGGATATGCTGTGTTAATGTGTTAATTTTGTTTCTTTCTTCTTTTTGGATGTGCACATTTATTGCAATAAATTGTCGTCTCAGCACCACTTTCGCTGTTTCCCAAAGATTTTGGTATGTTGTGTTTTTATTTTCATTTGTTTCTAAGAACTTTATGAATTCACATTTAATTTCTTCTTTTATCCAGTCGCTTTTTAGCAGGGTTTTGTTCAGTTTCCATGTATTCGATTTTATTTCCTTAGTCTTCTTATTGTTGATTTCTTGTCGACCTTCTTTCTGATTGTTCTGTCCCTTTTTGAAAGTGGCATATTAAAATCTCCCACTATAATTGCAGATTTATCTATTTCTTTCTTCAGTTCTAGTAAGGTTTGCTTCATATATCTTGGTCCTTTATCATTGGGAGCATAGATATTTATTATGGTTATATCGTCTTGCTCAATTGACTGATCATGATATAGTGTCTTTCTTTATATCTTATGCTGATTTTGTCTTAAAGTTAACTTTATCAGAGATTAGAATCGCCAGTGGTCCTTGTTTATTGTTGCAGTTAGCTTGGTAGATTTTTTTCCATCCTTTAACTTTTAGTCTGCTTTTGTCTTTGTGTGTAAGGTGTGTCTCTTGCAGGCAGCATATTAAAGGGTTTTGTTTTCTTATCCAATTTGTCACTCTCTGTCTCTTCACTGGTGCATTCAATCCATTGACATTCAATGTAATTATCGATGTTGTTGTTGTTAAGTGCCATCAAGTCAGTTCTGACCCATAACGACCCTGGATAGACTTTCTGAGGAGCAGCTGGTAAGCTTGAACTCCAATCTTGCAGTTAAAATGGCTTTGCAATCTGGCTCATTAACCCACAGCGCCACACCAGGTCTGATTTAATTGCTGCCATTACATTAATGTGTTGGTAGTGCTGTTCTTTCCTTTGTTCTGCATGCCTTTGTGTACTGAGTTTCTGGTTTTTGTACTTTTTCTTGTTGGTTTCTTCTTAGTTTTCATGTTTGCTTGTTCTGTTTGGAAGTTCATTTTCATGGTAAGTTGTGAAGTGATAACTTTCTTTGGGATTACCTTATAGTCTATTAACTATTCTCTCCATTTAAGAGAATCTATTGTATCCTGTAATCTACCTGACATCCTTACCACCTGGATCTCTGTTCCTACATTTATACCTTCTTTGACACTGATATTATTTTGATCCTCAGTTGACCTCCCAGCTCCTTTGAATTCATTGTTGTTGTTTTGTTCTGTTCTGAATTCTGCTATCTGTTGACTGAGTTCTAGGTGGTGTTGCCACACCTGTAAATCTCTGGTTGTTGTCTGTTTTTCAAAGAATTCCCTTTAGAATGCTTTGGAGTGCTGGATTGGTTTTGATAAAAATCTCTTAGATTCTGTTTATCCTGGAATGTTCTGATTGCACCAACATATTTGATTGCTAGTTTTGCAAGATAGACGATTCTTGGTTGGCAGTTTTTTTTTTTCTTTTAGGGTTTTGTACATGCCTCTCCATTGTCTTCTTGCCTGCATGGTTTGTGCTGAATAGTCAGAGCTTAATCTGATTTGCTTGCCTTTGTAAGGGACACTTATCTTCTCCTTGGCAGCTTTTAAGATTCTCTCTTTGTGTTTGATTTTGAAGAGCTTGATTACTATATGTCTTGGTGACTTTCTTTTGGGGTCTATCATTCCTGGGGTACGTTCAGCTTCTTGAAAGTTTATCTTCTCATCTTTCAAGATGCTACAGAAATTTTCCTCCAGAAGCTCTTCAACTATCTCCTCTGTAGACTTCTCTGATTCTCCCTGTTCTGGAATGCCAATGATTCTTATGTTGTTCCTCTTCATGTTATCCAGCATGAAACTTACACTGTTTTCAAATTTTTTTTATCCTTTTTTCTGCTTGCTATTCTATCTTACCAGTACTGAGAGATTTGCCTTCCAGCTCACTAGTTCTGGCTTCCATCTCTTCTATTCTGCTCCTTTCCCCTTTCAGAGTATTGTCCATTTCTGATATTTTATTATTAATCATCTTGACCTTTTTTTGCAGAGTTTTGAATTGTTTCCAATGCTGTATCAATCTTTTTGATTGCTCTTGTAGTACTTTCCTGACTTCTTCCTTGTTTTCATCCACCCCTTTTCAGAGCATTTGAATTTGTTTCCATATCATTCTTCTGAATTCCTTCTCAGGCAAATTCAAAACCTGCTCTTCCTCTTCTGGGGAGCCTTTGTCTGTCTCCAGTACATTTGTCTCAGTTACTCTTTTCTGGTTTTGAGACATGTTTTGAGATCATTTGTTGTGTATGAGACCTTATGTTTGTCATTTCCAGTAGTTATGTGTTTTTTTTTTTAATGCTTAAATGGATGTTTGTTGTTGTGTTATTAAGCTTATTGGGTATCTCCTGGTGGATATAATCAGGAGATAGGCTTCTCTTTTTGCATATAATGCTTAACAGCTGTTATTGGCTAGTGTCTCAATGGTGCAATATTATGGGGTATGATTGTAGCTTGGCTATATAGCCACGATTTCTGTCTCTTCTTGGGTAATGTAGGGAGAAAAACTTCCATCTCCAGGAAAAATATGTGATCAAAAGGACCAAAAGCAGAAGCAATATAAAAGCAGAGAAAGAAATCATCACTTTGAAACAAAAATAAATCTGTGGCTGACTGTCCAGTCATCTTGCTACATAGGCAGTGTGTGTGCACCATAGAAGCCTCTAACAGTGGGTGGGGGTGTCCATTCACTCAGGCCGCTCCTCTAGTCACCACCATGGAGGTGTGCAAATAGATATTGAGACGTTAATGGGAGAAAGATTGTCCACTATTTTTGTCTCTGGAGGTCAGTTAGGTATCTGCATGTGCACAGCATAATTCTCAAGATAGTTGCATCCTTTTATGTTGGGATTTTACAGATTGTCTATGGTTTGTCTGTCAGGCCTGATGGGCCTGCTTTTTTCTTGATAGATAGTAAAGGGTCCTGCAAAGTTAATTTTAAGGCTGGACCCTGAAGCTGATGTCATAAGTAGCCGCCAAGCTCTTTCTTTCTGTACTGTGGGAAAACTGTAGGGTCAACAATGGACTTTTTTTTCTTTTGGAGGGGTTGCACACCCACCTGCCTGAAGGCATCTGGGCTGGGAAAAGAAAGTGCAACAGGGAAGAGAAAGAGAAATTGTATAGACTGCCTCGCACCCCCTTTTGCAAATATCACTGCACTGCTTTTAGCGCTGGTTCCCTGTGCAGGTCTGGCTATAGCTGCACCCTCTGAACTTTGCCCAGCGGGGTGGCCGCAGAGGGATCCTGTCTCCAGAGATTCCCAACTCACAGTATTTGCCTTTTTATAGTGATTTTTTGACTTGTGAGTGCAGGAAACTGACATCCTGTACCTTATGCTAGATCCAGATCTCTGGTGTTGTTCTATGAGCACAGCTTCTGTGGGTTTTCAATCCTTCCCCCACAGAGCCTTTCCTACCTGGCTGTCTTTGCTGCCACCCAAACCAGAAGAAGACTTGAAATGTTCTTTTTGATGATGAATGTGACCAATCCTCTTCAATTTGTCATTCCCAGCATAGTAAAACTTACTGTTGTCAGATTCAGAATTATCAAATCCAGTCAATTTCAGCTCCTTAATGTCTAGGATATCAATGTTTATGCATTCCATTTCATTTTTTATCATTTCCAGTTTTCCTAAGTTCATGGTTCATACATTCCATGATCTAATTATCAATAAATGTTTACAGTTTTTTCTCTTCATTTTGAGTTGTGCCCCATCAGCAAACAAAGTCTCAAAAGTGTATTGATTAGTGTATAACAGTCAACTCTATTTTCAGGAGGGAGCTCTTCCCCAGGTGTATATTGATTGTCTTTCAACCTGAGAGGCTCATCTTCCAGCATTGTTGTTGCTAAGTGCTGTGAGTCGGGGTCCAATTCATAGCGACCGTGTACAGGGTTTCCAAGGAGAAGCTGCTGAGTTGGAACTGCCGGCCCTAACAGCTCAAACTAACGTTGTGGTTTACCACATTAACTAGCAGCACCACACCAGAAGTCATCTTCCAGCATTACATCTGACAATATTCTGGTGCTACTTATGATGTTCAGTATTTAATGTTCTTATACTATCTGACAGTGTTTCATTGCTATTCACAAAGTTTTCAGTGACTAAGCATTCAGAAGCAATCAGTCTAAACTTCTCATGTATTTGTTGTTGTTAAGTGCTGTTGAGTCAACTCAGACCCATAGCGACCCTGTAAAGGGTTTCCAAGCAGTAGCTGGAGAGCCTGAACTGCCAACTTTGCAGTTCAAACAGCTTTGCAGCCTGGCACATTAACCTACATCACCATACCAGGATTCATCATCTCAAGTATAGGAAGATTTAACATTGTAAAAACGTCAAAACTACTCAGT
>NW_006408745.1:2764933-2766917 GCF_000296735.1 Chrysochloris asiatica | reverse complement strand
TGGGTTATATGAAGAAAAACATGGCATCAGGATTGGAGGTAGACTCATTAACAACCTATAATATGCAGATGATACAACCTTGCTTGCTGAAAGTGAAGAGGACTTAAAATATTTGCTGATGAAGATCAAAGAGCACTGCCTTCGCTATGGCTTGCATCTCAATGTAAAGAAAACAAAATCCTTACCACTGGGCCAATCAACAACATACTTATCAATGGAGAAAAGATTGAAGTTGTCAAGAACTTCATTCTTCTTGGATCTACACTAATGGAAGCAGCAGTCAAGAAATCAAGAAATAAATTAATGTATTGTATTAGGCAAATCTGCTGCACAAGACCTTTTTAGAGTGTTGAAGAGCAAAGATATCAGCTTGATGACTAAGATGTGCCTGACCCAAGCCATTGTATTTTCAATAACCTCATATGCATGCAATAGCCGGACAGTGAATAAGGAAAACCGTAGAAGAATTGATGCTTTTGAGTAACGGTGTTGGAGGAGAATGGGCTGCCAAAAGAACCAACAGATCTGTTTTAGAAGAAGTGCAGCCAGAGTGCTCTTTGGAGGCCAGGATGGCCAAACTTCGTCTCTCATACTTCGGACATATTGTCAGAAGGGACCAGGCACTTGAGAAGGATATCATGTTTGGTAAGGTGGAGGGTTAGAGAAAAAGAGGATGACCCCCAATGAGATGCATTGGCAAAGTGGCAGTATCAATGGACTCAAGGGTGGCAACAATTGTGAGGTTGCCCCAGGACCAGGCACTGTTTCATTCTTTTGTACATAGGGTCGCTATGAGTCAGTACCAACTTGATGGCACTTAACAACAACAACAACAATACCAAAAAGAAATAGGTAATGTGAAACCAATTTGAGAGTTAACATATGATCAAGAACCAGTAGTACTGAAGAAAAAATCTACACAGAAGGCATTAGAGAAAAACAAATCTCCAGAAAGTGACAGAAATCAAATTGAAATATATCAACAAACTGATGAAGCAATGGATGGTTTCACTTTTTTATGCCAAGCCATTTGGAAGACAGAATTGGAAATGATCCATACTTGTGCCCATTCCAAAGTGAGGTGATCCAACAGAAGATGGAAATCATAGCATAATATCACAATAATAAATGCAAGTAAAATTTTGTTGAAGACAATTCACAAAGGTTGAAAGTATAGTACAAGGAATGATCAGAAGTTCAGACCAGATTCAGAAGAGGATGTGAAATGAGGTATATCTTTGCTAACATTAGATGGCTCTTGGCTGAATGCAGAGAATACTAGAAAGATGTTTACTTGTGCTTTACTGATTATGCAAAAGCTTTAGGTTGTTTGGCTCATGACAAGCTATGAATAACATTGTGAAGAATGAGCATTTCAGAACACTTAATTGTGCTCATGAGGATCCTGGACATAGACCTAGAGGCAGTTGTTTAAACAGAACAAGGGAGCACAAAATATTTTTAAATCAGGAAAAGTGTGCACCAGAGTTGTATTCTTTCACTATATTTATTCAATCTATATGCTGAGCAAATAATCCAAGAAACTGGATTATATGAAGAAGAACATGGAATCAGGATTTGAGGAAGACTCATTAACAACCTACAATATGGATATGATACAACCTTGTTTTTTGGAAGAGACGAGGACTTAAAATATTTACTGAGAAGATTAAAAAGTACAGCCACATTGACTAGCTCCTAAATGTAAAGAAAATAAAAATCCTAAGGACCTGCAGACTCCTAAGCCCATGGTCAATGACCTAGCCATGGAGGGCTAAAATAGAGAGTGAAGCATCCAGCTGATACAAAGTGAGAGGAGATGCAAAATAACAGCCAAATTTTCAGATAGTACCCATTTAACATAGCATTGATGATTTAATGATCAATACGCGACCAGTAGTTGGAAAATTTGGACTTGGTGATAGAAATGATGCTGGAGAACGAATGATAGATTTCTGCAAGACAAATGATTTGTTTATTTCAA
>NW_006408745.1:2764003-2764565 GCF_000296735.1 Chrysochloris asiatica | reverse complement strand
AAATGATTTATTGTGAATTATGTGATAGTATACATGGGAGAACATTAGTTTTACATTCATTCTATCATATATCATCTCATTGCCATGGTTACAATACCCTCCATGCAATCCTTCCTCCATACCCCCCAGGCCTTCAGCACACAGTCGCTCTCCCTCTCTGGGTCTAGAGTCTAGAGTCTCCAGCTGCTCCATAACTCCACATTTCAGGTATCACTACTTCTCTGGGTAAGGTCCCGCTCTCTGCTCTTCTCCCTTGATGGTCCTAGGGACCTCTGCTCCTAGACTGAAAAGTTAATCACTCCCCTCCTGGCTATAAAATGTACACCTTTACATTTCCAACCCTCACAGTCAGTCGTGATAACAATTATTCACTATTGTATCACAAGAGACCCGTCTATATTTCATTGCATCAGCCCCGCCTAGTCAGATTGAATACTACTCACTGGAAAGTCTACCTTCCTCCAGGCCCTCAGGATCTAGGTTCCCTCTTGAAAGCTTGTAAGCCAGTCACTTCTTGCCTTTGTAGCCTCCCACGCCCCATTTTGGGTAGCCAATGTCCAAG
>NW_006408745.1:2758028-2761612 GCF_000296735.1 Chrysochloris asiatica | reverse complement strand
GACCATCAAGGGAGAAGAGCACAAGCAGAAGGGGAGACCTTATCCATAGAAGCAGCGATACCAGAGATGGAGGCAGAGGTGGGGACATGGAGAGAGGGAGGAGCTGAGGACTCTAGATTCATGAGAAGAGAAGGACTAAGAGATGGCTATCAGGAGGGAGACTTGCAGAACATGCCCTTTGGTATTGTAAATTATATATGCCTGAGTGTTGTTTTTTGTAAGAAAAAATGCTAAAGTGAATAGAGAGAAATACTGATAACTGATGGTACATGGAAGGGATTAAAATCATTGTAATGAAACAATTTGTATGATTTGTTGAATGTAAAACTGATGATCTGCCCTGTAAACCCTGGAAACTTTCACTCAATCCATAATAAAAACCTTAAAAAAAAAAGTAATCTAAACCAAAGATCTTAAGATTATATAAGTATTTTCTCAGGCTCCTGACTAACTCATAAATCACATTCTAACAAAAATTTGACTTTATTCTTCCTCCCCTCAAACTACAGGTTAAGTACATTTCCAACTTCATGTAAAGTTTTGTCTCTTATTTAGCAGTCATTTTTCACAAGGGAGCAGAGTTTTTCATCAGTTCACAAAATTTGCTACTTATATTACAAAAAAGAACAGCGAAGCCTCACTGAGGTCTAACTCCTAGGCAGAACATGACTCACTTCTTGGTGAGAAAATTCACTCCTGCACACCAGCATTGCAGTGGATAAGATCCAGATTGCACTTCTAAAACATCAGAAATATCTTTAAATTGGTTCACTGTAGAACTTTTTGAGTAATCAAAATTCAAATGTTAAACCCTTGAGTGGTCAGATTCTACAGTGTGCAAAAATGCTGCAGATGTTGAAAGGGAAAAAAAAGAAAACGATGTCTGACAAAGCAACAGTAGGAAGACTTCATGAAGAAGGTAACCTTAGAGCTGAGCATTCAGGCCTAAGTTGGCATTCAGTGGGGTATTGTGGAGAAGAACTTCCTGGAGGAAGAAATGTCTTGAGCAAAGACATAAGCATAGGAATAAACTAGACCTGCTCTGGAGTTACTAAATAGCCCATGGACAAATAAAGTAGGAGGTAAACTAAAGAGAAGAAAAAGCTGGGTTCAACTGTCTGACGCAAGTTACTGAAAATTGAAGACCACGGAGATAACATTTCAAAAGAAATAACTCAAAACGTACTGCAACTGGTGAAAGATAATGGTTAACTTGGTGATCCCAATGGATCAGGAAGTTACTGATGCATGCAAGAGACATGCATGAGATAAGATGAATAGAATCTCAAGGACTCATTGGCAATGTTTATACTTAAATTCCCTCATACTAAAACTAGTCAACATCCGTGGGAAACAAATGAGTTTTGTTTGTAATCTTTGCAAGTAAAAGCAGTGTACATATTTGTTTTGTTAAATGCCATCCAGTCAGTTCCAACCCATAGCGATAGGGTTTCCAAGAAGCAGCTGGTAAGGTTGAATCACTAACCTTGCAGTTCAAACTGGTTTTGCAATACAGTGCATTAACCCACAACACCACACCAGGACTCCATATAGCATGATGTTGTTGTTGTTAAGTGTCATTGAGTTGATTCTGACCCATAGCAACCTTGTATAGAGTTTCCAAGGAGCAGCTGGTGAGCTTGAAGCACCGACCTTGCAGTTCAAATGACTTTGCAGTCTGACTCATTAGCCCACAGCGCCACACCAGGACTCCATATAGTATGTTGTTGTTGTTAAGTACCATCGAGTCTGTTCCGACTCATAGTGACCCTGCACAGGGTTTCCGAGGCTGCAAATCTTTATGTGAGCAGAAACCCTCATCTTTCTTCTGCAGAACAGCTGGTAATTTCGAACTGCCAACTTTGAGGTTAGCATCCCAATTCATAACCACTATGCTACCAGAGCTCCTTATAGTATAAGTGTGGTTAAAATGATCTAAGAACAACCAAGACTAACTCTGGTGATTAAAGTGACAGGCCTGGAATAGGATCATTACCAAGAAAACTGTAATTTAATCACTTGCATTGTGTATATGTGAAATTTAAAATTGTTCCAAAATATGTGTAGGAGTCATCATGGGGAAGTGAAGCCAGTAGGAAGTCAATGTCTCCCCAGTGCTGTTGAAGGAAAGGATCCTAGACCTTAAGAATGTGGGCAAGTCTTAGGTCTGATGTGAATGAAAGATGCTGACCTCACTAAGCTACTGCCATCTTTTAGTATGGTTTAAGTGCAGAGGACACAGCTGGTATTCTTCTCTGACATCTCTAAATTATTTCCCCCAAGTGTCAACAAGGGAAAGAGTAAAACTCAGGCAGTGATCTTAGAACTAATTATTACAGAACAGTGATTTCAGTTACAAATTAGGAATTCTAAAGGGGAAAGGATGTGTTGAGATGTTAAATTTTATTTGGGGCACATCAAGTTTTACAAGCAAGGAAGGGTAACAGTACAGATTTCCAGGATGTGACCAGAATCATAGGACTGGAAACAATGGAATAATATCAACTACAAACCGATCTATTTTATGCGAAGCTGTGAAACTCTAAACAGATTGCCAAAAGAATAAGACAGGAAAACAAAGTAAGGGAGCAAGCTCACGTTAGTTGAATATTGACCATGTGCTTGTACATAATGGTCACACTGTTATGAATTAAGTATGCTATCAAAATTAACCTCCCAACAACATAATGAAACAATAGCTACAATTCCACTTTTAGAAAGGCAAACAGAGGCTCAGAAAAATTACAAATGGCATGAGAGAATAGCACAACTAGGATTCAAATGCAAGTCAAAACCCATAAATTTTCTTACCTTAATCTTTCAAATACATATGTTAAAATAGCTCAGCTATAACACTACTAAAATTATTTATCTTCTTCTAATTTTTGTCATATAAAATCATGGTTACAGGTATTAAAACATAACTATAAGTTTTGGATCAGTAACCTAAGAAAATATTATCCCACAAATTTTACATTTAGGGAAATTTGCAGAAGGTCATATATAAAACCACTCAGTATAGCATGAACCCAATATCATGTTTGGAAAACAAAACCTGCTAAGAGCACAAGTACCCTCAACAAATTTACTATCAAATTGAAAAAATTATACATTGTTGCTGTTGTTGTTAATTGCATTGAGTTTGCTTCTGATTCATAGCCACTCTGTATAGGGCTTTCCAGGAATTGCAGGGGGTTTGAACCACAAACCTGTAGTTAGCAGTCAAGTGTTTATACTACAGAACCACAACAGAACTCAATATATGCAGTCTATATGTAGATATATATGCAGTCTATATATAGATATATATGCGGTCTATATATAGATATATATGGAGTCTATATACAGATATATATGAGGTCTGTATATAGATATACATGGAATATATATATATAGGAGCTCTGGTAGCGTAGTGGTTACGAATCGGGCTGCAAACCTTAAGGTCAGCGGTTCGAAACTACCAGCCTCTCCGCGGGAGAGAGATGAGGCTTTCTACTCCCATAAGGATTTACACCCTCGGAAACCCTGTACAGGGTTGCTATGGGTCGGAACCAACTCGATGGCAGTTAACAACAACAACAAAT
>NW_006408745.1:2750326-2757928 GCF_000296735.1 Chrysochloris asiatica | reverse complement strand
TGGTGAGGTTGGCCCAGGATCGAACATTGTTTCGTTCTGCTGTGCATGGAGTCGCTATGAGTCGGTTCCGACTCGATGGCACCGACAACAACAACAACAACGCGACTAAAAGAAGATAAAGAAATTTGATAAAGAAAACAAGTGTAATTTGCTACAATTTGATGAACTTGACCTAAACTTATGGATGTCATAGCTCAAAATGCCAACTGAGAAGAAAGTAATCTTCACATCAAGGATCAATCTTATCCCCCCTCTGTACACAGGGTTGATAGGAATGGGCAACTTAGACACTGGCTACCTAAATTGGGGGAAGGGAGGCTATAAAGGCACGAAGTGGTTGACTTCCACATTTTCAAGAGGGAGTATAGTTTCAGAGTGTGTGGTGGAAGGTAGAATCCCCACTGAATAGTTTTCATCTTGTTTAGATGGGTTTGGTGAAAGGAGATGGGGATAAGATTCTTATGATTCAATAGTGAGTAATTATTATCATGGTGAATTGCAATTGTCACAAATGTAAAAGTAGAAGTTGTGTAACATAAATGGGGGAGTGTTTAACATTCCAGGAACAGAGGACCCTAGGACACTCAAGGAAGAAGAACATGAGTGGAATGTGGGACCCTATCCAGAGAAGCAGTGACACCAGAGATGGAGGCAGAGATGATGGCATGGAGAGAGAAAGCAGCTAAGGACTCTAGACTCATGGAAAGAGAAAGGTTGTGTGCTGGTGGCCAGGAGGCAGATTTACAGAATGTTCCCTTTGATTGTTTAAATGATTATAGTTTCCTGAGTGTTTTTGTGTACATCAAAAAAACAAACAAACAAACAAAAACAAATACCAGAGTGAATAGAAGCAAATACTGTTGTATGGAGGGGATTGTAATCATTGCAATGAAATAAAATACAATAGGATGAGTGCAAAACCAACGTTCTCCCATGTAAACTATCACTCAATTCATAATAAAAGATTTTTTTTAAAAAGGATCAATTAATACTATAATGTTAAATGGAAAAATGATTGAAGTTGTCAAATACTTCATTTTGCTTGGATCCACAATGAACACTCATGAAGCAGTAGCCAAGAAATCAGACAACGTATTGCATTAGGCAGATAGGCTGCACAAAACCTCCTTAAAGTGTTCAAGAGCAAAAATATATAGTTAAGGATTAAGGTACACCAGATAAATGTATGGCACAGCTTCATGTGGATGTGAACGTTGCATAATGAATAAGGAAGACCACAGAAGAATTGATGGATTTGAGTTATGGTTATGGATAAGAATATTGAAAATACTATGGACTGTTAGGAAAGCAAACAAATCTTTCTTGAAAGGCAGAATACACCTTAGAATCCAAGGTGGCCAAACTTCATTTCTCATATGTTATCAAGAGGGACCAATTCCTGGAGAAGGATATCAATATTAGTAAAGTGGAGGGTCAACGAAAAACAGGGAGATCCTTAATAAGATGAATTGTCACACTGGCAGCAGCAATGGAATCCAGTGTAACAATATTAATGAGAATAACACAGGAGTGGGCACTATATACCATTCTGTTGTCGCTATAAGTCAGAACAGATTAGATGGCATGAACAACAACATACAAAAACAAATGCAACATGGATTAAAGATCTAAATGTATAATGTGATGTTGATGTTGCCTATAGGAGCTGTGGAGTTGACTCATAGCGACCTTATACATAACAGACGGAAACACTGCTCAGTCCTGCGCCAACTTCACAATTGTTGCTACACTTGAGCCCACTGGTGCTGCCACTGAGCCAATCCATTTTATTGGACATCTTCCTTCTTTTCCTGGACCATTCACTTTACCAAGCATGATGTGCTGCTCCAGAGACTGGTCCCTCTTAATAATACGTCCAAAATATAAGAGACGATGTTTGGCCATCCTGGCTACTAAAGAGCATTCTAGATGCACTTCTTCCAAAGTAGATTTGTTTGTTCTTTTGTCAGAACATGATACTTCTAATATTTTCCTCCAATGCCATAACTCAAATGGGCACCTTGGACTTCTTCCTTTAGTGTAATTGGCTCTTGAACATATGTTACCTCTTGAAATGGCTGAAAATCAACCATTTCTTTTTGGTACAACCATTCCTTTAATCATCTTTTGATACATTATGTATCATTCAATATTTTACCGAAAAAGTCCCTCAGAGTTGCAAGTGGAGGCATGAATTTTTCTTCAGTTCCCTCAGCTTAACAAATGCAGAGTGTTTTCCACAAGTCTGAGACCAGAAGTACTAGATGGTGCCTGGCTATCACTATCAACTGCTCTGAAAAGGATAATGTTAGAAGGTCCCAGATAGAGTGGAAGATGATGTTAAATAAAACTCATAATAATAATAATAAAGACCAGGCTTACTGGTCAGAAAGAGACTAAGTCCCTTGATCACCCTTCATGTCTGGAACAGAACTCACCCTTGTGGTCCAATTTTCAACCCATTGGGGAATAAGACTATAGGAGACAACAATACTAGTTAGATATGCTCACCATGGGATGATCAGGAACACAATAGATGAATCCTAGTAAAAAGGGAGAGAAATGTATAACATAACTTCAAAAAACAGTCTAGATTTCCTGCACCTATGGAAGCTGGAGGAGTACCTTGAGTTCTTCTTTTAAACTTGAATTGAAATTATCCTCTGAATTCACCTTTAAACTAATTAACTTAGCCCAAAGAGTAAAGAAGTATACACTGTCACCCTGAGTTCTGAACTTAAAAACAATTATAAATATTAATTATGTATGTATATGAGTATATTTATATATATAAAGAGAGAAAGAGAACCAAAGTGTCAACAGTTATTTTGAAGCTTAAAGAAAAGGTAGCTTAAGTAAACTAAATAGAAATATGGGGTCAAAGAAATATGGGGTGAAAGGATAAAGAGATGAACACTAAAAAATTTCACACTAAAAACTGGCCTCCTGATACCTGGGGCCTGATTCCAGCAGGGCCATGGTCCTAGCCTGATCATTGTTGACTAAGAGGATCCAGTGAGGAAATTTAAAGAAGAGCTTCTGCTCTTCGATCTGGTGGAATGTCTGTATCCTGTGGAAGAATAGCCCTTAACAGCCAATCAAGCAGGTTTCTCTGAAACCTAAACCATTGCATTAGTTTCCTAGGGGTGCTATAACAAATTACCATAAACTTAGTAGCTGAAAACAATAAAAAGTAATTCTCTTACAGGTCTGGAGGTCAGATGTCCCAAATCAGTCTTAAGTGACTAGAATCAGCTGTTTAAAAGACTTAATCCTTCTAGAGGCTCTAGGAGCAAATGTATTACCTTTCCTTTTCTACCTGCAAGAGGCTATTATTCCTTGGCTTGTGGCCACATCAAATCGCATCACTTTTTAGTCCCCTACCTCCACTGTCATATCACCTTCTTCCTCCATTGATCCTATTATCTCCTTATAAAAACTCTTGTGATTATATTTATAGTCCACCCAGACATTCTGGAATAAAATCACCATATCAAGGACCTTAACATATCACATCTACAATGTCCTTTTTTCCAGAAAGTAACAAAAAGGTCCTAGGAATTAAGATATTTTTGGAGAGTAATTATTCAGTTTACCACAGTGTTCAAATGGTTGTTCTATCCATTGGTGAAAAAACAAAATTCGCTTTCTCTTACATACTCAGTACCTCATGCAGTGGCAGCTTGATGGAAGTTATGTTTGCCTCTGTCAAAAATAGTTAGTTCTTTAAATATCCATGGCAATCTGAAAATACACACAATGCTCTAAGATACTTATAAGCTCAAAATAGGGGAACCTAGACTATGGTTTGTAGTGGTTACGAATCGGTCTGTGAGCCGCAAGGTCAGTAGTTCGAAACTACCAGTGGTCCTGCGAGAGAAAGATAAGGCAGTCTGCTCCTGTAAAGATTTACAGCCTTGGAAACCCTGTGTAGGGGCCCTATGAGTCAGAACCGACTCCACGGCAAACAACAACAACAACAGACTATGGTTAAGGATGCATAACAATATTGACCACTTTTTAAAAATAAAAGTATAATCACTTTTAATCTCAAGAATAACATTCGAAGATGACGTCAACTGTAAATGGTAGTGGAGTTATGAGAGAAACATCCCAGTGTGCACCTCCAGGTTCACTCTAATTTACTAGCTTGTGATTGGTTTAAATATCTGCAAACTATTTTACTTTAAAAATGCATGCCCTCCAGAGGGAAGAAAACTATTGGATTCCATAGTTGGTTTACAAGGCATTTTTCCAGATATGATTTCATTTCACAGGAAATCTAAGAGATTCAATGTGTACCCAAACCATTTAGTACAGTCTAGCTTGTAACATCCTTGCATATTAGGTTTGGTTGGCCCAGCAGCAATGTAAAACTATTCACAGATTGCGTGGTGTTAATCCATTTCCAATCTTTACCTTGGAGAGGTGTAAATCTGAACCACAAGTGATCTAACATTCTAATAATACCTGACCCTTTAAAAAACTCAGTATTCAAGAAATATGTGGAAAAGGTTCTGTGTGAAGACAAAACACAGCACAAGCACCTTACAGTAAATTTTATTAGTTTTTTTAAAAAGAATTATAGATGCTAATGGATCTGTGGGATAATAGGTAGTCCCAGAGGAACTACAAAGCTGTGATGCACATGAAGGACTCCACTAATGCTGTAAACAGTAAAAAGTGTAGGCCCAGCAGTTTATGAATAGCCAGTATATTCAAAGAAGGAATTCAGCTTCTTATTAAAGTTGATATAATCTACTGGTATTTAATTCTTAGTAATGATTTTTATTGATTTCCATATTTCAGTAACACAAGCAAATAAAATGCCTTCAGACCACAGAGACAGTGTTATAGGAAAAAGATTTTTGTCGTGTTTGTTTGTTTTTTCCTTATAACTTTGCTATTGTGATAGCTTTTCATTTACTCATTCATTCAATAAACCTTAAGTGCCTGCTTTCATGAAAGATGTTGTAGAGATATAAATAATAATAATCCATTAGTCATCTATAGTTTTATAGGCATTTTCATAGGTATTATTTAATTTCATAAATACTCTACGAGGTGGAAAATTTACCACCACTTTAAAGATGTGGAAAAAAAAAAAAAAGACTCACAAACAAGTAGCTTACTCAAGTTCACACAGTCTTGGGGAAATTTCAGAACCATAACTTAATTTCTCTCAGTTGTTCCAGCTCCAAAACCACCACATCATATTGTATGATGTGTTCCCTGACTTCTGAAGTCTTATTGTTTTCAGTGGATCTTATATATAAATCATTACAGTACAAGCAAAAAAAAGTAATCTAAAAAAGTAGATATATACACACTAATGTTCATAGCAGCACTATTCACAATAGGAAAAAGATGGAGAAAGTCTAATTGCCCATCAATAAAAGAATGGATAAACAAACTTTGGTACAGACACACAATGGACTATTACGTTACCTTGAAGAATAACAAGGAAGCTGCAAGCCACCACATAACATGGTTGAACCTTAAGGACATTATACTGAGTGATTTTAGTCAGTCACAAGAGGACAAATACTGCATAAGACCATTATTGTAAAAGACTAAGAAAAGATACCCATAGTAAAATGGGAAAAAAAATGTCTTTGTTGGTTACTGGTGGGGTTGGAGGTGGAGGGAGGTGACAATAGAGCATACGGTAGGAGTAGACACATCGTAGTTCGGGTGTTGGGGAGGGCAGTACACAAGAAGGGGAGGTGTGGAAGAACAATGCAGATAGGGGAACACTTAGAGAGGTTTGCATGGGTTAAATAGGACAGAGGTAAATAGTGATGTATGCATGCTTGGAGCAGCAGGGCTATATGATACAGGGATCAAAGCATAGTTTGAAGAGGGGAAATGACACTACATACTTGACTGTATTATGTATATTGTTTTCCATTGCCTACTATTATAAAATGGACACGTCAGTGGGATAGAAAGGAATGTTGGGATACATGATTACAGAAAGCTTGTAAGCCTGTCTTCAGCCTATAACTGATTAGAATACCTAAAAGGGGTTCTACAACTTGCTCAGTGAAATAGGCCTCCTGCAGAGCCTTTGCAGTGTATAGGACCTTAGGTGGAATCCTGAGCCCCATCTAGAACATTCTGAGGTGAGACATACCCACTAGAAGGGACAAGCAGACCAGCCTGGAACAGCTAGAACAGAAGATACATCTTGAAAGAAAGATGATCAGGAAAAAAAAAAAAATGGCAGCATGTCTGGCTGCTACAAGAATAAGCAAGCTGTTTGCCAGGAAACCATCAAGGCAAACAATCAAGTCCCCTTAGAACAAATTCCCCTCTAAGACTGAAACTCAAAGGGAACATATGAGCAGGTACGTAAGCTTGCTGATGACCATGTTGGTCTACAGGTGAGTGGAAGAGGGGGAAAGGCAGCAATCAAGAAATGGGCTGAGTTTAACCATGTTTCCACAGACTTTCGTTGACCTGGAGATGAGAGAGAGAAGAGGAAGGGCGGGTTAGTCCAAAGTGAGGTGAGAGCTGGAGCACCTGAGCCTATGCACAAGTACCTAGTAACAGAGGGTCATAGCTAAGGGTGAAGCAACCAGCTGATATGAAATGAGATGAGGCATACAAGAATACCCAAAGTTACAGATATTCAGATATTACCCATTTGGGCTAGCCTCAATGGCTTGATAATCAGAACTCAACTAGAGGAAGATGAAAAAAAAAAAAGAACAAAACAATTTTTAATAAAGGAAATGAGGATAAATTACTACAATTTGATGAGCTTGACCTATATTCATGAAGGTGTTGTTGTTGTTGTTAAGTGATTCATGAAGGTAGTAACTCTAAATACCAAAAGAGAGAGAAAGAGTCTTCACATCAAGTATCAATGCTATCCCCTCTGTACACAGGGTAGATAGGGATGGGCAACTTAGACACTGGCTACCAAAAGTGTTGTTGTTATGTGCCATGGAGACTGATAACGACCCTGTACAGAGTTTCTGAGGCTGGAAATCTTTATGGGAGCAGAAAGCTAACCTTTCTCCCGCAGAACAGCTGGTAGTTTCGAACTGCTGACCGTGCAATTTGCAGCCTGATTCATAACCACTACATTAATGATGGGGTGAAAAAGGTGCAAAGTGACTGGCTTACAAGGTTTCCAGGGGGAGTTTCGTTTAAATGTGTGTGGGGAAAAAAGAGTCCCCACTTAATAGTTTTCATCTTATCTAGATGAGTCTGTTTAAAAGAGATGGAGATAAGATTCTTATGCTTCAATAGTGAGTAATTGTTATCATGACTAATTGCAACTGTCACAATTGTAAAAGGTAGAAATTTTGTAACAAAAACGGGGGAGTGTAAAGACCTAAATGTGAATCCCAGAATTATGAAGGTCATCAATGAAAAATTCAGAACAAATGTGAAGACACTAATCATGAGAATACATGGACTACAAAACATTTTGAAAACCACACAAACAAAAATAGATAAAATAGATGAGTGGGACATACTAAAAAATAAAAACTTACGTACATACAAAGACTTCACCAGAAGAGTAAAAAGGGAACCCACAGAATGGGAAAAAAACTTTTGCAATGACATATCAGACAAGGGACTCATTTC
>NW_006408745.1:2704783-2741895 GCF_000296735.1 Chrysochloris asiatica | reverse complement strand
GAGAGAGAGACAGAGACAGAGACAGAGACAGAGAGAGTTATATATATATGGAGTCTATATACATATATATGGAGTCCTGGTGTTTTGCTGTGGGTTAATGTGTCAGACTGCAAAGCCATTTGAACTACAAGGTTGGTAGTTCAAGCTCACCAGCTGCTCCTTGGAAACCCTATACAGGGTCGCTATGGGTTGGAACCAATTCGAGGGCACTTAACAACAACAATATATATAGTCAATGTCACCGAACTGAGTATGTAAAGATCATTGAAATATCCAATGTTTTGTTAAATATATATTTACCACAATTTTTAAAAATCAAATATATGGATAAAATCACAAAATTGTTATAAAGTGTTTACATTCACTCATTCCATATTCATCTCTGCCTAATCATGCCTATTTATTCAACAAGTTGGAATAAATGTCTAGAGTATGCTAGACACTGTTCTAGGCTCTTGATATAGGAAAATGAGTACAACATCATTCTTGCTCCCAAGGAGCTCACAGTTTCCTGAGGACAACACATCTAGTTATTTACTACATCCCTCACTGAAACAAACTCCACTGTTTATTACAAAAGGTACATTTCCACTAACCATGCACTTGAACATGCCAAATAATATGTTATTTGACCTAGAGAAACTGTAAACTTCTGTTTGGAACAAAAACTGAGACACTAAACTAACTTCTCCCTATAACAGAACATTAAAATCTTTTGCCACATGTTTTACCAAGCTATGACTTTTTAAAATTATATAAAGAGTTCTGGTTTGGGCAGTGGCAGAGATAGCCAGGTAGGAAAGGCTCCATGGGGGAGGGACTGAACACCCAGAGAAGCTGTGCTCGTGGAACAACACCAGAGCTCTGGATCTACCATAAGGTCCAAGATGTCAGTGTCCCACATTCACAAGTGAAAAAAATCATAATATAAAGGCAAATACTATGAATTAGGACTCTCAAGAGATAGGACTCCTTCTGCAGCCACCACGCCCAGGTGGATTTGAAGGGCAGGGTTATAACCAGACCAGCACAGGGAACCAGTGCTAAAAGTGGCACAGTGACATTTGCAAAAGGAGGCGCAGGGGAGTCTACATATTTTTCCTCCTATTCCTTGTCACATCTTCTCTGCCCAGCCAGGACACCTTCAGGAGGGTGGGTGCACACCTGCCCCCAAAAGAAAAAAAAAGTGCAGCACTGACCCCACAATTTTCCCACGGTATAGAGAGAAAGAGCTTGGTGGCTACATATAACATCAGCTTCGGGGTCACAGCCCTAAAATTAACTTGTGCAGGACCCTTTACTCCAGCCTAGCAAGAAAAAAGCAGACCCATTAGGCCTGACAGACAAACCGTAGAACAATCTGTAAAATCTCAACATAAAAGGACACAACTATCTTGAGAATTACGCTGTGCACACGCAGATACCTAACTGACCTTCAGAGACAAAAAATAGTGGACAATCTTTCTCCTATTAACTTATCAATATCTACCTGCACATCTCCAAGGTGGTGACTAGACAAGGAGCCTGAGTGAGTGGATACCACCCCCCCACACACTGCTGGAGGCTTCTACGGTGCACACACACTACCTGTGTAACAAGGCAACTGGACAGTCAGCTACAGTTTTATTTTTGTTTCAAAGTGGTGGTTGTAATGTCTGCTTTTATAGTGCTTCTGCTTTTGGTCCTTTTGATAACACATTTTTCCTGGAGTTGGGAGCTTTTTTCACCCTACGTTACCCAAGAAGAGACAGCAATCATGGCCATATAGCCAAGCTATAAGCATACCCCATAATAGTCCACCATTGAGACATGAGCCAATAACAGCTGCTAAGCATTACATGCAAAAAGGAAAGCATATCTCCTGATCATATCCACCAGGAGACACCTAGTAAGCTTAATAACACAACAACAAACATCCATTTAAGCTTTAAAAAACCCACACAACTACTGGAAATGACAAACAAAAGATCTTGTACACAACAAACGATCTCAAAACATGTCCCCAAACAGAAAAGAGTATCTGAGACAAATGTGCTGGAAACAGACAAAGGCTTCCCAGAAGGGGAAGATCAGGTTTTGAATTTGCCTGAGAAGGAATTCAGAAGAATGATATGGAAACAAATTCAAATGCTCTGGAAAGGGGTGGAGGAAAACAAGGAAGAAACCAGGAAGTACTACAAGAGTAGTCAAACAAGATTGATACAGCATTGGAAACAATTCAAAGCCTGCAAAAAGAGGGCTAGATGATTAATAATAAAATATATGAAATGGACAATACTCTGAAAGGAGAAACGACCAGAAAAGAAGAGATGGAAGCCAGAACTAGTGAGCTGGAAGACAAATATCTCAATACTGCTAAGGTAGAAGAACAAGCAGAAAAAAAGGATAAAAAAATCTGAAGAAAGTCTAAGACTCATAGACTCATGCTGCATAAGTGGAACAACTTAAGAATTATTGGCATTCCGAAACAGGAAGAATCAGAGAAGTCCACAGAGGAGATAATGGAATAGCTTCTGGCAGAAATTTTCCCTAATATCTTGAAGATGAGAAGATAAACATTCAAGAAGCCAAAAGTACCCCAGGAAGGATAGAACCCAAAAGAAAATCACCAAGACATATAATAATCAAGCTCTCCAAAATCAAGGACATGTTTAGGTCATAAAGCAAGCTTCCATAAATTTACAAACATCAAAGTACTACAGAGCATCTTTTCAGACCACAATGCTATAGATTTTTGGAGAGAATGCTAAAAGCGGCCAGGGAGAAGAGAGGTATCACTTACAAAGGCAAGCAAATTAGATTAATCTCTGACTATTCAGCACAATGCGTAGTAGTTACAAATTGGGCTGCTAACTTCAAGGTCGACAGTTAGAAACTACCAGTTGGACCACGGGAGAAAGATGAGGCTTTCTGCTCCAGTAAAGATTTGTAGCCTCAGAAACCCTGTGCAGGGTCACTATGAGTCGGAACAGACTAGACAGTACTTAACAATAACAACAACATTCAGCACAAACCATGTAGGCAAGAAAGCAATGGGGAGACATGTATGAAAGAAACCCTAAAAGAAAAAAACTGCCAACCAAGAATCGTCTATCCAGCAAAACTATCAATCAAATATGATGGTACAATCAAAATATTCCAGGATAAACAGAATCTAAGAGATGTTATCAAAACCAATCCAGCACTTCAAAACATCCTAAAGGGAATTCTTTGGACTGAAAACCAACAAGAACAGACAACAACCAAAGATTGACAGGAGTGGCAACACCACCTAGAACTCAGTCGAATGATAGCAGAGTTCAGAACAGAACAAAACAACAACAACGAATTCAAAGGAGCTGGGAGGTCAACCGAAGATCCAAATAATATCAATGTCAAAGAAGGGATAATTGTAGGAACAGAGATCCAGGTGGTGAGGATGTCAGATAAATTACAGGATACAATGTTGTTGTTGTTGTTGTTAAGTGCCGTCGAGTCGGTTCCGACCCATAGCGACCCTGTACAGGGTTTCCGAGGGTGTAAATCTTTACGGGAGTAGAAAGCCTCATCTTTCTCCCGCGGAGCAGCTGGTAGTTTCGAACCACTGACCTTAAGGTTCGCAGCCGGATTCGTAACCACTACGCTACCAGAGTCTCTTAAATGGAGAGAAAAGTTAATAGACTATAAGGTAATCCCAAAGAAAGTTATCACTTCACAACTTACCATGAGAATGAACTTCCAAGCAGAACAAGCAAACATGAAAACTAAGAAGAAACCAACAAGAAAGAGCACAAAAAACAAACTCAGCACAAAAAAGCATGCAGAACAAAAGAATGAACAGCACTACCAAAAATTAATGTAATGGCAGCAATTAAATCAGACCTGGTGTGGCGCTGTGGGTTAATGAGCCAGATTGCAAAGCTGTTTCAACAGCAAGGTTTGTGGTTCAAGCTTACCGGTTGCTCTTTGGAAATTCTATCCAGGGTCACTATGGGTCAGAACTGACTTGATGGCACTTAACAACAACAACACCAATAATTACATTGAATGTCAATGGATTGAATGCACCAGTGAAGAGATAGAGAGTGGCAGATTGGATAAGAAAACAAAACCCTTTAATATGCTGCATGCAAGAGACACACCTTACACACAAAGACACAAACAGACTAAAAGTTAAAGGATGGAAAATAATATACCAAGCTAACTGCAACAATAAACAAGGAGCACTGGCAATTCTCATCTCTGATAAAGTAAACTTTAAGACAAAATCAGCATAAGAGATAAAGAAAGATATTATCTCATGATCAAACAGTCAATTGAGCAAGACAATATAACCATAATAAATATCTATGCTCCTAATGAAAAAGCACCAAGATATATGACGCAATCCTTACTAGAACTGAAGAAAGAAATAGATAAATCTGCAATTATAGTGGGAGACTTTAATATGCCACTTTTGAAAAGGGATAGAAAAATCAGAAAGTCACAGAGGAACTAAAAAGCAAAATCAACCAACTTGACCTCATAGACACATACAGAGCATTCAACCCAACAACAGCATAATATACTTTCTTCTCCAGTTCACATACAACATTCTCCAGAATTGACCATGACATCGAGTGTGTTAGGTCACAAACCAAGCCTCCATAAATTTGCAAGCATCAAAATACTACAGAGCATCTTTTCAGACCACAATGCTATAAAACTGGAAACGAACAACAAGAAGACTAAGGAAATAAAGTCAAATACATGGAAATCGAACAACATCCCGCAGAAAAGCTACTGGGTAAAAGAAGAAATTAAACATGAATTCATAAAGTTCCTGGAAACAAACAAGAATGAAAAGACAACATATCAAAATCTTTCGGACATAGCGAAAGCGGTGCTGAGCAGAAAATTTATTGTGATAAATGTGCACATCCAAAAAAAAAAGAAAGACCCAAAATTAACACATTAACACAGCATCTACAACAATTAGAAACTGACAAATAGAGGGAACCTAAAGACACCAAAATAAAAGAAATCATAAAGATAGGAGCAGTAATAAATGACATGGAAAACAGAAAAACTATTGAAAGAATCAACAGGACAAGAAGCTGTTTCTTTGAAAGGATTAATAAAATTGACAAATCATTGACAAAACTAACAAAAGTAAAGAGAGAGAGGACACAAATAACCTGCACTAGAAACCACATGGGTGATGTCACAACAGAACCAAGCGAAATCAAAAGGATAATAAAAGAATACTATGAAGAGTTGTACTCCAACAAATTCGAAAACTTACAAGAGATGGATGCATTTTTAGGAAAACACGACCTACAAAAACTTACACAGAGTGAAGTAGAAAACTTGAAAAGACCCATAACAAAAGAAAAAATTGATCAAGTCATCAAAAAACGACCAACTAAAAAAAGTCCAGGCCCAGACGGCTTCACTGGTGACTTCTACCAAACATTCAGGGAAATGCTTTCACCAATTCTGCTCAAATTATTCCAGAATATAGAAGAGGACAGAAAATTTCCTACTACTTTTTATGAAGGACGCATAACTCTCATACCAAAACCAAGGAACGACATCACTAAGAAAGAATACTACAGACCAATATCCCTCATGAACATAGATGCAAAAGTTATCAACAAAATCCTAGCCAACAGAATCCAGCATCACATCAAAAAAATAATATATCATGACCAAGTGGGTTTCATAAAAGGGATGCAAGGATGGTTCAATATTAGAAAAACAATCCATGTAATCCACCACATAAATAAGGAAAAGGAGAAGAACCACATGATCATATCGATCGATGCAGAAAAGGCATTTGACAAAATCCAACATCCATTCCTGATAAAAATACTCAACAAAGTAGGAATTGAAGGGAAATTCCACAACATAATCAAGAGCATATATAAAAACCAATAGCCTACATCACTCTCAATGGAGAGAAACTGAAAGTCTTTCTTCTGCGAACGGGAACCAGACAAGGATGCTCTTTGTCAGTACTCCTTTTCAATATTGTTTTGGAAGTATTAGCCAGAGTTATACGGCAAGATAGGGAAATTAAAGGCATCCAAATTGGCAAAGAGGAAATGAAACTCTATTTACAGATGATATGATCCTATACATAGAAAACCCCAAAGACTCAGTATAAAAGCCACTAGACATCATTGGAAGATTCAGCAAAGTGTCAGGGTATAAGACAATAACAATGACAGCATGGAAAAAGACATTAGAAAAGAAATAACATTTACAATAGCCATCCAGAGGATGAATTATTTAGGAATACATGTAACCAGAGAAACAAAGGACCTATACAAAGAAAATTACAAAACACTTCTACAAGAAACTAAAAGAGATTTACAGAAGCACAAGAACATACAATGATCCTGGATAGGAAGACTCATCATTGAGAAAATGTCAATACTGCCCAAAGCAATTTACAATATAATGCAATCCCAATCCAGATTCCAGCAACCTTCTTCAAAGAGATGGAAAAAACAATGACAAACTTTATATGGAAAAGAAGGAGACCCAGAATAAGCAAAGCACTGCTCAAGAAGAAGAACAAGGTTGGAAGCCTCTCACTTCCCGATCTCAAAATCTACTACACAGCTATAGTGGTCGAAACAGTACAATGAATGGTGCTGGTACTGGTACAATGAAAGATACATTGATCAATGGAACAGAATCAAGAATCCAGAAATTAATCCATCTACATATAGCCAACTGATTTTCAACAAAGTGCCTAGGTATGTTACATAGGGAGGAGATAGTCTCTTTAACAGATGGTTCTGGCAGAACAGGAAAGCAATATGCAAAAGATTGAAACAAGACCTTTACCTCATGCCCTATACAAGAATCAACTCAGCATGATTAAAGATCTAAATGTGAATCCCAAAATTAATAAAGTCATCAGTGAAAAAATAGGCACAAATATGAGAGCTCTATCTAATACAGGGAATACACAGATTACCAAACATTTTGAAAAGTACATAAACAAAAGTAGACAAAATAGATGAGTGGGGCATACTGAAAATTAAAAACTTATGTGCATCAAAAGACTTCACCAAAAGAGTAAAAAGGAAACCCACAGAATGGGAAAAAATCTTTTGCAATGACACATCAGATAAGAGACTCATTTCTAAAATATATAGGAAAATACAACACCTCTACAAGAAAAAGGCAAATAACCCAATTTAAAAATTGGCACAGGACATGAACAGACACTTCACTAAGGAAGCGATCCAGGCAGCCAACAAACTTAGGAAGGAAAGTTCATGATCACTAACCATCAGAGAGATGCAAATCAAAACAACAATGAGGTATCATCTCACACCAGCAATAACAGCAAAGATCAAAAAAGTAGATGGCATTAAATGCTGGTGAGGATGTGAAGAGACTGGGACCCTCCTACATTGTTGGTGGGATTGCAAAATGGCCCAACCACTCAGGAAAGCAATATGGTGCTTCCTCAGAAGGTTGGAAATAGAAATACCTTATGATCCAGCAAGTCATTACTTGGTACTCACCCACAAGAAATACGAGCCATAACACAAGTATATATATGCACACCAATGTTTATAGCAGCACTATTTACAATAGCAAAAAGATAGAGACAGCCTACGTACCCATCAATTGAAGAATAGATAAATGAACTGTGGTACGTACACACAATGGAATACTATGCTACCTTGAAGAACAACAAGGAACCTGCAAGCCATCGCATAACATGGATGAACCTTGAGAACATTATGCTGAGTGAAATTAGTCAGTCACAAAAGGAGAAATACTGCATAGGAACATTATTGTAAAAAGAGTAAGAAAAAGAACCCACACTAAAAGGGGTGGGGGGAGGAGTTATATATATATTTGCTGATCACCAGGATGTATGGGATGAGAGGAGGGGAGGGAGGGAGAGGAAGATAGAGCACAGGGTAAGGAAAAAACACAGGAGAGTTTGGGGGTGGGAGGGCAGGGGGCAATACACAATAAGTGTATTGAACAAGGCTGATGGGAGAGCAGTTAGGCAGGTTCGCATGGGCTAAGTGGGACAGAGGTAAATGATGATGTATGCACAACCTTAGAACAACAGGGCTCCAGAATACAGGGATTGAGGCATGGTTTGAAGGGGTAAAAGAGGGGAATAGTGTTAAGATGCTTAGCTGTCTTTTGAATCTTGGTTTTCCTTGCCTACTATTGTAAAATAGAAACTTGAGGTGGGGAGAAAGGAATAGCCAGAATCATCATTACAGAAAGTTTGTAAGTCCATCTTCAGCCTATAACTGATTGGAATACCTTAAAGGGGGCTACAAGTTGCCCAGTGAATGACACTTCCTGTGGAGTCTTTACATTGCAAAAAACCATAGGTGGAATCCAGAGCCCCATCCAGAACCGACTGAGGTAGGAAATTTCCACTGGAAAGGACAAGTAGACCAGCCAGGAGCAGCTAGAAGAACAGAATATACTTCATGAAAGAAAGACCGGCAGGAAAAATCCGAAACAATAACAGCAGTCTGATTGATTACTACAAGAACAAGTAAGCTGTTTGCCTGGGAGCCATCAAGGCAAGTGGTCGGGACCCCTCAGAGTAAACCCCCTTCTAAGCCTGAGACTCAAGGGGAATACATGAGCAGGTATGTGGTCTGGCTGATGACCACATTGGTCACTGATAAGGGGAAGAGGGGGATAAAACAGCAAGAAGTTGCAAGCTAAGCCTGACCACATTCAATAGGCCCCTGTGAAGCCGGATGGAGACCTGGATGGCCAGCAATATGGCAAGACCAGGGGACTCCTGGGCCCAGAGGCAGTGACATGGTCACAGAGGACTAGAACGGAGAGTGAAGCATCCAGCTGATATGAAGTGAGAGGAGATGCACAAGAACACCCATACTTGCAGATAGTACCCACTTGACCTGGCCTCGATGGCTGGATAATCAGAACTTGACTAGAAGAAGAAAGAAGAGGGGGAAAATAAAAAAGAGTAACCTGCTACAATTTTATGAACTTTACCTATACTTATGAATGTAGTAGCTCAAAAAAGTGAACAAAACTTTACAGCGAGGATCATTCCCACCCACTCAGTACACAGGATTCACAGGGATTGGCAACTTAGACATTGGCTACCTAAAATTGGGGCGCCTATAAAGGCAAGAAGTGACTGGCTTACAAGCTTTTAAGAGGGAGCCTAGTTCCAGATCGATGGTGGGAGGTGCGGGGGTGGGGAGTGTAGAATCACCACTGAATGAATTCCAATCCATTGGGACCAGGCTGGAGAATGGAAATGGGGATAAGACTCTTGTGGTACAATAGTGAATGATTGTCATCAGGACTGATTGAGGGTAGGAAATATAGAGATAGATGTTTTTTGAAAAAAGGAGGAGAGTGATTGATTTTGCAGCCTAGGAGTGGAGGTCCCTGGGACCATCAAGTGAGAAGAATGGAGAGCAGGCTCCTACCCAGAGAGGCAGTGACGCCAGGTATGGAGACAGAGATGATGACATGGACAGATGGAGTGGCTGGGGACACTGTATTCAAGGAGCGAGAATGTCTGCGTGCTGGCAGATAGGGGGCAAGCCTGTGTGGTGTACCCTTTGGTTATTTGATGATGTATGGAGGGGATTGTAATCATTGCAATGAAATGAAATATGACGAGTTTAAAGCTGATGTTCTCCCATGTAAACCTCATAATAAAAAATTTTTTTAAATTACATTGAAAAAATATTTTGGCATATTTGTGCAATATTTTGAATTAATTCTTAGAAAACATGGTTGTCTATTTTCTGACTGAAATACATCAACTTACAACTTTTAAGGATAAAAATAAGAATTCAAATGTATACTAGTGAGAGCCCAAGAAATCTGGAAGAGATAAATTAGAAAATTATTGGACAAACAGCAACAAAAAAAATTTAGTCAAAAAAATCAAAGGTTAATATAAGAGAAGGATGCTATGAATATATTAAGTATACTGAATTAATGGCTATAACTAGCTACCTTCAATTCACTTATAAATACTTGAGATATTTCACACCAAATGTGGTCCCCATCTTTACTATAGAAAAAAGAAAAAAACCCTTTAAACACTAATGAAAGACAACATATAGTAACACGAAAACAAAGTTCTATCAATAACTCATGCCTCACTTGCAAATTGATTTTAGCACCATTTTTAAGTTTCTTTTGAAGAGAGAAGACCCATGAAGCCTCAGACATTGGAGTTTGAAACATTTATACAATAAAGTAACCATGATGAATATCCTTCCCTCTCTCCCTTTCTGTGTCCTTTCCTCTCGAGTTTCAATGTAGTGACCCACCTTGAACATCTTTTATAGCAGTTGAATGTGTTTAATATAGAAATAAATAAGTCTGACAAAAAAAAAAATATTCACACTAAGTTGTTAAGGAGACAGAAAAATAGCTTTAACATATAGAAATACATCACTAAAGTGATGGTTTAGATTAAGGAAACTGAGGGAGACCTTTTTGTCCAGATGCTTTCAGGATGCTCCTTAAATGATATCCACATATGTAACAACACTTTATGCCAATAAAAAAGACTGCCTTACTCCAAAAATTTTAAATGCTGGAAAATAAAATAGTAATAATAAACTGTCTATACAACTACACTCACAGAGAACCAAACAGAAAATTTGAGTCAGCGGGATTATGACTGTCATATTGCTTGGATTTCCTAGAACAATCCCAATAATACATGTCCTTTATTATCACACACTCAAAATTATTTAAATACCCCAGAAACATCAGTATGTTGGTCAGTATCCCAGTCTACCTCTCTTATGTAGAAAGAACAAAAAGATTCTCTGTCATCCCAGGTATTTCAATTGGAGTTTAAGAAAATTGTTCACCAGATATAAACTGCACAATAGAAACCTAGCAATTTATAGTTAAGGAAACTTGTTAAAATTTCAGCCAACCACATCATGAGTTTACATTTTATTCATGGTGGCCACATATCCTGAGAATAAACTTGTGATCCTAGGATTCCATGTAAAAGAAAAATTAAAGCATGAATCGGGCTGCTAATCTCAAGGTCAGCAGTTCAAAACTACCAGCAGTTCCACAGGAGAAAGATGAAGCTTTCTACGCCCGTAAAGATTTACAGCCTTGGAAACTCTTCGCTATGGGTTGGAACAGACTTGACAGCACTTAACCACAACAGCAATAAATGTAAAATCCTCATCTCTACTAATTCTACCTTTCATTATTGAGGTGGATCATGAAAAACTCTTGCTTAATTATTAAAGTGCAACACTAAATGAAGAACCATAAACCAAGGACCCACACAAGAAAGTTATGTGTGTACAGGATATTTCCAGTGTAACACTGTGCCACTCAGGTTTTTTGCCCCGTTTAGAGCAACACTCTCATTAAGGGATAGGCTAAAAGCATAAGCAGGATAAACTGATCATTCAAATGAAAGAATTATAAGAAATTGAAAAGAAACTTTTTATTTGAAGTAAAAAGATCAATAAATAAATAACAATTGAGGGATAAAAGGCCAACAAATTTTTCAAGAAAATAAAAATCTGCCTAACTGTTACTCCAAAGAAATGAAAATTGTGAGAAACATTGCTCTGTGAAATATCAAAAAGAAGACGTTAGTGCATTTCCAAACCACCTACCAAATCCTTTCCCCTGTATCACTACCACTCACTCATTGATTGACACCTTGAAAGATGCCCAGCATTCTAATCAAGTCAAGTTGTATTTCTCACCTCTTTTTTTCATTCTGTACTTCAACAGAAAAAGAGTAGAAGATAGAAACAGAAAAAGAAGAGGATCAGAAATGAAATATTATGAGATTCTCAACCTAGTAAAAATTCTATGAAATAATGGAGGGTAAGGTAAAAAAGTAAAAATTTTATTTCCACAATGTAAAATTTGTTGTTGTTATTGTTAAGTGCCATTGAGTTGATTCCGACTCATAGGATTTCCTTGGAGTGTCTAGTGGGTTTGAAGCACTGACCCTGTGGTTAATAGTTCAATGCTTATCTTATATATAGGACCATACCAGGACTCCAATAATATAAAATAATGAGTTGAAAATCAAGCATAAATTTCTTTAAAAACATCTGAGTATTAAAACATGGTGTATGTGTGTGTATAGGTTTATGTGTAATCAGATTAAACTAGCTCTTCTCATAGATACTGAAGTCAAGGGTAAATTCAAACTATATTCTGTTTTAAGAGTCTTTTCCAGAGTCATATAAGAGTATAGTCCAGAAAATTTGAGGGAAGATCACCAGTCTTGAGTTCATTGTGTTCATCAGCTCCATATAATCTATTCAAAGGCAACTTCCAAAGTCTGAGCATGGGGATCTTTTCTATTTTCCCCAAGACTCCAAAATCTAAGCAACCACTCACCACTCTTACCATGTGGCGAAGGTCTGCTCATTCATACATCATTCCACCTATCTCCATATTTAGTACAGCCCTTTGTTGGGCCAGAGAAATCTGCTATTTCTCTCTTGAACTCAATTCAAATCATCAGCATTTATTCCTTCATTCTCTATGACATTAGTGGATCTGAAAAATAAAAGTAGAAAACATGCAAGAGAAAGTCAGCAAGAACACCTAAATTCAAGGAATTGAGAAAGAAATAATTTATTTTTCCTTGGTAAAACAGCAGTAGGATAACTAAAAACAGAAAAAAAATCATTATGAACACCTAATGAATTAATATTAGTTAATGTTTCCATTTACTGCTAATATAAAATGTTTGTTTTTCTCTGAAACATGAAATGGCCATTTTCTTAGTTCAAGATATCTAAATATCAGCAATTTCATGTAGCTCAACCTCGTATTTTCTTTTTAAAATGTTATTCTATTATATTTGATTACTTTTCATTAAACTGATTTTAACTGACCTGTTATTTGAGGATCAAATTATATATATATAAAGAGAGAGAGAGAGAGAGAGAGAGCTCTGGTAGCGTAGTGGTTACAAATCGGGCTGCGAACCTCAAGGTCAGCAGTTCGAAACTACCAGCTGGTCCGTGGGAGGCAGATGAGGCTTTCTGCTCCCGTAAAGATTTACAGCCTCAGAAACCCTGTGCAGGGTCACTATGAGTCAGAACTGACTCCTTGGCACACAGCCACCACCATATATATATATATATATTATAAGTGGATTATTGTCTTTTTTCCTAAGGTCATTATTATCTTGGACAGCTCTCCAACCATTTTTATATAATGCTGCCTAGCATTTTAATCCTTCCAGTGTGTAGAAGGTGCTATCTTAGCCACATTGGCCTAGCAGGTGGGAAAAAGATCAAAAGAAAAATGTAACTCATGTATCTGGATAAACTGCAGAATTTTATATTTTCCCCCAAATCATGCTAATCCTAGAAAGTAATTTTAAAATTATTTTCTAAATTAAAATATGAACACATTTAAATTCTCCTGTTAGCATCACATTAATACCATAACAACACAGAAAAAGACGGAACAAATAAAAAGAGAAGCAAATGTTTCCATTACTGCTGATATAAAATGCTTGTTTTTCTCTAAAAATAATTCTCAATAATCTTCTCAATTTTGTATTTACTTCTAAAAGAACATCTCAATTCAGTTTCAATTAACTTTACTGCTTAGTGATTTTCCATCAAGTTAACAGTTATGTATGTATATGGAAACCCTATACAGAATCACTATGAGTTGGAACTGATTTGAAAAACAAAAGCAAACAACAAAATAGGAACAGAGAACAGGAATCTCCATTTTGTCCAATGGAAGGAAAATGGGTCTAACTTCCACGCAAAGAAGAAATCAGTGGAAAGGACTCAATCTCTCAAACTGGTTAGCTCTTTGCTGGTGGTTTACAAATGGACAGACTGGTACTCATTCCAGAACTCTTTCCCAAGACTCATGAATATTTCAGCATTCTTGTGTATGTCACAACCATTTTTCCAAAGCAGCACAAGTCATTGTTGTTGTTAAGTGCGGTCGAGTTGTTTCCGACCCATAGGGTTGACCCTATACGGGTTCCCAAGGAGCAGCTGGTGAGCTTGAACCACCAACCTTGCAGTTCAAATAGCTTTGCAGTCTGGAGCACTAATCCACAGTGCCACATCAGGACACCGGCACAGGTCTTTAGAGGCCATCAAATTTTTCATTTACTTTCCTTAACACCTTAGAGAGTCAAGATCCCCCTTTGAAGGGTGCTCCCCTATGCTTACTTTCTACCTCCCATATTTCTTCTCCCAGGCTTCTTTGGGTTCCCTCCTGTCAAAGGTGACAATCTCATACTTTGTTAGGAGAGAAAGAAAAGGTGTTTTAATGAGGAGTAATACAGCTCGAGCTGGACAACACTAAGTAAAAATACAGTGTGTTCCTCTGTCTCTATCAAGTTAGAGATTTTTATGCATAGAGAACAAAGAAAAGACAGAGGCTCAATAATTGATTCCACTTCTGAGTTCTTTGAAATATAAAGGTCACCCATTTGGCTAGAGTGGAATGAGTTTTATCCTCTAGGTGAGTGGTGCCAGACAGTTCATTTATACACATTCTTCCAAGGAACAAATTTACATTCTGACACAGTTTTCCCAGGAACAATTTTTTTACATTCTGACACAGTTTTCCCAGGAACAAATTGTGTACATTCTGGTCGTTTGCTTCCTGTGGATACAGGTTAGACTTGTCATTCTTACTTCTGACATGAATGCCTTCAGTTTAAAAATTTTTTGTTTACATGTCCCTCTTTTGATCAAGCCTCTGCTAGGAGACAATGATTACCCACAATGGAGTGGACTTTCTTCTGCAAGTGCTTTTTTATACTGATGAGCTCTGGTTAATAAAAATGGTTTTCATCACTTGCCAAGTTAATAAGCTTCAATCACCTTCAAGATAAGCAGGTGTTATATGAAACTTCCTAACAGACAAGTCCACATTCAAGGAATATTTCTCAGTGAAGATAGAATGATAGAGGTCAAGATGAAACATACCAAGTGAGAAAAAAGGGAGGTGATTCAACAACACCTATTGGTAGCATGGAAGCAGCAGTCAAATATCAAACGATTACATTAGACAAATTTGCTGCACGAGACCTTTTTTAAAAGTTCAAAATCAAAGATGTCACTAAGGTGCACCTAATCCAAGCAGTGGTATTTTCAGTAGCCTCATATGCATGTCCACCATTCATCTGTCAGTTTGTCATACTGTGGTAGCATGCGTGTTGCTGTGATGCTAGAAGCTATGCCACAGGTATTTTAAATGCCAGCAGTGTGGCCCACAGTGGGCAGGTTTCCGCTGAGCTTCCAGATGAAGACAGACTAGGAAGAAGGAGAAACAGACTATTTAGGAATATGTAAATCACTGAATATATAATCAAGAATAACAGTGGAAAACTGTCAGTAAAAATTGTTGTTAATACTGAATATTGAAACATAATGAAGAGCACCAGAATGTCATCAGGCACAATACTAGAAGATGAGACCCACAGATTGGAAGACACTCAAAATAAGACTGGGAAAGAGCTGCCACTTCAAAGTATAGTTGACTGTGATGACACAAATGAAGTAAAGTCTTTGAGATCTTCACTTGCTGATGGGGCACAACTCAAAATGAAGACAAACAGCTGTAAACATCCATTAATAATCAGAACATAGAATGTATGAAGAAAATTGTAAGTTTTCATAAATGAAATAGAATGTAAAGCATCCATATCCTAGGCATTATTGAGCTGAAATGGACTGGTAATGCCATTTTAATAGACAATCCCATGATTTACTATGCAGGAATGACAAAACAAGGTGGAATGGTGTCACATTCATCGTCAAAAAAGAACATAATCAAGATCTGTGTTGAAGTACAATGCTTTCTGTGATAGAATAATATTCATATGCCTACAAGGAAGACCAGTTAATATCATTATTATTCAAATTTACACACCAAACACTAAAGCCAGGTATGATGAAATTGAAGAATTTTACCAACTTCTTCAGTCTGAAACAGATCAAACATGAAATCAAAATTGATAATTACTGGTAACTGAATAGCAAAGGTTGGAAATAAAGAGGACAGATCAGTAGTTGGAAAATATGGCCTGGGTGATAGAAATGATGCTGGAAATCACATGATAGAATTTTGTAAGACCAATGACTTATTCATTGCAAATGCCTTTTTGAAATAATATAAAAGATGACTATATATATGGACCTCACTAGTTGGAATACACAGAAATAAAATTAGCAACATTTGTGGAAAGGAATGATGGAAAAGCTCCATATCATTAGTCCAAAAACAAGGCCAGAGGCTGAATGTGGAACAGACCATCAATTGCTCATATGTAAGTTCAAGATGAAACTGAAGAAACATAAAACAAGTCCACAAAAGCCAAAGTATGATCTTAAACATATCCCACATATTTTTAGAGATCATCTTAAGAACAGACTTGGTACATTAGGCACTAAAGACCAAAGACCAGAAGAGTTGTGGGATGACATCAAGAATTTTATGCATGAGTGTTTCAAAACAAAACAAAACAGCTAAAGTGCACAGAGAGAGAAATACTGTTAACTGATCTACAGGAAGGAGATTATAATCATTGTAATGGAACAAGGTGCATGATTTGTTAAATGTAAAACTGATGATCTGACCTGTAAATTTTCACTCAATTCACAATAAAAGCCTTAAATAAATAAAATAAAATAATTTTTTTAAATTCCACCTGGAAAAAAAAAAGTTAGCCAAATTTTGATGAATGGAACCCTCTACACAATTTGTTCTCCTTTGAAACTTTACAATGAAAGGAAAGAGATGCTCAAATGATTTTCAAATGTGTGCCTTCAGAATTCTCCCCAATCTCTTTTCCAGACTTAAAACTGAGAAGAGCCTTAAAACATGACTTTGAATAAAAACAATTCATTTTGGAAAAAAAAAGAATTTTATACAGGAAGATAGCAAAAGGTCATTAAGAAAACAAGAAAGAAAGAAAAGACTAAATGGATGTCAGAAGAGACTCTGTAACTTATTCTCCAGCATAGAGATGCTAAAGCAAATAAAAGCAATAAGGAGGTAAAATAGCTGAATAAAAAATTTCAAAAGGCAGCTCTATAAGACAAAGTTAAAGATTACAATGAAATGTGCAAAGACCAGGAGTTAGAAAACAGCAATTTTTAAGCTGAGGGAACTGAAGAAAAAATGCAAGCCTAAGCTTGAAATATTGAAGGATTCTATGGGTAAAATATTGAATGATGCAGAAAGCATCAAAAGAAGATGGAAGGAATACACAATCACTGTACCAGAAAGAGATGGTTAATACTTCACCATTTGAATAGGTAGCATATGATCAAGAGCCAATGATAATGAAGGAAGAAGTCCAAGGTGCACTGAAGGCATTGGCAAAGAACAAGGCTCTGGGAATGGATGTGATATAAATTGAAATTTTTCAACAAACTGTTGTGGCACTGGATGCACTCACTCAATTATGCCAAAAAAATTGGAAGATAACTACCTGGCTAACTGATTGGAAGACATGCATATTTGTGCCCATTTCAAACAGAGATGACTAAACAAAATGAGGAAATCATTGGACAATATCATTAATATCCCATGCAAGTAAATTTTTTCTTTAATTCAAATACAGCTGCAACCATTAAATTGGCACAGAACTTCCAAGGGTCAAACCAGATGCAGAAGAGGACGTGGAATGAGGAATATCATTGCTGACATCAGATAGACCTTGGCTGAAAGCAGAGAATATCAGAAAGTTGTTTACCTGTGCTTTATTGACTATGCAAAAGCTTTTGATTGTATAGATTGTAATAAGCTATGGACACCATTGCAGAGAATGAGTATTCCAGAATCCTTAATTGTGCTACTGAGGAACTTGTACATAGAACAAGAGGCAGTTGTTTGAACAGAACAAGGGAACACTGAATGGTTTAAAATTAACAAAGGTGTGTGCCAAGGTTGTATTCTTTCATCATACTACTAAATCTGTATGCTGAGCAAATAATCAGAGAAGCTGGAGTATATGAAGAACAACATGACATCAGAATAGGGGGAAGAATCATTAACAACCTCCATATTCAGTTGATACAACCTTGCTTGCTGAAAGCAAAGAGAACTTAATATACTTACTGATGAAGATCAAAGACCATAGCCTTCAGTATGGGTTAGACCTCAAAGTAAAGAAAACAAAAATCCTTACCACTGGACCAATAAATAACATCCATATATGCGAAAAAAAAGATTGAAGTTGTCAAAGACTTCATTTTCCTCAGATCAGCCATCATCACTCATGGCAGCAGCAGTCAAGAAATTGAATGACATTGCATTAGGCAAATCTGCTGCAGTGTTGCAGAGCAAAGATGTCAGTTAGAGGACTAAGCTTCACCTGACCCAAGCTATGATATTTTCAATAACCTCATATGCATGCAAAAGTCAGTGAATAAGGAAGACCATTTGAATGATGGTGATGGAGGAGAATATTAAAAGTACCATGGACCTCCAAAAGAACAAACCAATCTGTGTTGGAGGAGGTACAGCCAGAATGCTCCTTGGAAGCCAGTAAGGCCAGACTTCATCTATTATACTTTGGACATATTGTCAGAAGGGACCAGCTCCTGGAAAAGAATATCATGTTTGATAAAATCTAGGGCCAGAGAAAAATAGGAAGGCCCCCAACCAGATGGATTGGCATAATGACAGTAGCAATGAACTCGTATATAGCAACGATTGTGAGGTTGACACAGGACCGGGCAGAGTTTTGTTCTGTTGTACGTAGGGTCGCTATGAGTCGGTACTAACTGGATGACACCTAACAACACCACAACAACATATGCATGTGAAAGGAAGACCTTAAAAGCATTGATGCATTTGAGATATGGTGTTGAAGAAAAATATTGAATGTACTATGGACTTCCAAAAGAGCTGACAAATCTATGTTGGAAAAGTACAACCTGAATGCTCTTTAGACAGCAGGATAGCAAGACTTCATCTCTCATATGTTGGACATATTATCAGAAGAGACCAGTCCCTGTAGAAGAACATTCACTTTGTAAAGTGGAGGGTCAGCAAAAAGGAGGATGACCCCCAATGAGATGGACTGGCACAGTGACAGCAATAGCAATTGTGAGGTTGGCGTAGAACTGGGAGTGTTTCATTCTGCTGTGCATAAGGTCTCTGAGTCAGAACCCACTCAACGGTACATAACAACAACAAATCATTGGTAAAAGCCTGTGACCCTAGCATGATTTTATGTGTAGAGTTAAATGAATTTGAAGCACAGCATTTCATGGATCAAATGCGTTGAAGCAAAGCAAAACAACATTTTATAATTACAGTAATAAAGACAATGAGATATAGAGATTCATTTTTCCTACCATCTATCCCAGGAAGGAAATAAATTATTTATAAATCAGTTAAGGAAGGAACAAAATCATTAAGGGGATCTTGCATATGATTAATATGTTTGTTGTTGTTGTTATGTGCCGTGGAGTCGGAACCGACTCATAGCGACCCTGTACAGGATTTCCGAGGGTGTAAATCTTTACGGGAGTAGAAAGCCTCATCTTTCTCCCGCGGAGCAGCTGGTAGTTTCGAACTGCTGACCTTGCGGGATATAGAGTGTAATATTAGCACTGTTGTGAGGAATATAGACACTTGAAAATTATTTAGGCAGGTAACTTCTTGGGGAGCAGTGAGGAGGGCCTTGCTATTCTGGAGTATACTTTTCTCATCACTAGTATTTCAATATTGATCTCTAGAAACCCATGGACACTGTCATTTAGAGCAGTTAATATATATTTGGTTAATATTTCTAGATGTGTCATAACATCTTCAAGGTGTGAGTACTGCTGTTAACTGATCAAACTAATGAATCACTAATTGAAACCATCAAGCTCTTAATATGAATACATTGGCTGGTCGAAGAAGTTCAGTTCAAATACATCTTTGAGTTCATCTCAGGCCCAGTGTATATCTTCCAAACCAGTCTTGCAGGAGCTAAGGACAAAAGTTGGTTCCACAAAGCCAAAAGGTGTCATTAGCGGCTACCCAACAAATACCTGAGCATCATGGTCAGTTGGTGGCAAACCAATCAGTAACTTGTAAGGTTATAACTGATGCACATTGAACTATCTGAAGTCATTCCATAGATCTGGTTATGGCTGGGCCATTCATATGGATAAGGTTAATTATTTTCAACAAAGGAGATAAAACAGATTTATCATCTCCACTTGGGGAGCAAATCAGACGAATCAATCCCATAGTTATTAATATGGACCTACAATACAAAAAGTACTGTTTATGGACTCACACGATTCTTTAGCTGATTCTTCTTGGGTAACTTTACTTAGAAATATAAGGGTTTTTTTTTATGACTAAAGGTTAATTTATGGCTGAGGTTTCGTTCAGATCCTAAAGGTGATTTTCTGTAGTAATGAACCATTTCTTCACTGTTCTTATATCTATACATCAAGAGCAACTCATTCAGATCACTGTAGTGGAATTTGCTAACCTGAAAAAGGTATTCTTTAGACTATTGGACTAAAGACTGTCAATATTTCACTTATTCAAGATGAGCAATGTTAGAATCAGCGCAGGAAGCATTAAGAAGGACGATGGGTTTCCCAGTAATTATTCCATAGGGAGTAAATTGAGATTCAAATGGTGTGGATCTCAGATTTTTAAAAATTAAGGGAACTAACTTCTCCAATTTGAAATTGATCAAATATGCAATCAAGATTTATGGATCATTACTGGTGATTGGAATGCAAAGGTTGGGAACAAAGAAGAAGGATCAGTATTTGGAAAGTATAACCTTGGTGACAGAAATGATGCAAAAGATCACATGATAGAATTCTGCAAAATCAATGATTTGTTCATTTCAAATACCTTCTTTAGACAGCATTGTTGTTGTTGTTGTTAAGTGCCGTCGAGTCAGTTCTGACCCATAGTGACCCTGTATAGGGTTTCTGATGAGCAGCTGGTGAGCTTGAATTGCCGGCCTTGCAGTTCAAATGGATTTGCAGTCTGGCGCATTAACACACAGCACCATACCAGGACTCCATTTAGATAGCATAAGAGATGATTATACACATGGACCTCACCAGATAAAATACACAGAAATCAAATTGACTACATCTGAGGAGGAAATGATGGAAAAACTGTATATCATCAGTCAAAACAAGGCCATGGGCAGATTGTGGAACAGACCATCAATTACTCATATGCAAATTCAAACCGAAGCTGAAGAAAATGAAAACAAGTCCACAAGAGCGAAAATATGACCTTGAATGTATCCCACCTGAATTTAGAGTTCATCTGAATAACATATTTGATATATTAAACACTAAAGACCGAAGATCAGAAGAGCTGTGGGATGACATCAAGTACATCATAAAGGAAGAACGCAAAAAGTGATTAAGAAGACAAAAAAGAAAGAAAAGATCAAAAGATACACTGAAACTTGGGTTTCCAGTGTAGAGATGCTAAAGCAAATGGAAGAAATGAGGAAGTACAAAAGCTGAACAGAAAATTTCAAAGATGAGCTCAAGAAGACAAAGTCAAATATTACAACAAAATATGCAAAGATTTGGAGTCAGAAAAACCAAAAGGGAAGAACAGACTCATTATTTCTCAAGCTGAGAGAACTGAAGAAAAATTCAACCTCAGCTTTGGTTATTGGAAGATTATCTGAGCAAATTCTTGAACAATACAGAAAGCATCAAAAGAAGATGGAAGGAATATACAGAGTCAGTGTACCAAAAGGAAATGGTTGATGTTCATCCATTTCAAGAAATAGCATATGATCAAAAGCCAATGATACTGAAGGAAGAAGTGCAAGGTGCATTGAAGAAATTGGCAAAGAACAAAGCAACAGGAATTGATGGAATAAAAATTGAAATCTTTCAAGAAAGTGAGGCAGCACAGGAGGCACTCACTCAACTCTGCCAAGAAATTTAGAAGACCAACTAATTGGAAGAGATCCATATTTGTGCTCATTCCAAATAGAGGTGACCCAACGGAATGTGGGAAACATAGGACAATCTCTTTGATATCCCATGTGAGTAAAGTTTTACTAAAAGTAATACAGAAACGGCTGCAAGCATACATTGACAGAGAACTTCCAGAGGTTCATACTGGATTCAGAAGAGGTCGTGGAATGAGAGATATCATTGCTGATATCTTATGGCTCTTGGCTGAAAGCAGAGAATACCAGAAAGATGCTTACCTGTGCTTTACTGACTATGCAAAGGTTTTCGATTGTGGGCATCCTGACTAGTTATCAACAACATTGTGAAGTATGAGTATTCCTGAGTGCTTAATTGTCCTCATGAGGAATCTGTGTATGGACCAAGAGACAGTTGTTTGAACAGAACATGGGAACACTGAATGGTTTAAAATTAAGAAAGGTGTGCAACAGGGTTGTATTCTTTCACCATACTTATTCAACCTGTATGCTGAGCAAATAACCCAAGAAACTGGGTTATATGAAGAAAAACATGAAATCAGGATTGGAGAAAGATTCATTAACAACCAGATGATACAACCTTCTTGCTGAAAGTGAAAAAGACTTAAAATATTTAATGATGAAGATCAAAGAGCACAGCCTTCGCTATGGATTGTATCTCAATGTAAAGAAAACAAAAATCCTCACCACTGGAACAATAAACAACATTCTTATCAATGGAGAAAAGATTAAAGTTGTCAAGGACTTCATTCTTCTTGGATCAACTATCAACACTCGCAGAAGCAGCAGTCAAGATATCAGATGACATATTGCATTAAGCAAATCTGTTGCACAAGACCTTTTTAAAGTGTTGCAGAGCAAAGATGGCAGCTTGAGGACTAAGGTGTGCCTGACCCAAGCCATGGTATTTTCAATAACCTCATATGCATGCAAAAGCTGGACATTGAATAAGGAAGACAGTAGAAGAATTGATACTTTTGAGTTATGGTGTTGGAGCAGAATATTGAAAATGCCATGGCCTGCCAAAAGAACCAACAGATCTGTGTTGGAAGAAGTGAAACCAGAGTGCTCCTTGGAGGCCAGATGGCCAAACTTCATCTCTCATAACTCGGATATATTGTCAGGAGGGACCAGTAACTGGAGAAGGATATCATGTTTAGTAAGATGGAGGGTCAGAGAAAAAGAGAAAGACCCCCAGAGAGATGGATTGGCCAAGTGGCAGCATCAATGAGCTCAAGCGTGGCAACAATTGTGAGGTTGGCCCAGGACCAGGAAGTGTTTCATTCTGTTGTACACAGGGTCGCTATGAGTTGGTACTGAGTCAATGGTGTCTAACAACAACAACAACAACCTTAGCCCAGAATGAATTTAAAGTTTCACAAAGTTTTCTATTTGGGTCTTTATTATTCCATTGTCTCTCTACTAGACCAGAGGCTGAGGATGACAAAACCAATATGGTGTTGTGGTTGTTGTTAAGTGTTGTTGAGTCAGATCCAATCCATAGCAACCCTGTATAGAGTTGCTGAGGAGTAGCTGGTAAGTTTGAACCACAGACCTTGTGATTCAAACCGATTTTGTAGCCCAGCACATTAACTCACAGTGTCACACCAGGACTCTAAAACCAAAATAAGCTTTAATAAATGGGCAAAACTTGTCATAGTTCTTGGATAACTTGACTCATTAAATGAGTTTCCTAATCACTACAAAGAGTTTTGGTGCTTCCTCATGGGGAGAGTGAAGTTATGATATTTTCAAGAAGTTTCTTTGCTACAAAGTCTGCAAGAGTACAACAGCCAGAGAAGGTTTCTAGCCAATGTAAAAATCTAGAAATCATTGTTGCTACAAATCATTGTTGTAGTTACATGTCTTAGAGTTGGTTCTGACTCATGGAGACCTATGTACAACACAACGAAACACTGCTCAGTCAGGTGCCATCTTCACAATTGTTGTGACATTTGAGTCCATTGTTGCTGTCACTGTATCAATCCATCTCCATGGGGAGCCTTCCTCTTTTTCACTGAACTTCTACTTTATAGCATGGTGTCCTTCTCCAGGCACTGGCCCCTCATTATAACATGTGCAAAATATGAGAGAGGACGTCTTGCCATCCTTGCTTATAAAGAGCATTCTGGTTGCACTTCTTCCACGGCAGATTTTTTATTCTTCTGCAGTCCATATATTTTCAATATTCATCTCCAACACTATAATTCAAACGCATCTATTCTATTATTCTCCTTATTCTTTGTCCAACTTCACATGCATATGAAATTATTGAAAATATCATGGTTTGTGTCAGTCATACCTTAGTCCTCAAACTGACAGCTTTGCTCTTGAACACTTTAAAAAGGTCTTTTGCCAAAGAGTAGCCTAATGCAACACATATTTTGATTTCTTGACTGCTTCTTCAATGATTGTTAATTGAGAATCCAATCAAAACGAAGTCTTTGACAACTTCAATCTTTTCTCTATTTATCATGATATTATATATAGGTCCAGTTGTGAAGATTTTCATTTCTTTATATGAAGTGCAACCCATACTAAGGGCTATGGTCTTTGAACCTCATCAATAAGTCTTTCATGCCCTTTCGGTTTCCAGCAAGCAAGGATGTATCATCTGCATATCGCAAGTTATTAATAATCTTCCTTCAATCCTGAAGTCATGTTCCTCTTCATATAATCCAGTTTCTCAGATTATTTACTCAGCATACAGATTGAATAGGTATGGTGAAAGGATATAATCCTGATGCACACCTTTCCTGATCATAAACCATTCGGTATCCCCTTGTTCTGTTCCAATGACTGCCTCTTGGTCTATGTACAGTTTCTTCATGAAAAAATTAAGTGTTATGGAATACAATGTTATCCATTGTTTGTTATGATCCATGCAGTCAAATTCCTTTGTAAAATCAGTGAAGCACAAGTAAACATCTTTCTGGTATTCTGCTCTCAGATCGATCTGATGTCAACAATGATATCCCTCGTTCCACGTCCTCTTCTGAATTCAGCTTGAATTTCTGTCGGTTCCCTGTTGCTGACTGTTGCAAGCATATTTTAATTACCTTCAGCTAAATTGTATTTGCATGTAATATTAACGATGGTTTGTCGATGATTTCCACATTCTTTCGGGTCATCTTGTTGTGGAATGGCACAAATACCATTCAGTTAGCCGGGTAGCTGTCTTCCAAAATTCCTAAAGATGAGTGTGCATCTCCAGTATGCATCAGTTTGTAGAAATATTCTCGTTTGTATTCCGTCAACTCTGGAGCCTTTTTTAAATTTTTTTGCTAATGTCTTTAGTACAGCTTGAACTACTGCAGTACCTTCAGTTCTTAATCATACGCTACCCCTTGAAGGGATTGAACTTCCACCAATTCTTTTTATATAGTGATTCTGTGTATTCCTTCCATCTTCTTTTGATACTTTTTCTATCAGTCAACATTTTGCCTATAGACTTCTTCAATATTGCAAGTCCAGGTTTGAAATTTGTTTCTTCAGTTCTTTCCATTGAGAAATGATGAGCATGCTCTGCCCTTTGGGTTTTCTAACTCCAAGTCTTTGCACATTTCACTTTATAATAGTTGACTTTATCTTCATAAGCTGCCCTTTGAAATTTTCTGTTCAGTCATTTTACGTCATCATTTCTTCCAGTCACTTTAACTTTTCTATGCTTAAGAACAAGCTTCAAATTCTCCCCTGACATCCATTTTGGCCTTTTATTTCTTTGCTGTCTTTTTAAAGACTTTTTACTTTCTTTGTGTATGTTCTTGACATCATCCCACAGCTCTTCTTGTTGTCAGTCATAAGTGTTTAATATGAACCTGATCTTAAGATGGTCTCTAAATTCAGATGGGATTTGGTCAAGGTCATGTTTTTGTTCTTATAAACTTGTTTTAATTTTCTTCAGCTTCTAGATGAACTTGCATATGAGTAATTGATGGTCTGTTTACAAAGTCTGCAGTAGTAAAACAGCAAGGAAAGGCTTCTCCACAATGTTTATATCTATAAATCATTGCTGTTGTTTTTGTTGTTAAGTGCCTTCAAGTCAATTGCAACTCATATCAACCCTGTATAGGGTTTCTAGGGGTGGCTGGTGAATTTGAATTGCCAACCTTGTGATTCAAACTGAGTTTGTGGGCCAATGCATTATCCTACAGCATGAAGTGTGTTCCAATTCAAAGCCACCCTATGTACAACTGAAATAAAAATTGCCTGATTCTGTGTCATCTTCACAATCTTTGTTGTGCTTGAGCCAATTGCTGATGTCACTTCTGTGTCAATACATCTCCTTGAAGGCCTTCCTCTTTTTCACTGATCCACTACTTTAAGCTTGAGGACTAAGGTGCACCTGACTCAAGCCATGGTATTTTCAATAACCTCATATGGATGCGAAAGCTGGACAGTGAATAAGGAAGATCGTAGAAGAATTGATGTCTTTGAGTTGTGGTGTTGGAGGAAAACACCGAAAGTGCCATGGACTGCCAAAAGAACCAATAGATCTTTTTTGGAAGAAGTGCAGCCAGAGTGCTCCTTGGAGGCCAGGATGGCTAAGCTTCGTCTCTCCTACTTTGGACATATTGTCTGGAGGAAACAGTCACTGGAGAAGGATCTCATGCTGGGTAAGGTGGAGGGTCAGAGAAAAAGAGGAAGACCCCCAATGAGATGGATCAGCCAGGTGGCATCATTGATGGTGTCAAGTATGGCGGTGGTAATGAGGTTGGCCCAGGATCGGACATTGTTTCATTCTGCTGTGCATGGGGTCGCTATGAGTTGGTTCCAACTCGATGGCACCTGACAACAACAACTACTTTAACAAGCATGATGTCCTACTACAGGGACTGGTCCTCCTGATAAAATGTCCAAAGTGCATCGTCCCTTCTAAGGAATATTCTAATTGTATTTCTTGTACAAACTTACATGTAAGGCTCATATGCATGAAGTTGAGTAAGATGGTTTTCTTACTAGGCCTATCCACAGTTTAGTGCCAGATTCTTGGTAACAGCCTGCCTTTTGCTATGTCATCATTTCATCTGTTTGGGTTACCTCTTTGTGTTTTTAAAGTTTTTCTAAAATTTATTCATGAAGATTGGAGTTATCAATAGACAAAATTGTGGGGTCCCTTTATATCTATCATATGTGCAGAAATAATTTGAGAGGCATTTTTTAGGGTGCCATATCAGCAAAACTATTTCCTCTAAATTCTTCAGTTTGGAGTACTCTTTTTGCTTAGTGAGTTTTTATTTTTATTGCAGAAATTTCAAAGAGGAGTAATAAAGTATCTAGAAGGTCCACTACTAAAGTTCCATTTATGGCATTTCCAGAAGAAGTTAAAAATCTTCTTTATTTCCATAATATGTCAAAACTATGTACAATTCAAAAATTATCTAGTGCCTTTAAGAATATTAAGAGATTTTCCAGAAGCAATTTTACAAGCATTAGTGAGAACAGTTAATTCAGCTTGTTGGTCTGAAGTGGCTTCATAAAGAGCCTGACTTCACAAGACTTCAGTAGAAATTGAAACAGTGTATATAGCCTGACAGTGAGCACTACAATTGCTAGGCAAGAGCAAAACTTAGTCAGCATTAGTTAAATGAGTCTCTTTTAAGTCATTCCTAGGAGATAAAAAGATTTCAGTCAAATCTAGACAATCAAGTGTAAAGATTTTGTTCTCATTACTGGCAAGAATCAAGAACTGTTGTTCTTGTTAGTTGACATCAAGTCAGTGCCAACTCATAGCAACCCTTTACACTGCCATATCCTACACCAATTTCACAATGGTTGCTACGATTGAGTCCATTGCTGCTGTCATTGTGCCAATCCATCTAGTTGGGGAGTCTTCCTTTTTTTCACTGACCCTCCACTGTACCAAGCATGAAATTCTTCTCAAGAGACTGGACCCTCCTGATAATATGTGTGAAGTATAAGAGACGTATTGTCCATCCTGGCTTCCAAAAGGAACACTCTGGCTGTACTTCTTGCAACAAAGTTTGGTTTATTCTTTTGGCAGTCCGTGGTACTTTTAATACTCTCCTCTAACACCACAACTCAAATGCATCAGTTTTATGATCTTCCTTATTCAATGTTCAACTTTCACATACATATGTTATTGTTGTTGTTGTTGTTGTTGTTAGGTGCCATAGACTCAGTACCAACTAATAGTGACCCTATGCACAACAGAATGAAACCCTGCCTGGTCAGGGGCCAACCTCACAATCATTGCAACACTTGAACCCACTGATGGTACCACTTTGCCAATCCATCTCACTGGGGCAGGGGGTCTTACTCTTTTTCTCTGACCCTCCACCTTACCAAGCATGATAACATTTTCCAGTTATTGGTCCCTCCTGTTAATATATCTGACTGAAGTATGAAACACAAAATCTGGCCATCCTGACTTCCAAGAAGCACTCTGGCTGTACTTCTTCAAACACAGATCTATTTGTTCTTTTCAGAATCCATGGTACTTTCAATAATCTCCTCCAACACCATAACTCAAATGCATCAATTCTTCTGCAGTCTTCCTTATTCACTACTCAACATTCACATGTATATGAGATTATTGAAATTACCATGGCTTGAGTCAGGCACACCTTAATCCTCAACTGACATCTTTGCTCTTCAACACTTTTAAAAGGTCTTGTGCAGCAGATTTGCCTAATGCAACATGCTGTTTGATATCTTAACTGCTGCTTCCATGAGTGTTGATGGTTGATCCAAGAAAAATGAAGTCTTTGACAACTTCAATCTTTTCTCCATTGATAAGAATGTTGTTTATTGGTCCACTGGTGAGGATTTTTGTTTTCTTTACATTGAGATGCAATCCATACTAAAGGCTGTGCTCTTTAATCTTCATCAGTAAATATTGTAAGTCCTCTTCACTTTCAGCAAGCAATGTTGTATCATCAGCATATCGCAGGTTGTTAATAAGTCTTCCTCCAATTTCATCTGAGCCAGTTGCTGAATGCCACGTTTTTCTTCATATAACCCAGCTTCTTGGGTTATTTGCTCAGCATATAGGTTGAATAAGTATGGTAAAAGAATACAACCCTGTCACACACCTTTCCTAATTTTAAACCATATGGTGTTCCCTTGTTCTGTTTGAACAACTGCCTCTTGGTCTGTGTACAGATTCCTCATGAGCACAATTAAGTGTTCTGGAATACTCATACTTCGCAATGTTGTCCATAGCTTGTCAAGACCCACACAATCAAAAGCCTTTGCATGGTCAATAAAGTACAGGTAAGCATCTTTCTGGTATTTTCTGCTTTCAGCCAAGATCCATTGGACAACAGAAATGATATCCCTTGTTCCACGGCCTCTTCTGAATCTGGCTTGAACCTCTGGAAGTTTTCTGTCAAAGTATGGTGCAGCCATTTCTGTATTACCTTTAGTAAAACTTTACTCGCATGGGATATCAATGATATTGTCCAGTGATTTCCACATTCTGATGGGTCACGTCTCTTTGGAATGGGCACAAATACGGATCTCTTCCAATCAGTTGGCCAGGTAGTTGTCGTCCAAATTTCTTGGCACAGATCAGTGCCACCTCCAGTGCCACCTCAGTTTCTTGAAAGATTTCAATTTACATTCCATCAATTCCTGGTGCCTTGTTCTTTGCCAATTCCTTCAATGCACCTTGGACTTCTTCCTTCAATATCATTGGTGCTTGATCATATGCTACCTCTTGAAATTGTTGAACATTGGCCATTTCCTTTTGGTACAGTGACTCTACGTATTTCTTCCATCCTCTTTTGATGCTTTCTGCATCATTCAATAATTTTCCCAGAGAATCCATCAATACCACCAGTCAAGGCTTGAATTTTTTCTTCAGTTCATTCAGCTTGAGAAATGCTAAGTGAGTTCTTCCCTTTTGGTTTTCTAACTCCAAGTCTTTGCATATTTTATTTGACTTTGTCTTCTCGAGCTGCTATTTGAAATTTTCTGCTCAGCACTTTCTCATTTCTTCCATTTACTTTAGCATCTCTATGCTGAAGAGCAAGTTTCAGTGTCTCTTCTGACATCCATTTTGATCTTATCCTTCTTTCTTGTCTTCTAAATGACCTTTTTCTTTCTTCCTGTATGATGTTCTTGATGTCATCCCACAACTCTTCTGGTATTTAGTCTTTAATGTCTAATGTATCAAATCATTCAGATGATCTCTAAATTCAGATGGAATATATTCAAAGTCATATTTTGACTCTTGTGAACTTGTTTTTATTTTCTTCATCTTCTGTCTGATTTTGCATATGGGCAATTGATGGTCTGTTCCACAATCTGCCCATTGTCTTGTTTTGGCTTTTCCACCTTCTCTTTCCACAGATGTAGTCAATTTGATTTCTGTGTATTCCATCTGTTGACGTCGATGTGTATAGTGGTCTTTTATGCTGTTTACAAAAAGGTATTTGAAATGAAGAAATCATTGGTCTTACAGAGATCTATCAAAGGAGCTCTGGTAGCATAGTGGTTACAAATAGGGCTGTTAATCTCACGGTCAGCAGTTCAAAACTACCAGCTGTTCCACAGGAGAAAGATGAGGCTTTCTGCTCCCATAAAGATTTACAGCCTCAGAAACCCTGTACAAGGTTGCTTTAAGTCAGAACCAACTCCATGGCACATAACAACAACAACAACAGAGATCTATCAAGCAATCTCCAGCATCATTTCTATCACTAAGGAAATATTTTCCAGCTACTGATCCTTCCTCTTTGTTTCCAACCTTTGCATTCCAGTTACCACTAATGATCAACACATCTTGATTGTTTGTTTGATCAACTTCAGACTGAATAAGGTGGTAGAATTTGTCAATGTCACCATAATTGGCTTTAGTTGTTGGTGCATAAATTTGAATAATAGTGGTATTAACCAGTCTTTCTTGTAGGCAAATTAGTATTATCCTATCACAGACAGCATTGTATTTCTAGAGAGATTGTGATATGTTCTTTCTGACAATGAATGTAATGCCATTCCTCTTCAATTTGTCATTCCAGGCATAGTAAACCATGTGATTGTCATACTGAAGATGGCCAATAGCAATCCATTTAAGCTCACTAGTGCCTAGGATAGTAATGTTAATAGGTTCCATTTCATTTTTTACAATTTTTTTACAATTTCTAAATTGGCCAGATAATTGTCTTCCAAATTTCTTGACATAGATGAGTGAGTGCTTCCTGTGCCGCATCACTTTCTTGAAAGATTTCCATTTTTATTCCATCAATTGATGCATGTGAGTTATGTACGGTATTGGAAGAGAATATTAAAAGTACATAGCCTGGGGTGGAAGATTCCTTAATGGAAGATTAGGGAGAAGTGTGGTGCAGACCTCCAACAGTAATAACACAGAGTACTGGATGAAGCAAGGGACCATCCCAGAACTCATATAAAGGAATGTTTAGAAGGATTGAAGACTTACTGCTAATGAAATATGTAGCAGAAGCAAGAGAAGTAGTGTTTTCTGATCTGTGGCCGCCAGCAGATGCCAGAACAGTCGTCTTGGTTGTGGCAAAGCAGGAATAGGATCAGAGGAGCACTCCCACTGCAGGGGTTTAATTGATAGTCAGAGATAAAGGTGTGAACATTTTTTCCTGTTCATTGATCTCTTACTGTCTGAGCACCTCCACTCTGGTGAAGAGAGGGTATGCCTGAGCTCCACCCCTACCCCTTGTGGGTTCTACTACACATCTGTTCAACAAAGACGACAGTGCACAGAATCTAAGAAGGGAGAGAGGTCAACAGGAACTGCTTAAAATGGAACGGTCTCCCAGAATAGCTCCAGCAGGTTGGGCAAAGGGCGTTAAAGTCATACTCATATTTTGCTACAGTTTATTATTATTATTATTTTGAAATTATAGACTGTAGTGTCCAACCTGGTTTGTTTGTGTTTTTTTTTTTTTTTTTTCTTTTGTTGCTCTGTTTTGTTATTATTGTTGTTGTAGTTTCCCCTTTTACCTTGGGGTCACTTTCTCTCCCTATGTTACCCAAGAAGAGACAGCAATTGTGGTCATATAACCAAGCTACAATTACACCCTATAAAATCCCACCATCCAGGTAATACCAGCTGCTATATACTAGATAGACAGCCAACACCTGCTACAGTTAATCTGAGTTGAGTAATAAGAAAAGTGAAAAGAGAAGCCCATCTCCTGATCACATCTACCTGGAGGCAATTAGAAAGCTTAATAACACATAAACATACATTCAGCTAATTATTGAAAACACATGTAATATGGAAGATGCCCAAGAAATAGTTGAGGGAAAAGAAACAAATACTGTTGAATAGTGATGCATGGAGGGGATAGTAATCATTGCAATGATACGATAAGCGCAAAACTGATGTTCTCCCATGTAAACTATCACTCAATGCACAATAAAAGCTTTTTTAAAAAAAAGTCCATGGAATGCCAAAAGAATGAACAGATCTGTGTTGGAAGAAGTACAGCCAGAATTCTCCTTGGAAGCCAGGATGGTCAGACTTTGTCTCTTGTACTTTGGACACATTATCAGAAGTGACCAGTTCCTGAAGAAGGATATCTTACTTGGTAAAGTGGAAGTCCAGAGAAAAAGAGGAAGGCCCTCCATGCCAACAGGATGGATTGGCACAATGGCAAGAGCAGTGGGTTCAAGCATAGCAGCAGTTCTGAATTTGGTGCAGGACCGGGTATTTTTCCACTCTATTGTTCATAAGGTCACTGTCTCTACTAACTTGATGGCACCTAAAAACAACAATATATACAAATAAGAAAAAATATAGATAGCAATTTGAAAAACATAGTGAACATATTCATTAAGGTTTCCTTTTGAGTTACAGCCTTTTGATCATTTGGTAATTTTTTTTAATAATCTGGTTCAGAGGTTTTTAATATATGCATAAAGGTTGAGCCAACAAAGAAAGATTGGAATCCAGGTTTTAAAATAGAAGAAGAATCCTAGAAATCAAATCTCTATAGCTTTTTCTTTTGTTTCCTCTACAGAAAATACAAGAATAGCTCACTTCAATTTAGGATTAATAGAGATGCCTTCTGCAGAAATTAGGTGACCCAAATATTTAACAGGAGGTGATTCAGCTGTAAATTTTATCTCAACACCAATGCCCACCAAAATCCAGGAATTTTAATAAAGTTATACTATCATCAAGTCAGGCTTTCTGGAAAGTGAACAAGTAAATAGTAAGCATATTGCAGCACTGGGGATATACTTGAAACTCTAAAAATTGAAAATCTGTATGCCAAATCTGAGAAAAATAGGTGAGAGAGCCTGTATATTTTCTTGTGGCATTACAGTCCAGAAAAATGGATGAATTTCTCAGGTAAAACCAAACAAATGTTGACTTTTACAATGCACAGGAGTATCAAAAGGGCACTGCAACTATTCAGAACTGTAAAATGAATTGCATATGATGGTACATTGGAAAGTAATAAGTGAGGATTAGGCACTACTGGCCTATGAATAACAATATGGCTGATTGCACCCAAATCTGGAAAAATCTTCACCCCTATTATTTGTATTTTTCATTGGGATAATAGAAGTATTCTAAAGGCTGATACAAAAGAATTTTAACTTTTAGACAGGAAATAATGTATATTGGGAGTTAGTCCTTTTTTTGTTTCTCATTTGACTTGATAATTGGGACTTATTGGCAGAGACTAATAAAAATCTATTTTAACTTAATTGTCAGAGCTGAAAAAACTTGACCTAGATTTATGGATGTGGTGGCTCATAAGATTTCAGTAACTAGGGAAAGATGTCAGAGGGTGAGGATTAGGCTGTTGAAATTTGGTGAGGTATGACAAGTGCCTGCATATAACAAAGGTATTCTTCGTGAATATTGTCTAAATCAGAACCAGTCTTTATTGACTTAGGGATATCACGCAAACTTGATAGTATTTCCCCTTGTCATCAAATTGTAAATGGCAATCCATTTGGATAAATCATCTCAACCCAATAGATTGACAGGGGTATCAGAACTCAGAGGGCGAAAAAAAAGGTTTAAATTTTCTGTAGGACCAAGAGATATTATACAGGTTGGAAATGAGTCAGTTTTTTATCCTGATTGGAACAAATCTCTATTTTTGAGGTTTTAGTACTCTTAGAAGGTACTTTTGTAAACAGGTGGGGTTAATAGCAGACAGAGTGACTCAAGAGTGAATTAAAAATTGGCAAAGTTCTCCATTAATAAATAGTTTCTCCTTGCAGATTAAAAGTCATCAAAATAAAAGCCTTAGAGATCGTTTCTAGCAATGTTTTATTCATGGCCTGAGAGTCTTCTAACACTTCAGTGCTTGTTTGACCAATATTTGAGGTTAAATTATCCTTGGGGGTCTTTTCATTCTGCCTATTCTTGCAAAATCAGGCTTCCCCTAGGTCACTATTCATGTGAACACGCTGATATAAATTGGGATCTCAGTTTGGTAGGCTTCAACAAGGATTCTAAATTCCTCAAAAAATTCTTAGGGATCTTCATGAAGTGTAGGAAATGTTTCACATTATTGCATAATTCTGATACAAGTACAAAAGTGATACAAGTACATCGCAACGGGGTGAAGTGAAAAGTGCATTTCAGGCAAGGGTTTATTTGCTGCTTTTTGTTTTGTTTTAGAAAAAAAAGGAATTTCAAGTAAAGTGTTATCAGAGGAGTTGTTGATCTTAATTGCTATCAAGTTGTTTCTGACTCACAACGACCCTATGTACAACAGAATAAACACTGTTTTATCCCACACCATCATCACAACTGTTTCTATCATTGAGACCCATTGTTGCAGCCACTGTGTCAGTCCAACTTACTGAAGGTCTTCCTCTTTTTGCTGATGCTCTACTTTAGTAAGCATGATGTCCTTCTCCAGGGACTGGTCCCTTATATATAACATAACCAAAGTACTTGAGATGAGGTATCAACATCCTTCCTTCTATGGAGCATTTGACTATACTTCTTTCAAGACAGATTTGTTCACTCTTATGGCAGTCCATGAGAGCACAGTGGTTCCATGCAATAAGCATTGAACTTGCAACCACAAGTTAGATAATTATTCAATAGTGAGCTATCCCAATATTCTAGGACTGGCCAAACTAGCTCTGTGAGTCTGGAGCAGTCCATACCTGATGTAGGTGCTGGGGTTGGTGCTGCTAGTTCCCCACTCCCTTTGATGTGGTTCTGATCCCCTGGGGAGCAGGGGCTTCACTGGGAGTGGAAGTGGATGGGAGCTGGTCACCACTCTGAACAACAGGTTAATGTGGGCACAAGAAAAAAAAAATTTCACCTTTATCTCTGCCAATAAGTGGTTTGCCTCTGCTACTCCTACCACCCTACAGTACCACACCAAGAGTGCTATGCCACTCCATAATTCCTGCTATCAACCACTCCTCCTCCCATCAGTATTCTCCCTAATATCCTAGGCTTTGGCAACTCACTGCAATGTCTCATAGAACTAATGGGTTCAGAAGGAAATGGCTCCACAGTTGTGGAGGCTGGCAAGTACCAAATCTGCAGTTAAGATGTCCATCTGAAGAATTCTCTTCACTCGCACAGAATTGGACTATTGACTCACAATCTTGTGAAAACTGGCAAGTCCTGTCAGTTGCTGGCTCAGGTCCCCAGAACCAGAGATCATATGGAAGTGAGCTTGTTTAATCAAGGAAAGGGGCACACAGCGCACTCACATAACCAAGATGGCTCATTTTATATCCATGCTAGAGTTTTAGGCTTTTACAATCACAATGAACTCTGTTAACATCCACAGCTGAACCATGTCATCCCACCTTCTGTAACCCAGATCCATCAGGAAAAGGGTCATTTGGTAGGAGTTACAATGACTAAGGCTAGAAGAAACATTTAAACAATTCACTACACTACAATAAGTTACATATGTCCTGTGTCAAGAAATAATTTTTAGAATGATTTTCCACATTATAAAATTGTTGTTGTTGTTGTTAGGTGTCATCCAGTCAGTACCAACTCATAGAGACCCTATGCATACCAGAATGAAACACTGCCTGGTCCTGGGCCAACCTAACAATTGTTGCCATGCTTGAGCCCATTTATGCTGCCACTTGGCCATCCTGCTCTCCTGGTGGTTAAAACCACACAGTGGCAAGCGACACAGTTGTTAACCCCAGTACCTGCACTCAAGTGAGCCCTATCCTAAGTCTGCAGAGAGGGCTCTGACCAGCCCTGGAGTAGTCCTAACCAGGAGAAACAGCTGAATAGACGCAGGGGGGAGAGAGGAGGTAGAAAAGGAGATAGGTGAACTATGCTGACTGGCCAGGTGCAGAATATCTTGAGTTCCACAAGTGGCTTTAAAGGCACAGGGCTATTACTGGCAGAGAGGCATACCACTTATTGGCAGAGAGAAAGGTGTGAAATTTTTTCTTGTATTCCAATTACCTGATGACCAGAGCATGACCAGCACCAACACCCTCTCAGTCCCCCTGTTTACACTCCCAGTGAAGGTCCTGCTCTCTGGGTGGTCAGAGACACATGAACAGAGTTCCAGGAGAACTGAGAAACAGAGACACAGTTCCAAGTGAACTGAACAGTTGTGAACTATAGCAAACTAAGTAGACATGCAACAGAACCACCCCTAGTGCAATGGTCTCAAGGATAACCACTATAAGGATGGCACAGGACTAGGCAGTGTTTCCTTCTGTTGTGCATAGGATACGCATGAGTCAGAGCCAACTCGAAGGCACTTAATAACAACATCTCTGTAATTTTGTTTCTTTATTTCTGCTTCTCTTTTCCTTTGTTGCTGCTTCTCCACCCCACCCCCACCCCCCACCTTTTTTTTTTTTTTTTTTTTCAAATTTTCTTTATTACTCTTTGGTGTCATTATGTTTTACTCATCCTTCTCCATAATTATGTTTAGTACTTTTTCCCTATCTCTCACTAGGAGAACAGGCTGAATAGATGCAGTGGTGACAGAAAAAAAATGAGTCTGGTAATCTGTGCCAACTGGCTACCCATGGTGTGTTCTTTTGTGGGTAACTTTGAAGGCAAGAGACAGTAGGTGAGGTACAGTGCTGCATATAATAGGATAATATCCATATTGTTGTTATCGTTGTTAGGTGCCATCAAGTCGGTACTGACTCATAGCGATCTTATGCACAGCAGAATGAAACACTGCAGGATCCTGGGCCAACCTCACTATTGTTGCCACGCTTGAGTCCATCGATGCTGCCACTTAGTCAATCCATCTCGCTGGGGGTCTTCCTC
>NW_006408745.1:2693464-2704673 GCF_000296735.1 Chrysochloris asiatica | reverse complement strand
TTCCAACACAGATCTGTTGGTTCTTTTGGCAGCCCATGGCACTTTCAATATTCTCCTCCAACACCATAACTCAAAAGCATCAATTCTTCTACAGTTGTCCTTATTCATTGTCCAGCTTTTGCATATATATGAGGTTATTGAAAATGCCATGGCTTGGGTCAGGTGCACCTTAGTCCTCAAGCTGACATCTTGCTCTTCAACGTTTTAAGGTCTTGTGCAGCAGATTTGCCTAATGCAATACGTCATTTGATTTTTTTAACTGCTGCGTCCATAAGTGCTGATAGTTGATCGAAGAAGAATGAAGTCCTTGACAACTTCAATCTTTTCTCTGTTGATAAGAAAGTTGTTTATTGGTCCAGTGGTGAGCGTTTTTGTTTGTTTTTTTTTTACATTGAGATGCAGTCCATACTGAAGGCTGTGCTCTTTGATCTTCACCAGTAAATATTTTAAGTCTCCTTCACTTTCAGCAAGCAAGGTTCTATCATCTGCATATCGCAGGTTATTAACGAGTCTTCCTCCAATCCTGATGCCACGTTTTTCTTCATATAACCCAGTTTCTTGTATTATTTGCAGATTCCTCATGAGCACCATTAACTGTTCTGGAATACTCATACTTCACAATGTTGTCCATAGCTTGTCATGATCTGCACAATCGAAAGCCTTTGCACAGACAACAAAGCACAGGTAAACATCTTTTTTATATTCTCTGATTTAGTCAAAATCCATCGGACATCAGCAATGATATCCCTTGTTCCACAGACTCTTCTGAATCCAGCTTGAACCTCTGGAAGTTTTCTGTCAATGTATGCTTGCAGCCATTTCTGTATTACCTTAGTAAGATTTACTCACATGGGATATCAAAGAGATTGTCTGATCATTTCCACATTCCATTGGGTCACCTTGGAATCGGCACAAATATGGATCTCTTCTAATCAGTCAGCCAGATATTTGTCTTCCAAATTTCTGGCACTGATGAGTGAGTGCCTCCTGTGATGCCTCCCTTTCTTGAAATATATCAACTTTTTTCCATCAATTTCTGGTACCTTGTTCTTTGCCAAGAAGAATTTCCTTCAATGCACCTTGGACTTCCTCCCTGAGTATCATTGGCTCTTGATCATATGGTACCTCTTGAAAAGGCTGAACATCAACCATGTCCTTTTGGTACAGTGACTCTGTGTATTGCTCCATCATCTTTTGATGCTTTCTGCATCGTTCAATAATTTGCCCAAAGAATCTTTCAATAACGAAAGTTGAGGCTTGAATTTCTTCTTCATTTCCCCCAGCTTGAGAAATGCTGAGCATGTTCTTCCTTTTTGGTTTTCTGACTCCAGATCTTTGCACATTTTGTTGGAATATTTGGCTTTATCTTCTCAAGTTGATCTTTGAAATTTTCTGTTCAATTCTTGGACCTCCTTATTTCTTCCATTTGCTTTAGCATCCCTACATTGGAGAGCAAGTTTCAGTGCCTCTTCTGACATCCATTTTGACCTTTTCCTTCTTTCTTGTCTTCTTAATGACTTTTGCTTTCTTCCTATATGATGTTCTTGATGTCATCCCACAAATCTTCTGGTCTTCGGTCTTCAGTGTTTAATGTATCAAATCTGTTCTTCAGATTATCTCTAAATTCAAGTGGTGTATACTCAAGGTCATATTTTGGTTCTTGTGGACTTGTTTTCATTTTCTTCAGCTTCAGTTTGAATTTGCATATGAGCAATTGATGGTCTGTACCACAATCCTTCCCTGCCTTTTTTTGACTGATGATATGGAGTTTTCTATCATCTCTTTCTGCAGTTGTAGTCAATTTGATTTCTATATATTCCATCTGGCAAGGTCCATGTGTATAGTTGTCTCTTATGCTGTCTAAAGAAGGTATTTAAAATAAACAAATCATTGACTTTGCAGAATTCTAAAATCCATATTAGAACATACCGCTTATTGACGGAGAAAAGGGCGAATTTATTTTTCTTGTACTCCACATAACCCTTGTTATATTTGGTATGGCCAGCTCCAACCTGTGCAAACTCCCAGGGAAGCTCTTGATCTCTGGGCTGTCGAAGTTGCATCAAACTGTGTGGAGAGCTAGTGGCACCAGCCTTGACACCTGGAATGAAGTGTAGCCTGTTCTAGACCAGCAAAGCAAGTTCTGGTCAGCTCTGGACTAGAGGGACCTCTCACCCAGCTGTTTTGGAGTCTATGAGAACTATTTATTGATTGGGTGTCCAGAGCAGGCAACACCTATCCCTACTGGAACTCCATCTAAGAATGAGTGTTACCATCTCATCCCATACCATACGCACCCATGACGTGATAGTCCTTGGCTGGCAGGAGATCTGAGGTTTTTCTCTTCTCTGGATCTGGCCCCTACCTTGTTTGTTAATTTATTATTTTTTTTTTTAACCTTTAACTTTTTATTTGTTTATTCTTTCTACCTCATCTTTCTATCTTTTGCTTTCTAACTTTTCTATGTCACCTTATTTTTTTCTTTTTTGTTGTTGTTCTGCTTCTCTTTCCTAACTGCATCTGTTTCTTTCTTCTTTTTTCAAATCCTTCTGGTTTTTAACTGTCCTCTGGTCTATTTCCATTTTACTCATTCCTCTCCCTAATTGTGTTTAGATCTTTTTCTTTCTTTTTATTTTCTCTTTTTAATATTTAAAAATTTTCTCTTTGGTTTGTGCATTCTTTTTCTAGCTGTTGCCTGCTTTTTTTCTCTTCACTGTTTTCTTTTTTAGCTGTTGTTTTGTTTGTTGTTTTGTTTTCCTTCTCTCTTCTGTGTGTGATTTCTCTTCTTGCCTCACCCAACAGGAAATAGCAACAACAGTCATACAGTCCAGCAACAACTGTACCCTCTGCAACCCCACCCACTGGGCAAAAGCCAATACCAGCTACTATACACTGAATCAATGACAACAACCAACATCAGATAAATCCATCATAAACTGAACTGCATGAACAGAGAATGGTGCACAAGTTCATCCCCTCATCTCACCCATTAAGATGCAGTTAGGGAGTGCCCAAAAAATGCACCAACATATAATCGTCAACTTAATAAAAATGCAATACCACTACAATATCTCAAAAGCAGCAGATAATTTCTGTTCATGCAATGAAACAAGACAGAGTGGTGCAAACAAGTGAGCAAGAGGCAGAGCTAGAAAATGTTTTTGAGGAAAAAAACATTGGAATTAACTGAAAAGAATTCAAGAGAATGATATTTAGGTGCTTCCAAATAATTGCCAGAAAGGTCAAGGAAAACAAGAAAGAATACAGGAAAGCACTACAGAAAAAAAAAATCAAACAAAAGTTTAAAGATTGGAGATAATACAAAACCTGCAAATATAAATCCAAAAGATTAATACTAAGATGTCAGAAATGGAAAATATATTAAAAGCACAAATGAATAGACTTGAATCAATGGAAGCTAGAATTAGTGAACTTGAAGTTAAATCTCTCAATACTAGTAAATTAGATTAGGATAGAAATCAGAAAAAGTAATGAAACATCTGAAGAAAGACTTAGATCATGTAGGACAACATGAAGAGGAATAACTTGGAGGTGATCAGAATTTTCCAGGGCAGGAAAAAAACAAAGAAAAGCACAGATAAGATAGCAGAAGAGCTACTGAAAGAAAATTTACTTACATCATAAGCAGTCAAGAAGCTGAATAAACCCCAAACAGGATCTACCTCAAAAACAAAATCATGAAGAAATATTATAATCAAATTGTCCAAAATCAAAGATAAGAAAAGACTCCTGAAAGCCGATTGGGAAAAATGAGAAGTTACCTGCAAAAAAAATAGGATTCGCTTTGGTGCCTGAGGATGGGGTGGGGTGGGGAAAGGAACTGGAAGCTGTATAGGGAGTCCGACCAGGTGACAGTAGTATGACCCTGCCCCAGGCTTTCCCGTTGGGGCCCCTCAGTGAGCCTGCAGGTGCCCTGATGGAGCCCCAGCTGGGCTCTCATAGTCTGGCTGATGGCTTCCTGATGGAGGAGCTTCAACTCAATACTGAGCTGAACCAACTGCAGTTCTCAGAGCCTGTGGGCATCATCTGCAACCCTGTGGACTATGCTGGAGCCACATCGAAGCAATGTGACTCATTACAGCCAGGGCCCAAAGGAAGCTCTTCTTGGGCATGAACTCAGGCCCCTTTGGCATGGCCCAGACTGGGGTCTCGTTTAGGGAGGTGAGTGTAGTTTGGGGCTGGTTGGGCATCAGGGGGCCTGTGCTGCCTCCTCCCCAAGAGCACCCTAAACGACCTGTGTTGGGACTGGAGTGCCCACAGTCAGAAGTGAGCAGTGCCCAATTCTGGGTCTTTTTTCGGAATGTCAAATGGTGCTTAGCTACCACTTACCAACTGCTCTGAAATGGATCACTTTAGAAGGTCCCAGATAGAGTGGGAGAAAATGTGGAACAAAACTCAAAATTATTTTTTAAAAAAAGACTGGGCTTGCTAGTCAGAAAGAGACTGTTGGAACCTGAAACTGTAGCCCTCAACTACCCTTCGGATATGGAAAGGAACTCAATCTTGTGGCCCAATTTTCAGCCAAGCAGTAGATAGGTATATAGGGGGGACAACAACTCTAGTAAGGTATGCTCATCATGAAATGGTCAGTCATTCAAAATTAAAAAGGCAACATTTACCTAAGGCAAAGTTGATAAGGGATGGGAAGGTAAGTGGAATAGAATAAGGAACCACAGGGAGGAAGCCGGATTAACTGTTGTTGCATGTAGGGGATTGTAATCACTGAGATGAAATAAAATGTATGAATGTAAAATTGATGATCTTGTCTATAAACCTTCACTCAGTTCACAATAAGTTTTTGAAAAATCATATATCCAACCAAAAGTCCCTAAAATATGACTATGAAATTAGAACATTTCCAGGTAAATAGAAACTAAAAGAATTTGTAATAACCAGACCAAATTTGCAAAACAAAAATACCAAAGAGACTCTGGAGTGAAAACCAAAAATAGCACACAGCAACCTGAGACTGACATACTAGCTACACCATCCAGAATTCAATCCAGTTATAGAAGTATTCAAAGTAAAACAACCCTGCAGAACTTAAAATAGGAGGGAAAGCTTATCAATTTATAATGAAAGAAACTACAAAGAAAAAAGAAGAAAAAGAGTAGCTACAGAGCTTCCAAAAGCAAAGAAGTCAAGTACATTTCAAGATAAAACAGACTGTTTTTAACTGGGGAAGAAATTAATAAGTTACAGAGCAACTGCAAAAAAAATTAATGCACCTTCACAACAAAACAAGAAAAAGGAAAATCATAAAGATTTAGTAAACATTAAAACAACAGCAATGAAGAAATTGACAATAGAATGCACAAACAAAATGAACTCACCACAGAAATTTATGTAGAAGAAACCAGCAGCACCAATAAAAAAAAAAACACAGCAAAATGACAGCAATCAATTCATCCCTATCAATAATTACTCTGAACATCAATGAATCAAATGCCCCAGGCAAGAAACTGAGAGTAGCAGAATGGATATGAAAACTGGATCCTTCAGTATGCTGTCAAAAATACACACCTTACACACAAAGACAAACATACATTAAAAATCAAAGGGTGGAAAAAATATTTCATGCTAATTGCAATTAAAAATGAGCAGAAGAAGCTATATTAATTTCATCTGAAATAGACTTTAAGGCAAAAGTCAGCATAAGAGACAAAGAAAGACATTATTTCATAATTAAAAGGTCATTTGAACAAGAGGACATAAACTTAATAAATATCTTTGCACCCAATGAAGAGTCCCAAAATACACAAATCAAACTAAAAAAATTGAAGAAACAGATAACTTCACAATGATCATAGGAGATTATAATATATCTCTTTCAAGGAAGAACAAAACAACTAGAAAGAAATGCAACAAGGACACAGAAGAATTAATAACACAATCAACCAACTTGATCCCAACCCAAACAGTGCAATACACATTTTCACAGTGCACATGGAACATTCTCCAAAATAGACCATAAGTTAGGCATTTACAAAGCAAATCTCAGTAAAATTTAAGATATCAAAATACTATACAGCATCTTTTCAGATCAAATGCTATAAAATTAGAAATCAACATTTGGAAGATCAAGGGGAAAAAATCAAATATATGGATTTTAAATAACACCCTGCTTAAAAGCTACTGGGTAATAGAACAATTAAAAGACGAAATTGAAAAAATTACTTGAATTAAGTAAGAATGAAAACATAACATATTGGAATCTTCAGGACTCAGCAAAATCAGTGCTTTGAGGGCAATTTATATCAATAAATGCACAATTTATATCAATAATATCTGTACACCTGTAACTACAATTATTTGTAGGTACTTCAAAGAAGAAAGAAACAAAATTGATGCATTAATTAATGTAATATCTCCAACAATTAGAAAAGAGAAACAAGTAAGCATAGTGCCACCAAAAAAAAAAAAAAGAGAGAGATAACACATATTAGTGCAGACATAAATGAAATAGAAAACAGAAAAATAATAGAATGAATCAACAAAACAAGACAGTGATCCTTTGAAAGGATTAATAAATTGGCTAATCTCACAAAAGAAAAGATGAAAATAACACTCATAATAAAATATATGGGTGACGTCACAACAAAATAATCTGTAATAAAAAAGATAGCAACAGAATACTAAGAAGAATTGTAGTCCAACAAATCTGAAAATCTAGAAGAAAGTGACAATTTTTTAGAAAAACACAATCTCTCTAAACCAACCTAGTATGAAGCAGAATACTTGAACAAACGTATAACAGCAGAAAAAATTGATCAGGTCATTAAATAACTTCCAACAACAACAAAAATCCAGGACCAGATGCTTTACTGGTGAATTCTACCAAGCATTCAGAGAAGAGTTCACACAAATTGTATTCAAACTATTTCATGACATGGAAAAGGATGGAAAATTCCCAATTACATTTTATAAAGTAAGTATAACCCTCATACATAAACCAGGCTAAGAAATCATTAAAATGAAAATTATAGACCAATATCCCTCAGGAACACATATGCAATGTTTTTTTTTTTAATCCTAGCAAATAGAATTCAGTAATATATCAAAAAATAATAATAATGCATCATAATCAAGTGGTGCTGTGGATTAAAGCACTGGGCCGCAAGATCAGTTTGAACCACAAGCTCAGTAGTTCAAACTCACCAGCTGTTCCTTGGAAACCCTAAACAGGGTTGCTATGAGTCAGAACTGACTTAATAGCATTTAACAACAACAACAATGCAAAGACAGTGCAATATTAGAAAAACAATCAATGTAATACATCACATAAATAAAAAAAAAGGACAACAATCAGATGATCATATCAATTGATGCAAAAAAAAGGCATTAGACAAAATCCAACATCCATTCTAGATCAAAACACTTAACAAATAGGAATAAAGAGAAATTCCTCAATATAACTGTTGTTGTTGTTAAGTGCTGTCGAGATGGTTCCGACCCGTAGCAGTCCTAAACAGGGTTCCCGAGGCTGTAAACCTTTACGGGAGCAGAAAACCTCATCTTTCTCCCACGGAGCAGCTGATAGTTTCCAACTGCTGACCTTGCAGTTCACAGCCTGATTCGTAACGACTATGCTACCAGAGCTCCTTTCAATATAACTAAGAGGATGTATATAAATCAGTTAACATTACTCTTAATGGAGAAAAACTGAAAGCATTCCCTTTGTGAACAGAATGCCTTTTATAGCTACACCTATTCAGCATTTTATTGGAAGTCATAACCAAAGCTATAAGGCAAGAAAGGGAATGTAAAGGCATGCAAACAAGTAAAACTGTATTTTTAGATGATACAATCCTAAACATAGAAAATCCCAAAAACCCAGTGAGAAAAGTATTAGAACTCCTTGAAAGATTCAGCAAAGTGTCAGGGTACAAGATCAACATACAAAAAACAATTGTATTCCTTTATACTAATAAAGACATCTCTGAAAATAAAAACAATACCATTTACAGAAGCTACCCAAAAGATGAAATACTTAGTAATGAATCTAAGCATAGAAATAAAAGATCTATACAAAGAAAATTACAAAACACTACTGCAAGAAACCAGAGACTCACAAAAATGGAAAATATACCATACTTATGGATAGGAAGACTTAATATTGTGAAAATATCAACACTACCCTAAGCAGTCTATAGATATAATGCAATCCCAATACAGATTCCAACATTATTCTTTAAAGAGATGGAAAAACTGATCACTAATTTTACATGAAAAAGAAAGAGACCTTCAATAAACAACACTTTACTTAAGAAGAACAAAGTTTGAGACCTCTCACTTCTTGATTTCAAAATACACTATACAGCCACTGTGGTCAAAACAGCCTGATACTGGTACAATGATAGATATATAGATCAGTGGAACAGAATTGAGAACCCAGAAGTAAATCTATCCATATACAGTTAGCTAATCTTTGACAAAGATCCAAAACAATTAAATGGAGAAGAGATAATATCTTTAACAAATGGTTCTGGCAAACTGGAAACCTACTTGCAGAAGAAGGAAACAAGACCAATATCTCACACCACATACAAAAACAAACAAAGTGAATTAAAGACCTAAAAAAACCTAGCACTATAAATATCATAAATGAAAAAATACAGACAAATTAGGGGCTCTGATACATGGCATAAATACACTATCAAACATATCTAAAGGCATTCAAACAGCAGCAGGTAAAATAGATGACTAAAAGTTAGCTATTTACATGCATCAAAAGATCACCAAAGAGTTTTAAAAAAAATGTTTTGCAATGGCATATCAGACAAAGGGACTAATCTCTGAAATTTAAAGAAAACGACAACACCTCTACCAGAAAAAGTCAAACAAACCAATTAAAAAATGGTGGGAGTGAGAGGGGCTGTGTGCTGGAGGCTGGACTCAAGGAATGAGAGGGGCTCAAGGAGTGAGAGGGGCTGTGTGCTGGAGGCTGGGGAGCAGGCTTGCAGGGTTGTTTGAATGATTATATATTCCTGAGTGTTTTGGTGTACATAAAAAACAAAACAACAACAACAACAACAAAAACCCAGAGAGAATGGAAGCAAATGTTGTTGAATGATGATACATGGGGGGATTGTAATCAGTGCAATGAAATGAAATACGGTAGGATGAATGTAAAGCTGATGTTCTCCCATATAAACTATCACTCAATTCACAATAAAAACATTAAAAAAAAAAAAAATCATCCTGAAAAATGGTCAGAGGACACGAACATACAGTTTACCAAATAAATCATACAGATGACCCAAAAAACATGAAGAAATGTTCACAATCTTTAGCCTTTAGAGAGATGCAAATCGAAACAACAATAAGAAATCATCTCACCCCAGCATTAATAGCAAAGTTCAAGAAAACAGAAAATAACAAATGCTGGCAAGGGTGTGGAGAGACTGGGGTCCCCCCAGATTGCTGATGGGACTATGAAATGATGTAACTGCTTTGAAAAACAGTATGGCACTTTCTCAAAAAATTGGAAATAGCAATACTGCATAACCCACCAATCCTTTTATGTGTTATATATCCCCAAGAAATACCAGCCATGACATGAGTAGATATATGCACTCTTGTGTCCTTGTGTGGCACTGTAAGATAAGCACTGACCCTCGAGGTCAGTTTGAACCACAAGGCCAGCAGTTCAAACTCACCAGTCACTCCTTAGAAACCTTACACAGGGTCACTATGAGTTGGAACTAACTTGATGGCACTGAACAATAATATGTTCATTGCAGCATAATTCACAATAGTAAAATGAGTGAGACAGCTTAAGTGGCCAACAATGGAAGAATAGATAAACAAACTTTGACACATACACAAAATAGTATACAACATTGAAGGATAATGTTGAATCTGCAAAATATTTCATAACATGAATGAATATGGAGGGCATTATGCTGAGTAAAATTAGTCAATCACAAAAGGGCAAATATTGTATGAGACTACTATTGTAGCTCAAGAAAATGTTTTCATACTAAAAGAAACATTCTTTGATAGTTACCAGGGAGAGAGGGAAGAGAGAGTAATTCACAGGCTAGCAGGTAGACAAGTTAACTTGGGTGATGTGGAAGTCAATATACAAGAAGAAGAAAGTTGGCAGAAGCATGATGAAGAAAGAAGATACAGAGAGGTGTGCAAGGCATAAAAGGGATAGAGTTCAATACTGTTCTATACACAACCTTGGAACAACAATGTTCTACAGGTAGATCCACAGGCTGAACAGATATGGGAGGGAATATAATCACAAATACACTATCTCCCAAATGAAGCATAAATCTAGGAAAATTGGAAGTTGTCAAAAATGAAATGCAACACATGAATATCGGTTTCGTACACATCAGTGAATTGAAATGGAAAAGTACTGGCCACTACAATCTAACAATAACATGATTTAATATGATAGAAATGACTAATTGAAGAGAAATGGCATTGCATTCATCATCAAAAGTAATATTTCAAGATCTATCTTGAAGTACAATGTTGTCTGTGATAGGATAATATCTATACACCTATAACTATAAATACAACTACAACTATTAATACTATCATTCACATTTATACACCAAACACTAAAGCAAGTGATGGTGAAATTGAAAATTTCTACAAAGTTCTTGAGTCTGAAATTGATCAAACATGCATTCAAGATGTACTTGAATTACTGGCAATTGGAATGCAAAGATTGGAAACAAAGAGGAAGGATCAGTAACTGGAAAATATAGCCTTGGTGATAGAAATGATGCTGGAGATCACAGGATAAAATTTTGCGAAACCAGTAACTTGTTCATTGCAAATAATAAAAGATGATTATACACATGGACTATGCCAGATAGTATGCTTGATTGTATCAATATGACAGATCACGTAGATGTGCGGTGAGGACTTCTGTCAATAACAACACAGAATATCAGGCCAAGCAGGCTCAAGGTGCTGGGGTCTGGCCCCGGCAAGGGGGTGGGTACCCGAAGATGGGGTGTCTGGTGACGATAGCGAGAGAGAGAGAGAGAGAGAGAGAAAAAACAGACACAAAGAAGACAGAGAAAACAAAAACAAAGAAGACAGACACACAGGTTTGATGCAAGCTGCCAGACAGACTGCTCAGTGGCTGACATTTTCCCTTCTCAGACTAACTCTAGGTGGGATGTCTGGAGAGGCGAGAGAGAAAAGAAACACTCGGAGACCA
>NW_006408745.1:2680257-2689889 GCF_000296735.1 Chrysochloris asiatica | reverse complement strand
TGTCAAGGACTTCATTCTTCTTGGATCAACTATCAACACTCACTGAAGCAGCAGTCAAGAAATCAGATGACGTATTGCAGTAGGCAAATCTGCTGCACAAGACCTTTTTAAAGTGTTTAAGAGCAGAGATGTCAGCTTGAGGACTAAAGTGCGCCTGACCCAAGCCATGGTATTTTCAATAACCTCATATGGATGCAAAAGTTGAACAGTGAATTAGGAAGATCATAGAAGAATTGATGCCTTTGAATTATGGTGTTGGAGGAGAATACTGAAAGTGCCATGGACTGTCAAAAGAACCAACTGATCTGTTTTGGAAGAAGTGCAGCCAGAGTGCTCCTTGGAGTTGCCAAGATGGCCAAACTTCGTCTCTCATACTTTGGACATATTGTCAGGAGGGAACAGTGCTAAAGAAGGATATCATGCTGGGTAAGATGGAGGGTCACAGAAAAAGAGGAAGACCTCCAAAGAGATGAATTGGCCAGGTGGCAGCATTGATTGACTCAAGTGTGGCAACTGTAGTGAGGTTGGCTCAGGATCGGTCATTGTTTCATTCTACTGTTCATAGGGTCGCTATGAGTTGTTGCTGACTCGATGACACCTAACAACAACAACATGCCAGATAAAATACACAATAGTGAAATTGACTACATCTGTAGAACAAAACATTGTAAAAGCTTCATATCATCAGCCGAAATAAGGCCATATGCAAACTATGGAACAGACCATCAATTACTCATATGCAAGTTAAGGGTAAAGTTGAAGAAAATTAAAACAAATCCACAAGAGCTAAAATATTATCTTGAACATATCCCACCTGAATTTAGAGATCATTTCAAGAACTATTTGATGCATTAAACACTAATGACCGAAAACAAGAAGAGTTGTGGGATGACATCAAGAACATCATACACGAACAAAGAAAATGGCCATAAGGAAGAATGAAAAAACCAAAATGGATATCAGAAGAAACTCCTAAACTTGCTCTCCAGCATAGAGAGGATAAAAAAATTGGAAGAACTGAGGAGGTACTGGAACTGAACAGAAACTTTCAAAGGGAATCTCAAGTAGAATAAGTCAAATTTTATAATGAAATGTGCATAGATTTGAACTTAGAAAACTAAAAGGGAAGAACAGAATCAGAATCACTCAAGCTGAAAGAACTGAGAAAAATTCAACCCTCAACTTGAAATTCTGAAGGATTCTATGAGCAAAATATTGAATGATGCAGAAAGCATAAAAAGACAATGAAAGGAATACACAGTAACTAAACCAGTGAAAAATGGTGGTTATTCAACTATTTCAAGAGATAGCATCTGGTCAAAAGCCAATGGTACTAAAAGATGAAGTCCAAGGTGAACTGAAGGCATTGGTAAAGAAAAAGACTTCAGGAATTGATGTAAAACTGATTGAAATATTTCAACAAATTGATGTAGCACTGGAGGCACTCACTCATCTATGTCAGGAAATTTGGAAGAGATCCTTATTTATGCCTATTCCAGAGAGATGACCCAACCGAATGCAGAAATCATCAAACAGTATCATTAATATCACAGGCAAATAAAATTTTGCTAAAAGAGCTCTGGTAGCGTAGTGGTTCCGAATAGGACTGCGAGCCGCAAGGTCAGCAGTTCAAAACTACCAGCTGTTCCACACGAGAAAGATGAGGGTTTCTGCTCCTGTAATGATTTACAGCCTCGGAAACCCTGTATAGGGTCGCTATGAGTCAGAACCTACTCCACGGCACATAACAACAACAACAAGAAAGGTAATTCAAATCTGACTACAACTGCACATTGACAGGGAACTGCCTGCCGTTGATGCTGAATTCAAACAAGGATGAGGAAGAAGGGTATCACTACTGACATTAGATGGATCTTGGCTGAAAGCAGAAAATACCAGAAAGATGTTTATCTGTGCTTTATTAGCTATGCAAAGGCTTTCAACTGTGTGTATCATGACAAGCTATGGACAACATTACAGAGAATGTGTATTCTGGAACACTTAATTGTTCTCATGAGGAACCTGTACATAGACCAAGAGGTAGGTGTTCAAACAGAACAAGGGGACTGTTTTAGTGGCCACTGAATTGGTGTCCAGGGTTGAATTCTTTCACCATACTAATTCAATCGTTATGCTGAACAAATAATCTGAAATTTTGATTATATGAAGAAAGACATGCATCAGGATTGGAGGAAGACTCATCACCTGTGTGATATGTAGATGACACAACCTTGTTTGCTGAAAGCGAAGATGACTTAAAATACTACTGATGAAGATCAAAGACCACAGCCTTTGATTCCACCACAGAATTGGTTCTGACCCATAGCAACCCTATGTACAACTGCTCAGTCCTATGTCATCCTCACACTTGCTACTATGCTTCAACCCATCCATTCTTCTATTTTGCTCTCCCTCCACTTTATCAAGCATGATGTCCTTTTCCAGGGATTAATCCCTTCTGACAACATGTCCAATGTATAAGAGACAAAGTCCGGCCACCTTGGCTTCTAAGGAACATTCTGGCTCCATTTCTTCCAACATAGATTTGTTGGTTATTCCACAGTATTTTTAGTATTCTTCTGCAACACCATAACTCAAATTCATCCATTCTTCTACAGTCTTCCTTATTCATTGTCCAAATTTTACATGTGTTAAAGACTATTGAAAATACCATGGCTTGAGTCAGGCACACTTTAGTCCTCAAACTGACATCTTTGCTCTTCAACACTTTAAAGAGTTCTTGTGCAACGTATTTGCCTATTGCAAAACTTCATTTGATTTCTTGACTGTTGATTATATGAGTGTTAATAGTGAATCCAAGCAAAATGAAGTCTTTGACAACTTCACTATTTTACTTACCAGTATCTTTGGAGAGATTGCTTTACCTTTATGTAACCCAGTGATCTATCTATCTAATGTTTAAAGTGAAGATGACAATAATAACATACTACTCATATGGCTCCTGTGTCAATTAAAGGAGGTAAGCATGTAAAGTACTACTTAGGACACTGCATGACACAGTGAAAACACTGATTAAAATGTTAATTATTTAAATATTTTCGAACCTCAACGTTTCTCAGTATAGATTGTCATGGCCAATCTATCTTAAAATGCTGTGAAGTAATTTACATGAAAGTGCTTTGTCAGTTGTTGAATACATACTATACAAATGCATGCTGCTGCTGTTGTTGTTGTTAGTAGTTGTCTAATCTATTTTGACTCTGGCAACTTCATAGGAACTGCTCCATAGGGTTTTTCAAGACAGTCTTTGGAAGCAGATCACCAGCCCTGTCTTCCAAGGTGCATCTATTGTTAAATTGTTGCTAAGTGCCATCGAGTCAGTTCCCACTCCTAGCAACCCTGTATAGGGTTTTTGAGGAGCAGATGGTGAGTTTGAACTGTAGATCTTATGGTTTGAAGTCCACTGCTGATCCTACAGTGCCACATCAGTACTCCAAGGTACATCTCTATCTGGGTGGGTTCAAACTATCACCAGCTGGATAGTAGGTAAACACTTAACCATTTGTGCCACTCAAGGACTCTCACAATTGTATATTGTTATTTATTTACAATACAAAAAGAACACTAGTGCCAGTAGCTTATAGATAATTCTTTATCAGTGTATCATCTTGTCCCCTTAAAGATAGAAATGCCATTTGGAGCACCTCCTAAATGCATCTGAATTTTAATGAGACCTTTAGAATTGAAACTATAATCAATGAGAATTTGGGACAATAAAGAAAATATCAAGAAATGCCATTGGTGTTTTTGTTGCTGTTTTTTTAACACTCATTGGAATGGATTGTCTTAACTAATGAAACTATAGGCATTGATGACAACATTTTATTAGATGATATTAAAGTAAATACAGAAAATTCAATCCTTTTCAAATGTTATCCACTTGGGATGTCTGTTGACATTTTGCAAGACAAACCTTAAATGTACTTAAACCAATGAGTAAAACATTAAAATTAAAAATCAGCCTATCTTTTCTCCAACTACATTTTTCAAATGGCACGGACAACTTTACACAAATTCCAGGGACCTCTCTATTTAATTCCTACTGGCAATGTCAAATCACCCAATAAGATAAGTAAGAACGATCTTACTTGTGTTTATTTATTAATATGCAGTGAACAATTTCACACTTTTTCACCACATCAAAGATTGGCATCTGTCTTTCTCAACCCCACAGCACCTTCCTACTGAATCAAAGCCTCTTTGCAGATTTACAATCCCTGACAAGGAGGAGTACCCAATAAGCAAAAGTAAGCACAAAGATGTGATGAAACCCATTTGAAGCTGTTCACTACAGATTCACAAGTAAGCGCATGCTTACTTTGCTTATTGGGCAATCTGCCTCTGAATAGGGAAAATGGTATTCATCAGTGCATTAAACAACCTGGTCAGGTACTGCTGAGTCAACTCCATTCTTTTCTGGGACTTTCCTTGCTTGTGAATGCAGCACACAGACCTTGAGATGTCATTATTCCAGCGTTATGATAAGGCACTCACTTATGCTGCTTTATGGGAGAAAGAACTAAAGTTGAAAAAGCCAGCACCTTCAATTTATATTATTCTCTGTAACATTCTTGAACAGAATCTCATTTTAAAAGACAGTACCTGGAAGAGAAAATGTTTTACTGACTTAATCCATGATCATAGAACTGGTGGTCATTGAAAGGTGTTTCTTTTCTTTTCTTTTTCTTACCATCAGTAGTTTCATTTTCCTTGGAATTCACACAGTCAGTAATAAAGCTTCACCAATCTATTTGTGCCACAAAGCAGGAAGGTGATCTTTTCTCACTACGTTAACTACTGGACTGACATATTCACAGATCAACATTTTTAAGTGTGGACATATTTACTAAATAAAATTATAGTAATAATATTAAAAGTTATAAGTGCATGTTTTGTGACTCTAAAATATCCTATATAAATAAAGAGTGATAGATTCATTTATTTGGAGAAATGGCCACTTTCTCAAAATCAAAGTGCCCCCCAAAATATGAAACTTAGGGGTGTCCTCATTACCTAGAAAACCTAATGCTTCCATCAATGTAATTTGGCATGATTCTTGAAAGAGATTCGTAATATCAAAGCCTGCTACTTATAAGGTACTTCTTCTTGTGGAAATATTAAAATAATAAATAATAACTTATTTATTCCTTTGCCCTTTTGTAAGTGAGAAAATTGTGGTACAATAAGATAGACATTCCCCCTCCCAAGGTCCCACAAAAGCTTTAACAAAACTAAAAAATATGTCATCTATATCCCTTAATTTACAATCTCTATGGACTTCTAGAGTCCTGGTGTGGCACTGTGGGCTAACACATCAGACTGCAAAATTGTTTGAACTGCAAGGTTGGTGGTTCAAGCTCACCAACTGCTCCTTGAGAACCCTCTACAGGGTCGCTATGAGTCAGAATCGACTCGATGGCACTTAACAACAACAACAACTTGGACTTCTTGTGTGGTGCTGTGGATCAGCATGGGACTGTGAGTCACGAGATCAGCAGTTCAAACCCACCAGCTGCTCCTTGGAAACTTTATACTGGGTCACTGTAAGCTGGAACTGACTTGACCACACTTAACAACAACAATAACCTTTACTTAAGAATTCATTGAAGGGAAATTCTTAAAGTGCTTATTTTCCTAAACAGGAGTCCTGATGGAGATGTAGCTAAACACTCACCTGCTAACCAAAAGATTGGTGGTTGGAACCTGCCAGTCACTCCACAGGTGAAAAATACGGTAGTCTGCGCCCATAAAAATTTACAGCGCTGGAAACCAGATGTGGCGGTTCTACTTTGTTCTATGTTTTTTTTATTGTCGGTAATTTCGAGTCAGTTCCAACTCCTGATGACCTTATGCACAACAGAACAAAACACTGCCAAATCCTTCACCATCTTCATAACTGTTGTTATGCTTGCGCCCATTTCTGCTGCCACTGTGCCAATTCATCTTATTTGAGGTCTTCCTCTTTTTTGTTGACACTCAATTTTACCAAACATGATGTCTTTCTTCAGGGACTGGTCTCTCATGATAATATGTCCAAAGTATAAGAGATGAATCATGTCTTGCCATCCTGACTTCTAAAGAGCATACTTGTACTTCTTCCAAGACAGATTTGTTTGTTCTTCAGGCAGTTCATGTTACATTCAGTATTCTTCCCAACACCATAATTCAAAAGTCTTGCTTCTTCTATGGTCTTCCTTATTCATTGTCCAACTTTCATATGCATATGAAAATATCATGACTTGGGTCAGACCCACTTGTGTCCTCAAACTGACATCTTTACTCTCAAACACTTTAAGAGGTCTTTTGTAGCAGATTTGTATAATGCAATACTTAAATTGATTTCTTAACTGCTACTTCCATGAACGTTGATTGTGGATCCAAGCAAATTGAAGTCTTTGACAATTTCAATATTTTCTTCATTTATCATGATGAACCAGTTGTGAGGATTTTCATTTTCTTTATATTGAGGTGCAATCCATTCTGAAGGGTAGTCTTTGATCTTCATCAGTAAGTATTTCAACTCCTCTTCACTTTCAGCAAACAATGTTGTTTTACATGCATATCGCAGATTCTTGATGAGTCTTCCTTCAATCCTAATGTCATGTTCTTCATATAATCCAGTTTCACAGATTATTTGCTCAGCAAATAGTATAATATACAGATTGAATAGGTATATTGAAAGGATACAACCCTGATACACACCTTTCCTAATGTTAAACCATACAGTATCCACTTGTTCTATTCTAATGACTGCCTCTTGGTATATACACAGGTTCCTTTTGAGCACAAGTAAGTGTTTTAGAGTACCAATTCTTTGCAATGCTATCCATAGTTTGTTATGATCCACACAGTTAAATGTTTTTGAATAGTCAATAAAGCACAAGTATGTATCTTTCTGGTATGCTTTTTTTTTTCAGCCAAGATTCACTTGACATCAGCAGTGATATCCTTCATCCCACAACCTCTTCTGTATGAGTCAAAGTATGAGTGCAGGAAAATTACAAGTCATCAAAATAAAATGAAACACATATGACCAATGTCCTAGGCATCAATGAACTGAAATATATTGGCATTGACCATTTTGAATCAGAAAAACAGATGGTCTACTATGCCAGGAATGACAAATTAAAAAGAAGCAGCATTACATTAGTCAAAAAGAATGTTTCAAGATCTATGCTGAAGTACAACATGGTCAGTGCTAGGATAATATCCATACATGTACAAGGAGACCAGTTAATATGATTATTAATCAAACTTATACATCATCCAGTAGTGCCAAAATTTAAGAAATTTTTACTAATTTCTGAAGTCTGAAATTGATCAAACATGCACTCAGGATTCACTGATAATTGAATGTGAAAGTTGGAAACACATAATAAAGGTTAATAATTGGAAAACATGGCCTTAGTGAAGATCAGATAAATTATGGAATGACACCAAGAACATCATGCATGAAGAAGGCAAAAGATCATTAAAAAGACAGGAAAAAATAAAAGACCAAATTGGATGTTAGAAGAGATTCTGAAACTTGATCTAGAATGTAGAGATGCTAAAGCAACTGGAAGAAATGAGGAAGTAAAAGAGCTGAACAGAAAATTTCAAAGGGCAGCTCAAGAAGAAAAAGTCAAGTGTTAAGATGAAATTTGCAAAGACCTGGAGTTAGAAAACCAAAAGGGCAAAACACACTTAGCATTTCTCAAGCTGAAAAACCTGAAGAAAAAGTTCAAGCCTCAAGTTACACTATTGAAAGATTCCATGGGCAAAATATTGAATGAGGCCAGACACATCAGAAGAAGGTGGAATGAATACAGAAAGTCACTGTACAAAAAGAATTCATGTCTGTTAAACCATTACAAGAGGTAGCATATGATCAAGAACTAATGACAATGAAGAAAGATGTCCAAGCTGTAATATCGAAGGCATTGGCAAAAAACAAGGCACCAAGAATTGATGGAATACAAATTGAAATCTTTCAATGAACTGATGTTTTCACTGCAAGCAATCACTCATCTATTCCCAAATGATTGAAAAAAACTCCGTATTTTTGACCCAATGGAATAAGGAAATCATCAAACAATATCACTGATATTAGATTCAAGTAAAATTTTCCCAAAGGTTATTCAAAAACACTTGTAGCAATACATCAAGAGATCTGCCATAAATTCAGCCACATTCAGAAGAGGACATGGAACAAGTGATATTATTGCTAAAGTCAATCTTGGATCCTGACTGAAAGCAAAAAATACCAGAAAGATGAATACTTGTGTTTTCTTGGCTATGCAAAGGCATTCAACTGTGTGGATCATAACAAGCCATGGACAGCATTAGGAAGAATGGGAATTCCAGAACACTTAATTGTGCTCAGAGGAGCCAGTACATAGACATTAGAACAGAACAAAGGAATAGTGAATGGTTTGAAATCAGAAAAGTGTGGGCCAGGGTTGTATCCTTTTACATAGTTGGTCAATCTTTATTGTTCTTGTGGTGGTGGTTATGTGCTGTCAAGTCAGTTCCAACTTATAGCAACCCTGTGTAAGGTTTCTGGTAAGTTTGAACTGCTGACCTTGTGGTTCAAACCAACTTCGCTGTTCAGTGCTTATCTTACAGTGCCACATGCAGGGCAAATAATATGAGAAGTACAGCCAGAATGCTCCTTAGAAGTGAGGATGATAAGATTTCATCATTGGACAAGTTATTGGGAGAAACCAGTCCTTGGAAATGATATCATGCTTGGTAAAGTAGAAGGTCAGTGAAAGCAAGTCCCTGAATCAGGTAGATTGACTACACAGTAGCTTCAACAATGGGCTCAAACATAACAACAATTGTGAGAAAGATGCAGGACCAGGCAGTGAGTGTAACATTCTATTGTACATAGGGTATTTTTTAATGAAAACCAACTGGATGGCACCTAAAAATAATAACAATATTTCTTTTAGTTGAATAGTTATATGGAATTTTCATTCTAGACTTATTTTCCAGAATGTGATACTGACTATTATGATCAAAACTAAGAATAGCATACCAAGGCTCAGGTGTAACTGGATGCAATCTTAAGTTAATACAAAAAAAAAGTCTATTTCAGCAACATAACTAGGACTAGACAGTAGTGCTCATTTGAGTAAAACGCTGTCAACACTCTTTACAGCTGGGATTGTCCTCTTCTCTATTCTGAGGCAATGGAAAGGCTGTTAACTGAAAGGTTAGAAGTTCAAGTCCACTAGAGTTTCCTCAAATAAGTCTGGCAATCAACTTCCAGAAAAAATCAGCCATTGAAACCCCTAGGAGGTCTCAGGGAGCACCAAGGTCAAATAGCATTGTCCACAAAGACAGTGTTCTACATCCTACATTGGTGAGACGCAACTGAGGTCTTAAAATCTCACATGTGACCATCTAAGGTAAAACAATATGTCTCTCCCTGTCTAGAAGAAAGACGTGTGAAGAAAATCAGACACATGGAAACAATTAGTCCTAAGGACTAGTGTGAATCACTTGAACATCAGTCTTCACCACCCTGAAACCAGAAGAATTAGATGGTGTCCAACTAACACTACCAAATGCTCTGGAAGGGATCACATTAGAAGGTCCTGAATAGAGTGGGAGAAAATGTGGAA
>NW_006408745.1:2678840-2680157 GCF_000296735.1 Chrysochloris asiatica | reverse complement strand
TTAGGGGAATATTGCATTTCTCTGTGGACATCCAGGGCTCATGTTTGGAATTAAATAAATATAACTGAACACTAAGATGAAAAACAATTTGCTATTAGCTGCCAAGTGGCTAGATCTGTTACACTCGGGGCTATAGGGCCTCGAACCTCTGCACGGTCTGCAACATCAGAGGATGGTGCTGAAACTCTGAACCACAAATAAAGGAATATTTAGAGGATTGGAAGGCTTACAGCTAGGGGAATTTGTAGGAGAATCAAGAAATCCATTGCTTTCTAAATCAAGATGCTCAGCTATTCCTGGAGCCGCCATCTTGGGAGAAAACAAGTGGGGGAAGGATCAGAGCAACCACAAACACCAGAACTGAGGAGATACAGGTGTAGGCATACATTTTTTTGGTATCTGTCCATTGTTCATTGTTCTCGCCCTGACTGCGCACCTCCATTCTGGTAACTAGAGGGGATACCTGAGCGAATGGATACCCTACCCTCACCTCTGGATGGTTCTACTATGCATGCGCACAGATCTTGAAATTTAAACTAACAGTTTCAACATAAAACCAAACGGCCACCACTCGTCTGTCTGTCGTGCTGTGGTGGCTTCAGTTGCTGTGAGTCTGAGGGCTATGCCACAGGTATTTTAAATAAACCATGGTGGACAAGTTTCAGATGAGCTTCCAGACAAAGACTAGAAAGAAAGAGTGACGAACTACTTCCGAATTGCTAGTCACTGAAAATATTATGAATAGCAGAGAAAAACTGTCAGATACAGTGCCGGAAAATGAGCTCCTCAGGTTGTAAGGCACTCAAAATGTGACTGGGGAAGAGATGCCTCCTCAAAGTAGAGTTGACCAAGATGACGTGAATGGAGTTAAGCTCATGGGAGAAAAGCCCACACAACCTTCATTTGCTGATGGGGCACAACTCAAAATGAAGAGAAACAGTTGTAAACATCCATTGATAATCAGAACATGGAATGTACGAACTATGAATCTGGGAAAATTGGAAGTTGTCAAAAATGAAATTGTCAAAAATTTGGAAGTTGTCAAAAATGAAAACATAAACATTGATATCTTAGGCAATAGTGAACTGATATGGACTGGTATTGGCCATTTTGAATCTGACAACCACATGGTTTACGATGCAGGGAATGACAAATTGAAGAGGAATGGTGTTGCAGTCATAGTCAAAAAGAACACATCCAGATCAGTCATGAGGTACAATGTTTTATGTGATAGGATAATATCCATGTGCATACAGGGAAGCCCAGTTAATACCACTATTATTCAAATTTATGCACCAACCACTAAAGCCAGTGAAG
>NW_006408745.1:2662472-2677513 GCF_000296735.1 Chrysochloris asiatica | reverse complement strand
ACTTACTGGTCAGATAGAGACTGTGGAACCCCGAGACTATGGCCTTTGATCACCCTTTAGGTCTAGAACTGAACTCAGCCCTATGGCTCAATTTTCAGCCAGCAATAGGTAGGTATATAGTGGGGACAACACTGGTGAAGTAAGCATACCACAGAATGGCCAACCATTCTAGGTGGTGGTGGTGGTAAGTGCCATTGAGTTGGTTCCAAACCATAGCAACTCTGTATAGGGTTTCTGAGGAGCGGCTGGTAAGCCTGGACCACCAACCTTGCATTTCAAACCGACATTGCAGTCCAATACATTAAGCCACAGAACCACACCAGGACTCCATTCTAGATGCTAGGGCAGCATTTACCTAAGGACAAAGTTCAGAAGGGTTAGGGAAAAAAGAGGAATGGAAATAATAAACACTGGGAGAAAGTAGTGTAAATGATGTTACATTCATGGAGGGGACTGCAATCAGTGAGATGAGATGTTTATGAATTTTTTTATGTAAAGCTGATGATCTGCTCTGTAAACCTTCACCTAATTCACAATAAAAAGTTAAAAAGAAATAAAGCCCTATGGAGCATAGTTCTACTCTGACACACACGGAGTCGCCATGAGTCAGATTCATTTGATCAGCAATTGATTTGATTTTTTAACATTTTGAACCACACACAGGAGGGGTGTGACTATTTGAATATTTATTTACTTCACTCATTACCACCTCTGTGTATTTGTTTTATTCTCTCATTACCATCTTGCACATTATTAGTAAGAGGGCTGCCCTTGACAAAAGTAACTCTCAGGTAGCCATGACATAGCTACAGATTTTTAAAAAAACTTTTTATTGCAAATTGAGTGAAGGTTTACAGACATGATCATAAGTTTTATAGTCAACAAATAATACACTTAGTGTATCACAATGATTGCAATCGCCTCCATGGAACAATAGTTATCCCACTTCTGCCTGTGGTTCCTATTTCCATTCCACCCACCTTCCCATCGCTTCTCACCTTTGTCCTTAGGTATATATTGCCCCTTTGATTTTGAATGACTGACAATTCCATTATTCATAGTGAGAGCTACAGATTTTAAAAATATATCTGTTAGCCTCTGCATTGTAAGTAATTAACAAACAACTGATAATTGATTTAGGAAATGCAAGGAATTCATTAAGAAATGCTTATATATCTACACATGTATTTGTTATATGCCTTCCTGTATTCAGCACCCAACCAAATTATACTAGCCAGCTGTCAACTTCTCGGGGTCCAGTTGAGACAAAAAGAAAAGGAAAACAAATCAGAGGAAACCAAGCCCTCAGAGAAAGACTCTGAGAAACAAACAAGTAGAAAGCACCCTTGAGGGATGACATTATAGAGGCTAGGGGATTATTCTAAATCCTTACAAATATTTAGAATTCCTTTCCTGTGATATAAAGTTGTTATTATATATCCAGTATATGCAAAGTCAGACTTAACAGAGCAGGGACTCAGCCTGCCAGTAAAGCTCAACTTGAACCTCAGAGAATGAAGGTCAATCTTTCAACAAGTGTTTAGAAAATACTTTAAAACAAGGCATAATTTCACACTATGATATACAAGAAGGCACAGAGGGATAGCACAAATATGTAAGTGCTGATCAACGTCTCTAGCTAATTTCTCATACTGAGTTTGTTGTTGTTGTTGTTAAGTGCCGTCAAGTCAGTTCTGACCCATAGCAACCCTGTATAGGGTTTCCAAGGAATACCTGGTGAGCTTGAACCATCCACCTTGCAGTTCAAACCCGCTTTGAAGTCCTGCACATTAACCCACAGCGCTCCACCAGGAGCTTACTAAAACTAAATTAACTGAAGGGAAACTTCCAAAAGATTCTGAACATGTGTGTTTTCTATACTTTGGATGTTGTATCTAGCTGTACACTATGCAGCATTTACCAGATTACAGACATTGAGTCTGTGAGGAAATCGCTGAGCACATTTGTCATAAAGAATTGCCATTCACAAAGAATTTATATTAAAAGTTAAATAAATTTTAAAGCTTCACACAGTCTATATTTCTGTTTTCAAGCATTCAAAGAAAGATCACTGTTTTTTGAACATGCCTATTAAATTCCTTTTTACAGAATTTAACTTCACTGTCACTTCTATAAAGATTTACCATAGTTCCCCATGTGTCTTCATATTTTTATTACTTTCTTAAAAGAAATACATTTTAATCCTATAACTAAATCCATGTGGCTAAAGTTTCCCTCATCCTGAAATTTGACAACATCCTTTCCTGGCATACTTTTATGCTCAGTTTATCATAGTGTGGTGGCTTTATGTTGCTGTGATGCTGGAGGGTATGCCACCAGTATTTGAAATACCAGCAGTGTCACCCATGATGCAGTTTTCAACAGAACTTTCACACTAAGACTAGGAAGAAAGGCATGGCAATCTACTTCCAAAAATAAGTCAATAAAAACGTATTGATCTCAACAGAACATGGATGGAAAGGTTTCAACAAAGCTCAAGAAATCAAACAACATATTGCATCAGGCTGCACAAGACCTTTTTAAAGTGCTGAAGAGCAAAGATATCAGCTTGGAAACTAAGGTGTGCCTGACCCAAACCATGGTATTTTCAATAACCTCATATGCATATGCATGCAAAAGCTGGACAATGAATAAGGAAGACCGTAGAAGAATTGATGCTTTTAAGTTATGGTGTTGGAGGAGAATATTGAAAGTGCCATGGGCTGCCAAAAGAACAAACAGATCTGTGTTGGAAGAAGTGCTGCCAGAGTGCTCATTAGAGGCCAAGATGACCAAACTTCATCTCTCATACTTCTGCCATATTGTCAGGAGGGAGCAGTCGCTGGAGAGGGATATCATGTTTGGTGAGGTGGAGGATCAGAGAAAAAGAGCAAGATGGATTGGCAAAGTGGCAGCATCAATGGGCTCAAGTGTGGCAACAATTGTGAGGTTGGCTCAAGACTGAACAGTGTTACATTCTGTTATGCATATGGTCGCTATGAGTCAGTACCGACTCGATAGCACCTAACAACAACAACAAAAAGAAGAAAGACATGGAGATCTCCTCCAAAAAATTAGCCACTAAAAACTTATGGATCACAACACATTGCCCAACTGACTTGCTTTGGACATACCATAAGGAGAGATCAATTACTAGAAGACGACATTATTTTTGGTGAAACAGAGGGTCAGCAAGTACATGGAGACCGTTGAGAAAACATATTGGTACCATACCTGAACTCACACTGCTCTAGGACATGTCAGTGATCATTAGAAAGACTGGACAATATTTTATTCTGTTGGACATAAGGTCACCTTGATTCACAGTCACATCATTCCAATCACCAGCAATTATCAAAAACATCTTGATTGGATATTTGATCAATTTCAAACTGCAGAAGTTGATTTGTTGTTGTTGTTAAGTTCCATTGAGTCAGTTCGAGACCCTGTATAGGGTTCCCAAGGAGCGGTTGGTGAGCTTGAATCGCCGACCTTGCGGTTCAAACAGCTTTATAGTCTGGTGCATTAACCCACAGTGCCACACCAGGACTTCTTCAATTTCTTCACTTCAGCATCACTGGTTGGTGCATAGACTTGAATAATAATCACATTAACTGATCTTCTTTGTGTTACTTATTCCTGTTAGGTGCCAATGAGTCAGTTCTAATTCAGAGACATGATACACAACATAACGAACTGCTGCACAGTCCTACACCAGTCTCACAATTGTTTCTATATTTGGGTTTCTATATTCATTGTTGTAGACACTATGTTAGTCCAACTCCTTAAGGGTCTTCCTCTTTTTCTCTCATCCTCAATGTTACCAAGCATGATGTCCTTCTCCAAGGACTGGTCCCTCCTGATAACATGCCCAGCGTATGTGAGAGCAAATCTAGTCTTCCTCACTTCTAAGGAGCATTCTGCCTGTACTTATTCCAACACAAATGTTTTCAATTTTCTAGCAGTCCATAGTATACTTGCACCAAATCTGCTGCAAAAGATATCTTTTAAGTATTCAAAAGCAAAGATGTCACTTTGCAGATTAGCATGTGCCTGACTCAAGCCATGGTCATTCTTATAGGCATATGGAAATTACCCTTTTACTTGAAAGCATCATACTTCAGGGTACATATTGAAATGTTGTTTTTAACAATGAATGTGGCCCATTCCTATTCAATTTGTCATTCTGAACATAACAGACTATATGTGGGTAAGTTAAAAACTTTTCATACATGCGTAGGTTATTCCAAACAAAATGTGTTCAAATATGTCTCTGCAATCAGTGGATAGTTTCAGATAAATTTTCTCCTTAATACATTTGAATTGGTCTCAATTAGGTTGCCTTAAAAGCAAAGGTTCAATCAAAAATATAGTAGCTTCTGAGGGGTTCTCTTCTGCCAGTTAAATTGAAGGAGAAGAGATCAGCTCAGAAGGTTATGGTGACTGTTTTGGGGGTTGCAAAGAGGCAATCTTAATAGATTTTTTCAAAGGAAACAGGACTATCTCAGGAGCTTATTAGGAAAAAGTTTAAGAAAATAGAAGACTGCATTGGTGAGCAAAAGGCTCAGAAAGTTGTGCTGAGCAATTTTTCCTATCACGACTGTCACCTCGACACATGGGTCCACCGCCCTGAAGCAATTAAGACCAATTAATAAACCCTCCAGATAATGTTATTATTATTATGGAGCAAACACCTGCAAAATAGAGGCGCTTTTGGTGTTTAACTGACACTCTGTTACAAGCACATTTTATACTATTTCTTGATAAACTTTACCATGTACTAACTGCAAAGGGGGCTACAATTCTAACATCACACTAAATCAGAAAGTGGTCATGATGCCCCAGTAAACATCTCGCGTAGGGCATTATTAACTATGCTGGTGTCTATTTGTCCAGATGGTCACGTTTATAAAAAATAGGGACTGGGTTCTAGGCAGAGTCAGGTGATTAATTAACATTGCAACTTAAAATAGTCAAAACATACATTTAAGAAACAAGGACAAGTTGAGGGGGTGGTTGTAAAAGATGTTTTCACACACTATTGATTACATTTACTCTTATTGTTGTTGTTGGTGTTGTTTAGTGTGAACAAGTCGGTTCCAACTCATATAGGGTTTCTGAGTAGTGGCTGGCAGGTTTGAACCTCCAACCTTGTGATTATCTTCTCAGTGCTTATCCTACAATGCACACCAGGACTTCAAACCACAAGCACAAAGGTTGAAGTTGATAAAACGTGCAATCATTGATCAAAATTGAAATTGATGGAATACCAATTGAGATCTTTCACCAAAAGGATGCGATGCTGGAAGTGTGCACTCATCGATGAATAGAAATTTGGAAGATAGGTACCTGACCAACCAACTAGAAGAGATGCATATCTGTGCCCATTCCAAAGAATGATGATCAAACAGAATGCAGAAGTTGTAAAACAATATCATTAAAATCACATGCAAGTAAAATTTTTCTGAAGCTCATTCAGGAACAGTGCAGCAGGGAGCTGCCAGATATTCAAGCAGATTTAGAAGAGGACATGGAACCAGGGGAATCATTAACAATATTGGATGGATCTTGGCTGAAAGCAGAGAATACCAGAAAGATAGTGACCTACATTTTGTTAACTATGCAAAGGCATTTGACTGTGTAGATCATAACAAATTATGGATAACATTGCAAAGAATGGGAATTCCAGAACACATGATTGTGCTCATGCAAAACCTGTACATAGACCAAGAGACAGTCATTTGAACCAAATAAGAAGATATTACAAGGCTTAAAACTAGGAGAGGTGTGCATATGGCATTGCATTCTTTCATCATACTTATTCAATCTGTTCCAAGAAACGGGACTATATGAAGAAGAATGTAGCATTAGGATTGGAGAAGGCTCCTTAATACCTATGATACACAAATGACAAGGCCTTGTTTTCTGAAAGCAAAGAGGACTCAAAGTATTTACTGATAAAAGACTAGAACCTTCTATATGAATTACACTTCAACATAATGAAAACAAAACCCCTCATAACTGAACCAACAAGCAACATAATACACAGGGGAAGGTTGTCAAGGATTTCATTTTACTTAGATACACAATGAACCTCCATCAAAGAAGCAATCAAGAAATCAAATGTATTTCATTAAGCACGTTTGCTGTGCAAGACCCTTTTAAAGTGTTCAAAAGCAAAGATGTGACTTTGAGGACTAAGGTGCACCTAACCCAAGCCTGGTTATTTTCAATCACCTCATATGGATGTGAAAGCTGGAGAATGAATAAGGAAGACTGAAAAAGAATTGATGTGTTTGAATTATGATGCCAGCCAAGAATATTAAATTACCATGCACTGCCAGAAGAACTAACAAATCTATTTTAGAGCAAGTACAGTTTGAATGCTTCATAGTAGCTAGGATGGTGAGACTTTGCCTGATGTACTTTGGCTATGTTATCCGGAGGGATGAGTCCCTGGATATTTGCTTGGTGAAGTAAGAAATAACAACTCAAGGAGATGGCTCAGACATAGAAATGATTGTGAAATGGCACAGGACTGTGTTGTACATAGGATAATAATGAGCCAGAACCTGACTCGTTGACACCCAAGAACAAAACAACAATCTTTAGGGAAGCCGATGCCACATCTTTGGACTGACACATTACTTCTTACCCAGAAAGACTGGTGATGCCAAACTTTCAGATAGCAGCCAAATTCTTTAACCACTTTAACCACCGGGCCTTCTTCCACTTGTCGCCCATACTCTCTATAATACCACTAAGTAGATCTAACGCTGTTTGATCTCACCTTCAATTCTCTGCGGTTTAAGGAGCTGCAGAGCCTTGATGTACAAGACAAATACACACTGTAACTCTGGGCTTATAAAACCATCTATCATCATCCTGCCTTTGAATATGACCAGAACATTGTGTTTGGGAGAAAAATTAATCTGGTGTTAAAAGGGGAGAAAGATATTTCAAAATCAGACTGTGTGCAAAGCCTTCCTTCAAATCTTGCAGCGGCATTTTCAACGTCTTTTCACCACAGCTCAGCAAACCTCAAACCTGACCTTCCAGAGGGATTTAAGGGTAGTGGCTTCCTCCTTTCCCTTTGCCTGCAGGCCTCCTTCTGGGAAGCAGTGCCTGGGACCTGGGCTCAGAGAATTCCCCGTCTATGAGCCAAGAGGACAGGGAAATGGGAGGATGCAGAGGCGGGGGCTAGGGGGAAGGGGTTGGAGAAGATGGAGGGAGGAGGAGGAGCGTCTGCATATGCATGAGGCACCCAGCGCTGCCTTCTTCCCCAGCAGCTGTTTGGATGGAGGCGGAGGAGGAAGGGTGAGGATGGGAGAAAGAGGTGTAGGCGGGGCAGCAGTAGCGGCCATGTAAGTCTTTACGGGTTTGGCGAACGGAAGAGGTGATTTGCATGGCGCTTGGTGATTGGCTTCAAACTGGGGGTTGGGCCTGAGAAGTGACTTCTGAATGGTTTAACAGAGGAAATTCAGGATTTATTCGGTTAAAGAAAGCCAGGGTAAATCCAGGTCCGCGCAATATGAAACCGGGCCGCTAGGGGGCGCGATGTCCCATCTTTGTTCTTGTTAAAGACTCCCTTTACTCCCCCACCCCCATCCCGCCCCACACACGCAGAAAGTGCAGAGAAACCCTGTGATCCAGTCAACTGGCTCTGCCCCGTCTATTAAGAAAGATGAACACTCCTTTCTCTTCCATCTCCTTCATGGGAGACCACTTTTCATTTTAGATTATCACATCAATAAACATTCTTCGGTAATAAAAGAAGCACTTCGCCAAAAGATAAGAGAATATATATGAAATGTATGGATTGTAAGGAAAGACAATACATGCAGGCTGAAGAATAGGCACACATATGTAAATACGCACATAATCATTCCCAGAATACAAAACACGGGGAGGTGGGGGTTGGGGGAGGGAAGGCAGAGAGGGACTGGACACCCGGGGAGAAGCGCTCACGGTGTCCTCACGGACTGCACACAATCTCTCACACACCGAGCACACGCCCACTGACCAGCACACCATGCCCCCGCCAACCCCCCACACAGGACCGCAGAAAGGTAACCTATGCAAATTCACTCGCAGTGGCAATATTGTCCAGAAAACACGAAAGAAGAATTAAAACGGATCATACTCTCCCCCTCAAAAACATACTCAAGTGGAATGATTCTATTTGCATAATACACAGGACGCAGACATGGGCAAAAAAAATATGGCTTCACTTGAGGCACACACCAGAGAGGCGTGCACACACACACAAACACACGCGTGCGCGCTTGCGGAAGAGACACACCCACAGCCTCTGTCCTCTGCCCATGGGCACAGACAGAAGATAGATGCCATCAGCAGTGCTCAGGGCAGTTTTCCAGGAAACGCCAAGGCAAGAAAGCGTAAAGACACAGACAGACCCTGTTCAACCCTGGGAGGACCATTAGCGAACCCAGGTTATCTAAACATACATACACATGCACACACACACCCTTGTCAGACAAGAGAGTTATGTTCAAAGGAATAATATATGCACAATAGATAACTGAGAGCCAAAATATGTCAGCAGCTTCAATACTTTGACACTACTTCAGCATGAAGATGATTTTCCAAGATACTCCTGAAACATCAAAACTAAGATTTTTTTTCACATTTGTTCTGCTTTCCCTTCTTTTCTTGGTTCTTTTGTTTTTTTGTTTTTAATCTTTCTTTCGTTCTTACTTAAGGAAGGATAGAAGGGGAAAACCCCTGCCTCCAAAGATGGTAGCTCTTGTTTTTGTTTTGTGAGCCCATCAACTTTCCAGTTGATTTCCCAAGGAAGAAGGTGCTAGGGAGCTGTCCCCTCCGCAGCTTCCCTGCCAGACGGCACCATAAAAGGCATTATTACACATTCCAAATAGCAAGGACTGTCTATATATTTACAAATCTGTTCAAATATTTAATCTCTTAACTTGCTAAATATCCCCCCTCTTCGCTCTTTCTCTTTTGCGCTCTTCCTTATCCCCGTTTCTGCTAGCGGCTTCGCTTTCTTTCTCTCTGTCTCTGAGTCTGTTTCTCTCTCTCTGTCTCTCACTGTGTCTCTCACTCTCTCTCTCTCTCTTTTCCCTTTTTCTTTCTATAGGGAATTGGGACAGGAAGGACCCATCTAGAATCCAAAATGTGGCCAAAGTGCTGGGCATTATTTAAATACCACTTTCGTTTCTAAGCAATTGCTTCCTTACCAGTCAAAAACGGTTTTTTTTTAAAGGAGCAACTTTGATGCTGCTCCTCAGTTTCTAAACTATCGCTTAAAGGCATGCCCCTAAATCGGAGGGATTTCCTTTCACTTTACAAATTGCCATTCCTCCAATCTGTGACGTTTCCCTCCGTATTTGCTTCTTCTGTCCACGAAGTGACAATTAGAGGAATAACTGTATAAAATGAGGACCTTAAAAAAGCCAAAAGGTTTTGGCAGTATTTCAAGATCCAATGAAGGCCAAGGGGAATACACAGACTTACTGTAGGAACTAATTTAGAATGCCAGCTTTGAGAACTTCTTATTGCCCAGATCTTTCTTTCTGGGACCGATAAAATCTCTCTAAGTGCCAATGTAAATGTGAAGATATATGGAAGTGGGCCTTTAACGCATGAGAAAGTTAAACTTCTCAAAACCTTGAGGTGATCTCACTCTGATTTGTATAGAAAACAGAAAAGTTGTGTTAGGCAAGGCTAGCCTGGCCCCAGTGGCCCCGTTCAGGCGCGGACACTGCCCACACCCTCATCTTCAGGAAACCACTTCCCTTCTAAGGATATACAAGCACCCTTTACCCGGATTTGCCTGCTTTATCCAGGACTCTTCTGGGAAGTAGTCCAAAGGGGCTTAAAGTGGCTCCCCTGTGCCATTCTAGAGTTTTCTCTCATAAAAAAATTTAAACAATTGCAAGAAAAATCCTGTGTTTGTGCAGTTGACCCACAAGGGACACTTCCTTTGGCTTCCAATATTAATTTTATTTATGTATTTGTGTATTTATTTATGCAGTTCAAGGTAATTTTTAAAAAGTGAAACTATAGTTTGGCAAGACAATGAGGTGTGCTAAGTCAAATGTGTTCAGTTGTCCTTCATTTTTCAGTTTCTACCACCTTCAGATGTCTGTTTATTTCTGAGATGTCCTAAATTGAAGCAGCAAGAAAGCAACTTGGGAAACTATCCCTCAGCTAGGGCATTTGCCCTCAGCAAATCAAGTTGGGATTACCCGGGTTAGGGGTGGGAAGTTGCCAGTCACTATCTCTCCCGAGAAGCTGAAAGGCGCTTCCCTGCGTGGTGAAGACCTTCACTTGCTGCTGTTGGGTCAGGCACTGGATGCCAGTGGTGTTCTGGATCGCCTAATCCTTGGGAGAGGAGAATAACAGAAGAGGAGAGAGGATTTAGTTAATATATACGTTTTAAAGAGGTTTACTAAAAACTTCTACAAGTGTCAAATAAGAAAAGGAAGTAAGGCTAAATGGTTTTAAACAACAACAAAACGTGCTTACTCCTGATGCCAAGTCAGAGCGACTCTTAAGGAAACCATTATAGCATTGGTTCTTTTGTAGTGCTTCTGTAAAATGACATCTGTTTGCATGATTGTGTAATGATCAGGACTTTATCCCTCCCCTATGGCACAAACCCTTTAGAAAAACTGCAGGCAGTTTGAGAGTTTCCTAGTTTTTCCTTAACGGAAAAGATATGCAGCCTGAGACATTATCTAAATGTGCTAAAGAATGAAGGCTGCTTGTCATTCGTCCTTCATCTCTAGTAAAGTATGCCACCCAATTAGAAGCAATTTAAGCAATCAAGAGCGTTATGAGAGAAGGTGGTGTTAAAAATAGGTTTTCTATAGCCTCAGAACTCTAATTTGGAATAAAATCTAAAATTACATATGTATCACTTCTCTATATAAAATAAATACGTAATCTGAATGCTTCCTCTTCGCTCTCCTTGTTTCCTCCACTGTTCCTTCCACTATTCCATGCCTTCCTTTTGGGTCTCCAAAAGAGAAGTGTAATGTAAATCTCGGATTAAAAGGAGCCAATGTTCCTAAAACAATCTTGAGAGGAAAGCAGTGGAGCTGGGTGGGACTTGCTCTGGTTTTCCCCAGCTTCTTCACATTGTAATACCCCGAGGGAGGTAAAATCCCAAGAATGATGTCTAAGAGATGCAGAGACCCCGGCCCTGGAATTCAGTCGTGTGACCCCAGGGGATTGATGGAATGGCCTTTGGTCCCTCAAGACATCAGAATAGCTGCTGGCACGCGTTCATCTTGGAGTTAAAGATACAGGGAACGAATAAAGGGGGGAAGGGCAAATATAAGCAGAGACATGTTTCCAAATAAAATGGGGGGATTTTTTTAAACTACTGAACAAAACAAGAAATAGCCACACACACACCGCAATGTCCTCTAGCAGAAGCGAAAATGCCATTTCTCATCCTTTTCCGGTCGGTGCTCGGGTGGAGCAAGCGAGAGAGGTAGAGACCAGACCGAGTGCGACAGCGGCAGCGGCAGCGGAGGACACCAGGACGAATTGCCCTTCCCACTCAGTCTGCTCCTCTCAGCAGTGGGGTTTGAGAAGCGATTTTCGCCACCCGAGCTCTCGGAAGAGAACTGACAGGAGGCTGTAGGGAAGTGGTCATAAGCAAAGTTGGGAGAACTTCCCGGACTTGAGGAGCGGTTCCCCGCACTTCCTGCAGAAGCCTAAACCGGGGCTGATCCTTTGATACCCTTGACCTAGTGGCTCCAGGTTCCCTTGAAGTGAATTGTGCTCAAAGCTAAACACCTAGAAATTGAACGCTGGAAACCCTAGGGTGGCCAGTGGGTAGGGTCTGGGCTCCAGAGTGGCGTCTATACTGAACCGAGTTCTGGGACCTGCTTTCCCCAGGGGAGCGGACAGTCTCCTGAGCTGGAATTCATCACCTGACACTAATGCCCTTTTAAAATTCAGTCTTTTGAAGAGGCCTTAGGCCAAAACAGGAGTCCCGGTGTGGCGCTGTAGGATAAGCACTGAACTGTTAACCTCAGGGTCTGTGGTTCAAACCCACTAGCCGTTCCTGCTCCTTGGAAACCCTATGCAAGGTCGCTATGAATTGGATCCAACTGGATGGTACTAACAACATATACAACAAGGTCAAAGCAACATTCCCTTCCAAAACCTTCTAGGAGTCGGAGTTAAGAGCAGAAGGAGGACAATTCTTATCTAAGACATGCTACTGCTGTTTCAAAAGAAGGGTGGTTCCAAAGGAGCAGAACAAACTGAGGACCAACGTCTGATTGTCTGAGTGTGAGCCACAGATGAACTGCCAAAGAGCAGAGGTCCTCACATGTCCCCCACACACACACACACACACATACAATTCCTAGCAAAAGGTCCTGTGACACAATTGTGATAATGCTGCAATATCCGAATTTTCATAATAGCTCCTAATTTATTTCCTATTTCTTCCGTCCCTTTGTATCTGATTCATTAACTGAAACCATTTGACATGCAACAAATGTATAGGCTTAACTATTGAAAAAGTATTTCTATATTCAAATCATCTTCCCTGAAAAATAATTTTGAAATTTCTTATTAAATTTCAATCTTGAAAAATAATTACTTCTAAATTTTTTTGAAAAAATAAATACACTGTATGATTTGCATACTTATGTTGGAAATGTTATTTTGTTGCTAATTATCTTTGAATTAGTTCCAACTCATAGTGACCCTGTATAGGATTTCGAGGAGCAGCTGGTGAGTTCAAACGCCAATCTCACAGTTGAAATCGATCTTTTGAGTGTTTAACCTATGGTGCCACACCATGACTTTAAAAATACATAACAAAAATAGAATGAATATTTTTGCTAATGAGGTTTTCTAATTCAATAAATATACATATGTGTTTCTGATTTTCATTCCTCCTGTATAATGTATACATGTATTATGTATAATGTCCTAGGTGTTAGGGGTAAAATCAGAATATATACTGTTGAAAAGCTATTTAAAAGTTAAATTTAACTTTTTAATTTGCTCTTTTTTATAAAGCAATTCTAAAGTTTAGTACACATATGTATGTGCATGCAACATAATATAGCCTTTATAACATATAATTAGATGATTTTCTTTGTTAAGTCTTTTGTAGTGGTTACGAATCCAGCTGCTAATCTCACAGTCAGCAGTTCGAAACTACCAGCTGTTCCACAGGAGAAAGATAAGGCTTTCTGCTCCCATAAAGATTTACAGCCTCGGAAACCCTGTTCAGGGTCGCTATGAGTCGGAACCAACTCCATGGCACATAACAACAACAATTTAGGCAGAACTCTATTCCACAAGCTTCACTGCTTCGTGATCTTTTTTGTATCCTACGAGCTTTTCCTTTTGCCTGGATGAAATGATTGTTTCTTATTGAAGGGCACAAAAAGTTACATGAAGTTCTCCAATAGTTGTTGGTAGGAAATGGAGCTCCTGAAAATGGTCCTTTTGTAGGAATTCTATGCCTTTAAAAAGAGCTTAAATTTTTCCTCTAGCTACTGAAGTTGACAAATTAATACCTTTGATAATTTTATAACTTTTTTTGGGAAGCAGTTGGTTTGTTTCAGCAATTATAAGAATCTAGAACTATACTAAGAATATACTCTGACAGTGTCCTTGAAGTTCTATTTTTCTCCAGTAACAGAATTTTTTTTTCTCAGTTCTTCCTCTCTCCTATTTATATCTATATTCCCAGTCCCTAACCCTCACTTGGGTGGCATTGTGAGTTAATGCGCCGGACTGCTAAGCCATTTGAACGGCAAGGCAGCATTTCAAGCTCACCAGCTGCTCCTTAGAAACCCTGTACAGGGATGTTATGGGTCAGAATCTACTCAACAGCACTGTTAAAAACACCAACAACCCTCACTTAGGCCTAGTCTTCCAGACTGAAACCGACCTTATTTTTAGTTGGAGCAACATTTTCAGTAATCATCAGTGGCTTATAGCAATGAACATTTTTTTTTTTTTTTCAGTTCAGTCTCAAGTCTATGAAATGAATTTCCATCTCAACAATCATAAGACTTCCCTTGGAAATATCAGTGACTGCACAAGCCATAGGCAGATCAAGTGTAGGTGCTCTATCATCTGAATGAGGTTGGGTTATGTTTTCAATTGGAACAAGGTATTAAGTGATTAAATTGTGCTAGCAGACATACCACTTTTATCAAACCCCTTTCTATTCAAGTAAGCACAAGGATAGTGAATCCCTAACCCTGAAAATCTCAAAGGAAAACTTGGAATACTTTAGGAAATCATGTTTGCAATTAAAGCGCTGGCATTTTTCTTTCCATCACAGAATAAAGGCTGAATATCATTTTTGAAATTTTACCTTTTTTTGATTTCAGTAAGCCACTTAAGATCGTCTTGCATTAATTGTCAGGATTTTTGGCACCACACAATTTAATTGTTAAATGTTAACATATTACAAGTGATTTAAAAGAAATACCTGCAGAATTCCACACACCATTATTTTAATTCCTACTATAACTAACATTCCTGGTGCAATATTATAGGATAAGCACTGAACTGCTAACCACAAGGTTGGTGCTTCAAACCCGTCAGTCACTCTTTGGAAACCCTACATAGGGTTGAGTCAGAATCAGATCAATGGGCCCTAACAACAGAAAGTAACATTCATACATCAGGCCAAATATCAACTTGGGTTATGTGTCCTTGCCTTCTACCTATTAGCATACCTGACACAGGTCTGAGAGAACGCATGAATGAACAAATGAGTAAATATGCAGGGGACCGATGTCTTTTTGATTGTTTGGACCCATGGGAGAAGTGGCAGCTTTTTAGTGATTACCAGAATGATTCCTATATTGTTGTTGTTGTTGTTGTTGTCAGGTGTCATCAAGTCGGAACCAATTCATAGCGACCCCATGCACAGCAGAACGAAACAATGTCCGATCCTGGGCCAACCGCACTACCGCTGCCACACTTGAGTCCATCAATGATGCCACCTGGTCAATCCATCTCATTAGGGGTCTTCCTCTTTATCTCTGACCCTCCACCTTACC
>NW_006408745.1:2652537-2660837 GCF_000296735.1 Chrysochloris asiatica | reverse complement strand
TTTCTTGTCTTCTTAATGACTTTTTGCTCTCTTCATGTATGATGTTCTTGATGTCATCCCACAACTCTTCTGGTCTTCGGTCTTTAGTATTTAATGTTTAATCCTATATTGTAAGTGCTCTTAAATGAAAACTACAAAATGAACACAATAAAATACTAAATATATACCATAAATCTGAAATAAAATTGCTGAGTAGTCAATTATCACATAATTCTTTTTAAAAGTCTTCCAGCTGTTAAAAATGGGGGGACAAAGATTTAAAACCAAACTAACTTGGGAAAATCAGAAGATTACAGTGCCAGATACTGTTCTTGTTGTTCTGCATGGATTACATCATTTAATCCCCAAGAAAATCCTCTCAGACATGATAGTTCTACAGGTAAGAAGACTGGGAAACAGAAACAGAGAGGTAAACTCATAGTTCAGCAGATGATTTGATATGTGATAGGGCCCACATTTAAGAAGGCAGTCTCATTCCAGAGACAGAGCTTTTAGCCATTAAGTGCTACTTTACACTAAACACCTGCTAAATAGATGCTCATATTATTTGTTGAGAGAAGTATAAGAATAGGGAAATTCACTAAATATTTAGAAAACTAGCAGGTACTGAAAAAAAAATCTGAAGACTATATGTATTGTTAACAATGATTCCAAAAGCCAGAAAAGCAATGTGCACAGATTGGAGAATCACTTAGGCTGGGTTCAAATCTTTAATTACCCATTTATTGGCTGTGAGGTCTTGGGCAACTTGCCTTACCTTACCCTTTTGGGTTTTTTTTTGCCTTACCTTTTTGAGCCTCATTTCTTCAAATGTAAATTAGCAATAGGAATAATGACTTCATGGAATTGTTGTAATATTTGAATATACTATCTGCTCCTTGGAAACGTGTACAGGGACTCTATACAGGGTCGCTATGAGTTGGATCCTGACTCTACGGCACTTAGCAACATACACAATATACTTGGCATATGTTTTTGTGGTTAAGTGCCATTGAGTCAGTTCCAACACATAATGACTCTGTATAGGGTTTCCGAGGAGTGACTGGTGAACTTGAACCACCAAACTTTGCAGTCCAGAGTATTAACCCACAACGCCGCACCAGGACTCATACTTGGTGTACAATAAGTGTAAAATAGATATCAGATATTATATTGGGCATAGATTACAGGATTTAATTGTATCCTAATTGCTATCTAAGGCAGTAGTATCTGTGTTTTGAAGTTTGAGATACCGCTGTTGTTAGGTTCCACTGTGCTTCAACACATTACTACCTTCTGTTTTTAAAATTCTGATATTTTCAGAGAACTTTTCTATCACACTTTATATGAAACCACAATATTGTGTTCTTTCTCATTTCAGAGGCAAGCTTACAAATAATTCTCCAAGCCAAAGTATTCTCTTAGAGATTTTCAGAATTTCTCATCGGGAGGAGGCCTAGAATATGTGGAAGATTGATATAGCAGTATTAGTGAGATTGAGACTAAAAGTAGACAGCTTTTTAAGATTGTTGTTGTTGTAAGTGCCATGGAGTCAGTTCCAACTCGTAGAGATCCTGTATAGGGTTTTCGAGGCTTTAAATCTTCATGGGAGCAGAAAGCCTCATCTTTCTTTTGCAGAGCAGCTAGCAGGCTCAAATTGTGACTTTGTAGTCCAGAGCTTATGTTAAAGAGTCTTTAAGGTAGTCATTAGTTTTCTGCAAGAGAAGTTCTCTCTATCCTTAACTATTTGTTTAATATTTTACATTTTTATCAAAAATTGTTTTAGAAACAGTATTGAAAATGCTCACAACTTTGTCCACCTCCATTATATCCTCTCATAATCACTTAAAATGATTGAACTCTTTCAGGTTTTATTTTTTTATGATCATTACCACCATACTACAAACAATATACTAAGACCACAGCATTCAGTATGGGTTTCACCTCAGTGTAAAGAAAACAAAAATACTCACCACTGGACCAATAAATAACATCAAGATAAATAGAGACAAGACTGAAGTTTTTAAAGACTTTATTTTGCTCAGATCAACTATCAATACTCATGGAAGCAGCAGTAAAGAAATCAAACGGTGTATTATATTAAGCACATTTGCTGCACAAGAACTTCTTTAAGTGTTCAAGAGCAAAGGTGTCAGTTTGAGGACTAATAAGGTTTGCCTGATCCAAGCTATGGTATTTTCAATAATCTCATATGCATGTGAAAGTTGGACAATGAATAAAGAAGGTCATAGATGAGTTATGGTGTTAAAGGAGAATATTAAAAGTGCCATAGACTGCCAAAAGAAATCTGTATTATAAAAAGTACAGCCAGAATGCTCCTTAGAAGCCAGAATGGCCAGACTTCGTCTCTTACACTTTGGACACATTATCAGGAGGGAACAGTCTCTAGAGAAGGATGTCATGCTTGGTAAAGTGAAGGGTTGAGGATAAAGAGGAAGCCCCTCAATAAGATATATTGGCACAGTGGCAGCAACAATGAGCTCAAGCATAGCAATGATTGTGAGGTTGGTGCAGAACCAGGAAGTGTTTTGTTCTGTTGGGCCTAAGGTCTATTGGGCCTAAGTACCAATTGTATGGCACCTAACAACAACACCAATTTCCACACTTTTTACCATTATAGTTATATAACTACTTTTAGTTTCTACATTGCTTTCCTTTTTAAATTTTAAATAATGTATTTTCAAATCTATTTCTTGATTCATCAACCAGAGATAATATCTCTTGATTACACACTTTAAAGTCTCCTCCCATTTGTCACCACCCAATTATTATTCTTAGCATTTTGTGTTCATCTTACTAAAATGTATGCTATTACCTTGCTTTTGTTATTGTTGTTATAAAAATCAAAAGAACACAACATTTGCCAATTCAACATTTTTCACATGTATACATGAAAATGCAGTGGAACCAATTACATAAATCACATTGTGCAACCATAAAATTAGTCTCAATTTCTTGACAATGTGAATATTTACTTTACAGCATAATTATACTTCTTTTCACAGAGCTTTTTGTTTTTCCCAGAGGTTTCTATTGACTTTTTTTTTTTTCCCTTGACTTGTCTTTGTTGGTTCATTAGATTTTGAAGATTCTCAAGAATGATATCAAATCTTTGGAATCCACTTTTTATCTAAATACCTCCCTTCAGAAACCTTATCTTTTTCTGCTCTAATCATAGCTAGTCCTCTTCAGGCTGTCTGTATAATAGACATGAAGTTATCTCTTCACTTCTTTGTTGAGTTGTAGCAAATGTTTCCTGTGTGGGATCCTATGTCATTCATTCTTAAATCACCTTCTCTCACTTCTCCCCATTTTTCTCATGTAAATTTCCTTAGGTTGAGTACCTGGGAGACAATTTTTCTGAGTTCTTTCTTGTCTAAATATGTCTTTATTCAACCTTTAATAAAATTTTATTGATAATTTGATTGAGTGTAGAATTCTAGGTTTAAAACACTTTTGCAGAAATTTTAAGACTTTGATTTACTATCATGTGCAATATCTGATGAGAAGACTGGTCCAGTCTGATTCTCATTCTTGTGAAAGATCAGGTTTTTCTATCCTCTGGAAACTTTTAAGGTCTTCTCCTTATCTGTAGTGTTCTGTAGTTTTACATAATGTATTTAATGGCATCTGCACTTATTCATTATTCTGAGCACTCAATGAATATTTTCAATGCAATAATTCATGACCTTCAAGTCTAAGAAAAATCCTGGTATTTTGTATTTTGCCTACTTCCTCTCTTTGGTTGTCTATATTATGTCTTTCTGAAGTTCCTATTAATTAAAAATTGACCTCCAGTATTAATCTTCTCTTTCTTGCATTTCTTTTATTGTTCCCATATTTTCTATTTTGAGATGTATTTAATTTTATTGCCCAACCATTACCTTCATTATTTTAGTTTGCTAATCATGTTTTTAATTACCAAGAACACTTCCTTGATCTATAGCAATTCTTTCTCATAGCATCTTTTTTTTTTAAGTATAGTATCCTATTCTTGTTTTACTGATGCATTGTGTTGTCTAATCTCTCTGTGATTTGAATGAATTTCAGTTGTCTTTTGTTCCTGAATTCTCTCTGCTTCCTGCAGCATGTTACTCTTTCCCAGTCTGTTTCTATCTTTTGTTACAATTCATTTTCCTTACCTTTCACATTCATCTTGCTGGCTTCCTTCAAATGACTAGATACTAGATTTCTGTTTCCAATTACAAAATGGCTGACCGGTACCTCTCTGAACATATGTGGGGTCGTGTTCACTGGCAGTCTTCAATGAATCAAAAGTGATTGGAAAGTGGCCATTTTACTGAAGAACACATCATTCCTTAATTCAGAGGTCTTTCTTCTGAGTTGTCAGTACCTACAGCTATCCTGATCACATTTGGGTGGTTTTTTTAGAGAACCCTCTATTTTATTTGCCTGGGAAATAGGAAAAATTGCCTTACTCTATATGGGGGTGGGGCATTAATGGTTTTATATACAAGCAATTAAATATTTGTTTTCAGCTGTACATCTCACTCCACCTTCCCTCATACCTGTTTTTTCTGACTCCTGCCAAGGTTCTACAGAGCAGACTGGCCTCTTCATTGGCTATAGTTGGTTACCTCTGGACATATTCCATGTAGTGGCAGTTTCTGCTTTTGCATGTCAGTTGTTACTCCTATATCTCTGTTTTTTGTTTTGTTTTGTTTTTCCTTTTAAATACTTTATATTTTATTGAATCAAAATAGACTCCTCATACCTTTGTAAAAATTATTGCATGATATTATTTATTCATTATACTGTCTCTGATGTGCAAATCAATTTGTAGACCTTTTGAAATAACTGACTTTTGGAATTTACAGACTACAGATTTGGAATCAATGGCCTTTGTCAACCTTTTTGTCTGAAAATAAGCTTTTCTTGTTAACTTTTTATTGTGAATTGAGTGAAGGTTTATAGACAAGATCATCAGTTTTCCATTCAACAAATAATACACTTTGTTTCATCTCAATGATTGCAATCTCCTCCATGCAACAACAGTTATCCATCCTGCTTCCTCACTGTGGCTCCTGTTTCCATTCCCCCCACCTTCCTATCCCTTCTCAATTTTGTCTTTAGGTACAAGTTGCCCCTTTCATTTTGAATAATTGACTGTCCTATCATTCATAGTGAGAGTACCTTACTAGTGTTGTTGTTCCCCCTATATGGCTATTTATTCCTTGGCTGAAAGTTGTGCCATAAGAGTAAGTTCCTTTCCAGATCTGAAGGGTGGTCAAGGACCACTGTCTCAGGTTTGAGTTGTATGATTCTGACCAGTAATCCCAGTCTCTTTCTGTTCCACACGTTCTGCTGCTCTGCATGGGACCTTCTAATGTGATCCCTTTCAGATCAGTTGGTAGTGGCAGCTGAGAACCATCTAGTTATTTTGGTTTCAGAGTCATGAAGACTGATGTTCACATATTCCATTAGTCCATTGGGCTAATTAATTTCAAGCATCTTCAATTCTAAGGACTCTTATTTCTGCACATGGAATGACCAATAGCTGCACCTTAGACAGCTGCTCATGAGCTTCTAATATCCCAGACACTACAACTCCACAGCACACCACCACCATCGCCACTACTCACCAAAGTAGGATGTAAAACATTGTCTTTGTGGACTATGTTATGCGAACTGATCATAATGCTGCCTGCGAATATGGTCCTGATCGCCCCCAGACTCAGATATTCATTGCCTTAAGATGTTTGATAATATCTAACAAGTTTTCATTATTTTGTCTTCTGTATGCTCCATCACATTCACAGTTGTGTTTGCAGGAAATGTACTTATGTAACAAAAGCCTCTCTCAAACTCTTGTATATCTGTGGGATATATATATATAGTGTAGTGGTTACGAATCGGGCTGCTAACCTCAAGGTCAGCAGTTCAAATACCAGCTGTTCCATGGGAGAAAGATGAGGCTTTCTGCTCCTGTAAAGATTTACAGCCTTGGAAACCCTGTACAGGGTCTCTATGAGTCGGAACTGACTCCATGGCACATAACAACAACATATATGGGTTATATATATATGTTGTTAAGTGCCATCAAGGTGATTCCAACTCATAATAACACTGTATAGGGTTTCTGAGGAACAGCTTGTATAGTCCAGTACTTTTATATAATGAGTCCTAGTGTGGTGCTATAGGAGAGATATATGTTGTTGTTAAGTGCCGTCGAATCGGTTCCGACCCATAGAGACCCTGTACAAGGTTTCCGAGGAGCAGCTGGTGAGCTTGAACCACCGACCTTGCAGTTCAAACCACTTTGTAGTCTGACACATTAACCCACAGTGCTACACCAGGACTGTGTGTATATATACACACATACACATGCATTAAACTGCAAAGTCATTTGAACTGCAAGGTCAGTGGTTCAAGCTCACCAGCTGCTCCTCAGAAACCCTATACAGGATTACTATGGGTCGGAATTGACTTGAAGGCACTTAACAATGACAACAACGTATATATAGAATATATATATATATATATATATTCTACTCTACCCTACATGTGTCTCTACGTATCTACTCACAGAACAATGTTTTTCCAAGGTTGTATGTATATCACTTTACCTTTATCCACTTTAGCCCTTGTGTACCTCCCTGTGTCTTCACCTGTCATCATTCTTCTGTCAACCTCCCTCTTCTTGTATACCGTCCTCCTTGTCACCCAAGTTAACATGTGATGTATCTATTCTCCCTTCCCTCCCACCCTTGCCAACCATCAGAGAATGTTTCTTTTTTCTCTTTCAAACTCACATATTTTGTTGTTGTTGTTGTTAAGTATCGTGGAGTCAGTTCTGACTCATAGTGACTCTGTAAATCTTTATGGAAGCAGAAAGCCTCATTTGTCTCCCACGGAACAGCTGGTAGTTTTGAACTGCTGACCTTGAGGTTAGCAGCCCGATTCATAACCTCTACGCTTTTGGGGATACATAAATCAGATTGTGGCACTGTGGTATAAAGTACTGGACTGTAAGATCAGTTTGAACCACAAGGATGACAGTCCAAACTCACCTGCTGCTCCTTGGAAACACTATACAGGGTCACTATGTTTCAGAACCAACTTGATGGCACTTAACAACAAAAACATAAATCTATATATTGCACTACTCCTCCATTACCCATTCAGCCTATGTCTCAGTACACGTATCTAGACACAGAATACTGTTGTTCTAAGGTTGTGTATCTATCAGTATTTACCTCTGTCCCCTTTAGCCTATGCATACCTCCCTGTGTCTTCACTTATCTTCATTATTCTTCTGCCATCCTTCTTCTTCTTGAATATTGCTCTCCTAGAAGTTAGGGTGTGGCACTGTAGGCTAATGTGCTAGTTTGTTTGAACCACAATGTCAGTGGTTCAAGCTCAGCAGCTGCTCCTCGGAAACCATATACAAGGATGCTATGGGTCAGAACTGACTCAACGGAACTTAGCAACAACAAGAACACTCACCTGAGCTTGAGTCTTGGTTGATGCTGCAGGATAATGCACTGGACTGCAAGGTTGCTTTGAATTGCAAGGTTGGTGATTCAAACTCACAAGTCACTCTTTGGAAATCCTACTTAGGGTCACTATGAGTTGGAACCAACTCGATGGCATTTAACAACAAGAGTCACCCAAGCTAACATGTGTCTACCCTACAGCCAGTGAATTACTTACTCCTTCCATTTTTCAACTTTCAGAACTTTTTCAAATCTCTTTTTTCTTGATATCCTCTTCTTGTGTTGTTTTATGCTTAAAAACAGTTATGTCTGGGAACAAACAAGATGGCAGATCAGGTAGACGTGTAGCAGAGAGCTCCGCCAACAACACAGAATACCTGACCAAGCAGGTTCAGGGGATGGTCCCAGAACTCTGAACCACATATAAAGGAATACTTAGAAGGTTGGAAGGCTCACAGCTGGGGGAATTTGTGGCAGAAGCAAGATATCTATTGCTTTCAAGTCCAGGACGCTCGGCTGCTCCAGGAGCCGCCCTCTTGAGTGAGACCACATGGGGAAAGGATCGGAGCAGCCACAGACACCTGGCAGAACCGCTGAGATAAAGGTGTGACATTTTTTTCTTTTGGTATCTCTTCATTGGTCCCTTGCTGTCTGCGCACCTACATTCTGGTGACTATAGGGGTGCCTGAGCTAGTGGGCACCCCAGCCCCACCCTCAAAGGGTTCTACTGCGCATGCGCACAGATCTCCTCAAAATTTAAAGAGACAGTTTCCAATTAAAACCAAACGGCCACAGCCAGCCCTGAACTGTTTCAACTAGAAAAAAGGACTGAATGGGGATTGT
>NW_006408745.1:2646245-2649942 GCF_000296735.1 Chrysochloris asiatica | reverse complement strand
AAAGAGAAATACTTTTAACTGATGGTATATGGAGGGGATTATAATCAATGTAATGAAACAAGTTGTATGAATGGTTGAATGTGAAACTGATGATGTGCCCTGTAAATTTTCACTCAATCCACAATAAAAAACTTAAAAAAAAAAAAGTTATGTCTAATTTATTTAAGTATTAGGAGGAATTAAGTGCCACATTGATCCAGAAGCTTACTTTAAAACAAATATCAAACCTTTTCACATTGTTCAGTTCATACTATGTTCAATTCATACTAGAAGTCCTTTTCGTTGTAGCTGTTGTTTAGTGCCATCAAGCCCTGTATAGGGTTTCCGAGGAGCAGCTGGTGAGCTTGAGCAGCTGACCTTGCAGTTCAAACTGACATTGAGGTTGAGTGTTTATTCTAAGGCACCACACAAGGGCTCTGTTGTTGTTGCATGCAGAATTTGAGGTTAGCAATCCAATACTAATTCTTCAGCGACAAATTTTTAGGCACTGGGCTGCTATTCAAAAAGTTGATGATTAGAATCCAACCAGAGGAGACTCAGAAAAAAAGACCTGGGAATCTACTTTTTAAAATCAGTCATTGTATGAAAGGGATCACATTAGAAGGTCCCGGATAGCATGGGAGAAAATGTGGAATAAAACTCAAAATTATTAAAAAAACACTGTGCTTACTGGTCAGAAAGAGACTAGAGGAAGCTGCGACTATGGATCTCAGCCACCCTTCTAGTCTGGAATGGAACTCACCCTTGTGTCTCAAGTTTCAACCAAAAGGTAAATAGGTATACAGGGGGTACAACAATATTAGTAAGGTATGCTCACCATAGAATGCTCAACCATTCAAAATCAAAAAGTCAACATCTTCCTAAGGACAAAGTTGAGAAGAGATGGGAAGAAGGGTGGAATGGAAATAAGACACAGAGAGGAAGTGGGATAACTTGTTACATCAAGGGGATTGAAATGAAACAATGTGTATAATTTGTTGACTGTAAAATGGATAATCTGCTCTGTAAACCTTTGCTCAATTCACACACAAAAAAAAATAATAAAAGTTTTATTTCATAATACACCTGATTTCTTGTTTCTTATTGTCTGCTTTTCGTAAATAATTATCCTGAGTTTAATTTACAGTGTAAATTTAGAAGAATGATGAACAAACAGTGATGATTTGAATGTCTTAACATAACACTCCGTCATCCTCAAATTTATCATAATGTTAAATGAATATGAAATGTTTATTTCTAGGGGATTTTGTTAGTGTTAAGAATCTAGAAAAGATCATTTGAATATATTGAAATGCATTTATACTACACATCTTTTCAAAAGTGACTTGAAGAAACTAGAAAATGCTACTTATAGCAAAACATACATAACAGCATTCCATTAGCAATTGTAAGTTTGCTTACCAACGAAAGACTTAATTTACAATTCTTTCTCAAAAGTATATTCAGTACTCTCACAATAGTCAAAGCATTACACACAATACTGTAAACGATACACATTCCTTGATGCCAGTTCATTTATCCACCTTATACATCATCACCATAGGGACTTTGGCCATGTCTGTTATTCACCACTGCATCCCTACTGCCTAGCAAAGTTCCTGAACATTGTAGGCAATTAAGAAACATGTGTCTAGTAACCGTGACTGAATTATGTGTCCAGACAAAATTAAACTGAACATCAGATTTGGGAAACTAGATATATTAAGAATAAGAATCTGTTGTAAGGGGTAAATGTTATAGGGGTCACCTAAGCATATGTATTAATAGGCATTCAAAGGAGAGAAAGGTTGCTTTAAACAAGGATGATTCAAAGATCCAGCAGAAAACAAGGATACGATTTTGCTGGATAGAAATGAGGAAAGCCTTTACTTGGTATAGTTGTTGTTGTTAGGTGTCATTGAGTCCGTATCAATTAATAGTGACCCTATGCACAACAGAAGGAAACACTGCCTGGTCCTGGGCCAGCCTCACAATTGTTGCCACTCTTAAGCCCATTGATGCTGCCATTTTACCAAGCCATCTTGCTAGGGATCTTCCTCTTTTTCTCTGACCCTCCACCTTACCAAACATGATATCCTTCTCCAGTGACTAGTCCCTCCTGATAATATGTCCGAAGTATGAGAGACCTAGTTTGGTCTCCAAGGGGCACTCTGGTTGCATTTCTTCCAACACAGATCTGTTGGATCTTTTGGCAGCCCATGGCACTTTCAATATTCTCGCCCAACACCATAACTTAAATAGAGTATGCAGTATATAAAATGTTTACATTCATACACTGTGTTTAAGCTAAAAACAAAAACTTAACTTACAGAATTCAGAAGTAGCAGTTTCATAAATAAGCACTGAGGGAAGATCAGATTTTCTTTGGTTTAGATCAACTCAATAAACATATATTGCTAAAACAAATGGAAGAAATGAGGAGGTCCAAGAGCTGAACAGAAAACTTCAAAGGTCAGCTCAAGAAGATAAAGTCAAATATTACACGGAAATGTGCAAAGATCTAGAGTCAGAAAACGAAAAGGGAATAATATCTCAGCATTTCTCAAGCTGAAGGAACTGAAGAAAAAAATTCAAGCCTTGACTTTTGTTATTGAAGGATTTTCTGGTTAAATTATTTAATGATGCAGAACGCATCAAAACAAGATGGAAGAAATACACAGTCACTGTACCAAAAGGAAATGGTTGATGTTCAACCATTTTAAGAGGTAGCATATGTTCAAGAGCCAATGATAACTGAAGGAAGAAGTCCAAGGTGCATTGAAGGAATTGGCAAAGAACAAGGCACTAGGAATTGGTGGAAAAAATTGAAAGCTTTCAAGAAAGTGAGGCGGCATTGGAGGCACTCACTCATCTATGCCAAGAAATGTGGAAGACAACTACCTGGCCAACTGATTGGAAGAGATCCATATTTGTGTCCTTGCCAAAGAGAGGTGACCCAACAGAATGTGGAAATCATCAGACAATATCTTTGATATCCCATACGAGTAAAGTTTTACTAAAGGTAATATAGAAACGGCTGCAAGCACACATTGACAGAGAACTTCCAGAGGTTCAAGCCAGATTCAAAAGACAATGTGGAACGAGGGATATCATTGCTGATGTCAGATAGATGGATCGTGGCTGAAAGCAGAGAATACTAGAAAGATGATTACCTGTGCTTTATTGACTATGCAAAATTGTGTGCATCCTGACAAGCTATGGACAACATTGCGGAGTATTAGTATTCCAGAACACTGAATTGTGATCATGAGGAATCTGTACATGGACCAAGATGCAGTTGTTTGAACAGAACATGGGAACACTGAATGGTTTAAAATTAAGAAAGGTGTGCGACGGGGTTGTATTCATTCACCATACTTACTCAACCTGAATGATGAGCAAATAATCTGAGAAGCTGGGTAACATGAAGAAAAACATGACATCAGGATTGGAGGAAGATTCATTAATAGCCTGCAGTATGCAGATGACACAACCTTGCTTGCTGAAAGTAAAGAGGACTTTAAATACTGATAAAGACCACAGCCTTCAGTATGGATTGCATCTCAATGTAACAAAAATAAAAATCCACCTCACTGGACCAATAAACAACATTCTTTCTTATCAGTGGAGAAAAGATTGAAATTGTCAAAGACTTCATTCTTCTTAGATCAACCAACAACACTCATGGAAGCAGCAGTCAAGAAATCAAATGATGTAT
>NW_006408745.1:2641364-2642014 GCF_000296735.1 Chrysochloris asiatica | reverse complement strand
AGGGTCACCCATGGTGGACAGGTTTCAGATGAGCTTCCAGACGAAGACAGACTAGGAAGAAGGAGTGATGAACTACTTCCAAATATTTAGTCACTAGAAACCAAATGAATAGCAGAGAAACAATGTGAGATATAGTGTCAGAAAATGAGTCCCTCAGGTTGGAAGGCATTCAAAATGCGACTGGGGAAGAACTGACTCCTTAAAGTAGAATTGGCCGTGATGATGAGAATGGAGCAAAGCCCTTGGAAGAAAAGCCCGTGGGACCTTCATTTGCTGTTAGAATACAACTCAAAATGAAGAGAAACAGCTGTAAACATCCATTAATAATGGGAACACAGAATGTACGAAGTATGAATCTAGGAAAATTAGAAATTGTAGGAGATAGTTGAAGAGCTTCTGGAAGAAAATTTTCCTAACATCATGAAAAGTGAAAAGATAAGCATTCTAGAATCTCAACGAACCCCAGAGTGGATAGATCCTAAAAGACAATCACCAAGATATATAATAATCAAGCTCTCCAAAATCAAAGATAAAGACAGCATCTTGAAAGCAGCTAGGGAAAAGAGAACTATAACATACAAAGGCAAGCCAATCAGATTAAGCTCTGATTTCTCAACAGAAACCATGCAGGCAAGAAGGCAATGGGGAGA
>NW_006408745.1:2629744-2641264 GCF_000296735.1 Chrysochloris asiatica | reverse complement strand
TGAGGACTAAGGTGCACCTGACCCAAGCCATGGTATTTTCAATTACCTCATATGCATGTGAAAGCTGGACAGTGAATAAGGAAGACCATATAAGAATTGATGTTTTTGAGTTATGGTGTTGGAGGAGAATATTGAAAGTGCCATGGGCTGCCAAAAGAACCAATAGATCCGTTTTGGAAGAAGTGCAGCTAGAGAGCTCCTTGGAGGCCAGGATGGCCAAACTTCATCTCTCATACTTTGACCATATTGTCAGGAGGGAACAGTCGCTGGAGAAGGGTATCATGTTTGGTAAGGTGGAGGGTCAGAGAAAAAGAGGAAGGCCTCCAGCGAGATAGATTGGCAAAGTGGCAGCATCATTGGGCTCAAGCGTCGCAACAATTATGAGGTTGGCCCAGTTTTCTGTTCTGTTGTGCCTACAGTCCCTATTAGTTAGTATCAACTTGATGGCATCAAACAACCACAAACCATCCTTCCCACTGCTTTCTCTGCTCAACTAGGTTAGATAATTTAATGCAATGGTCACAGAGAAGTCAGACACTATACTCACAGTTACATGCATTATTATGGAAGCTAACAAGTTCCAATTCAGGACATAATTCTTTTAGTCAGGATAGCATCTCCTCAGCAGAGCCCACAGGCAAAGCTCTTTTAAGACTGCTGTTACAAAGCTCTTTTAAGGCTGCTGACAAATATCCACAGGACGTATCATTCCACCATAAGCTTCATCCAGGAAGGCACTCAGGTCTAGCCCCATGGGTTATCAGCTTCCCCAACTAAGTGTCTGGAAGCACCCCACTCTGCAAGCAAGCTTTCTGCCCAAAGTCATTCAGCTTTATTTTCTCCATGGGCTAGGAAGTCCACCACTCTGCCTCATGCTTTGATTTTTCATTCCGCTGCTATTGCTCCTCTGCCACTCTTCTGGTGTCAGAGCTCTTTGTTCCTGGATTGATGAGATTCAATGTTCAGGGATCTCTGGGTCCAAAGAATGCATACTACTCCTTGATTCTTTGATTATAGTGAAATTCCCCCTTTGTGCTTCTGAAACAGTCCATTTTATACTCATGCTAGAGTTTCAAGGTTTTACAATTACAACAAACTCTGCTAACGTCCACAGTTGAGTCATGTCATCCTGTCAGCATCTTCTCCCACCTTCTCTTACCCAGACCCAGAAGGAAAAGACTTGTTTGGTGGGAAATACAAAGATTAAGACTAGAAGAGATATATTAAAAATTCAATACACCATAGTCATCCTTCAGGTCTGGAACAGAACCCACCACAGCTCAATTATCAGCCAAATAATAGATAGGTATAGAGGGGGGTTGGTAACACTGGTGAGGTATGCACACCGCAGAATGATCAACCATTCCAGAACATAAAGGTAGCATTTATACAAGGACAAAGTTCTTATACAAGGCAGCATTTGTACAAGAACAAAGAAAGCTTAGGAAACAAGGGAATCAAAACAAGAACCACAAGGAAGAAGAGGGATAGATGATGTTACATGGAGGGGATTGCATTCAAGATGAAACAAAGTGTATTGAATACAAAGCTGATGATCTGTTCTGTAAACCTTCACTCAGTCATCATAAAATAAAAAGGTTTGTTTGGGGTTTTTTTGAAGACAAGAATGTAAGTGGGCAATGAAACTAGTTTAATGTTAATGGAAACAGAACAGAAAAAATCATTCTGTGCCTTGTAAAGAATGTAACCAATGTCACTGAACAATTTGTGTAGAAAATATTGAATGAGAACATAAATTTCTGTGTAAACCTTGACCAAAAACACAAATAAAATATAAAATATTACTTTTAAAAGAAGAAGACAAAGAAGGAGGAGGAGAAGGAGAAGAAGAAGAAAACTTGTAATGGTAAGTATAGAAGGCTAAAGTGCAAGTAAGTAAGTTGGCTTTGCTGAATCTAGCCCCGCATAGGTCTTTTCAGTCTTAAAGATCATTTCAAATCAAGGTTTGAACCGTGTGTTCAGGCCTCCCAAAGGTTTGATCCATACTCAGATATTCAAGGGCGCATCAGATTCACCCAATACTAAAGGCAAAGTCTTTAGCCTACTTGATTTTCCCACAGTTCTCCCTGCCAGGAGCGTTGATTTAATGTTTGACTTTGTAATACTAGTTAATAATGTATTGAATGTTGCCAGATTGTGGCTCTGAAATCTTAGATATTGTGAGAAATCAATCTTAGTCATAGGCTAGGTGATAAAAGAGGCATTCACAGAGGTATATAAATAGTGGCCAACACAACCTGGTGGAAAGAAATACTTCCAAAGCCAGAAACCAAATCCACTGCCATCAAGTCTTTACTGGAGCAAACAATCTCATCTTTCTTTCGGGTTTGAGCTGTTAACCTTTCTGTTAGTAACCCAGTGCATACCCCACAATAAAACCAAGGCTTGGCGAGTACTCAAGTTAATTATATTAATAAATCTCAATGCAAATGCTCTATTCCTAATACATAAAACTAGTGTAACATTTTATATTTTAAAATTGTTTATGAGCTCCATTCTAACATTAAGGAGCTCTGGTAGTGTAGTGGTTATGAATCAGGCTGCTAGCCTCAAGGTCAGCAGTTCAAAACTGTCAGTTGTTCTGCAGGAGAAAGATGAGGCTTTCTGTTCCCATAAAGATTTACAGCCTCGGAGACCCTATTCAGGGTCGCTGTGAGTCGGTACTGACTCGGCAGCACACCAACAACATATGAACTCGTCTTCTAAAAGGCTGTATCATGGCCTTAAATGGAAATTAATGATCAGTAGAATGGTTGTAAAATTCACACTGTTGAGATTGAAGTCTTGGAAATGTGGACTCTCACTTCAGCTCTGGCAAGAATCTCCTGAGTGATACAATCACACTAAACTGAGGGTTTCTAGATACTTTTAATGTTGTCAGATACATGGTGGTGGTAGTGATGTGCTGTGAAGTCGGATCTGACTCACAGCGACCTTGTATAGGGTTTCCAAGGCTGTAAATCTTGATGGGAGCAGGAAGCCTCATCTTTCTCCCTCACAGTGGCTAGTAGTAGATTCTAACTGCTGACCTTATGGTTAGCAACCCAACTAGGAACTCCCAAGGCTACCAGAGCTTCTCAGAGACATGCTTCTTGTTGTTAAATGCCATCAAGTTGGTTCTGACCCATAGTGACCCAGTATAGTGTTTGAACTGCCAACCTTGTAGTTCAAATCGAACTTGCAGTCCAGTGCTTATCCTACAGTGCCACACACCAGGACTCCAGATACACAGTGTTGTTGTTAAGTACCATAGAGTTCTGACTCATAGTGACCCTATATGAGGTTTATGAGGAGTGACTGGTGGATTTGAACTTCCAACCTTGTGGTTAGCATCGGCTGCGTATCTTACAGCACCACACCAGTACTCCACTAAAGGCCTGTTAAACCCTCTCAGAAATGGTTACCGTTTGAACTGACTTTTTATCTATTTAGCAGTGCTCTAATTTCAAATTGCCCTCTACTTAATAAACTGAATTCTAGAACTTGATTTCTAAGGGAATAAAATGTTGTGGCATTTCCAGCCATCATATTTAGGATGCACCTCAGCTGAGCAAATCCATTTTAAAAGGCAAAATGAAACACATGCTCTAATGCAATCCCACATTGCAAACTAATATCTACTAGCAACCTGGTTATTTAAAATTTTTAAGATTGTGCCTCATTTTTCCTATTTTACATAAGTAGGGGTTACTGCTGCTTAAGTAAAACAAACACACCAAAGGCCATCAAATTAATACAAACTAATGCAGTCCTGATGTGGCATTGTAGGCTAATGCACTAGACCGCAAGGTCGGGTTGAACCGCGAGGTCAGCAATTCAAGCTCACCAGCTGCTCCTTGGAAACCCTCTGAGTCTCAGTGGATTCAAAGACATTTAAAAACAATGGCAAAGCAGAAAGAAATAATTAAACCTGCCTTTACAAAGTTCCAACCTCTCTCAATAGCACTAACTTAAACATTTTTAATCTCTTATTTGTCTCAAGGGGATTTCCTCATTTTACAACGTCTAACATGTAGAATTCCCCTGTAACATTGTAGAATAAGCGCTGGATTGAAAGGTTGGTTTGAACTGCAAGGTTGGTGGTCTAAATCCTCAGAAACCTTGTATAGGGTCACTATAAGTCAGAATTGACTTAATGGGACTTAGCAACAAACAACAATAACAAGGTGTGGTATTGTAGTATAAGCACCAGCTGTTCTCACAAACCCTATCAGGCAATCTGAAATTAGAGCAGAGCTAAAAGGGTAAGAGTCAGTTCAACAGGGTCACCATTTCTGAGAGGGTTTAACAGGTCTTTAGTGGAGTCCTGGTTTGGTGCTGTAATATAAGCAGCGGATGCTAACCACAAGGTCACAGTTCAAACCCACCAGTTGCTCCTCTGAAACTTTATACCGGGTCTCCATGAGTCCGAACCAACTCAATGGCACACAACAACAATAACAAGCCACCTTATTCATTCATTTCCCACTTCCTCTCCACTCCCCACATTCTCACTCCTACTCATCCTAAATTAGCCAACCTATAGTCCAATAGTCTTTTAGATCAACAGATGTTTCTTCTGGCAAAGTGATATAAAAATAGAAGGCTGCTTTAGAGTTTGCAGAGTTGCCAAAATTATACCCATGTGTGAGGGATGCTTTTGTAGCTCGCAGGCCTTAAACACAGAAGCTTTGCTGCTGTTAGCAATGCAGTGTCTCTGGGAAGAAACATTCGCCGCACCCACGTGTAAAGGAGGGACACCTGGGAAGATTATGAGAGCATTTGCAGGCTGTGCATAGTACTAAAAGCTCTGCCAAACCATTCCATTCCTGCTCAAGTCAGTAACAAATTGAAGCACTTTATAAAATTTGTAGCTCTTCAATAATTTTGAATCACTTTAAAGTGCTCATGCTCCAAACCATAAAGTCTTTCTTAACCACTGCAAACATATAAAAGGCACATCCTCAAAATGACAGTAATCAAGTCCTTCAATTTAAGGTGTGAAATTGTTCTGGGTTTTTTTCTCTGTTTTTGTTGCTCACCAAGTACACACACACACATACACACACATGGTCATAAGGACACATTGTACAAAATCTCCATTTTCAATAGAACCAAGTAATCAAAATTCTAAAAAGTTCTCAGATGAAGAAATATTTGCTCAGTTATTTTAGATAAGATATCCAAAAGGGTGTGTGCATGTATGTGTATGTATGTATGTGTGTGTGTATATGTGTGTGTGTGTGTGTGTGTGTGATACTTGTCCAGGAAGACTACACAATGGTGCAAAGAAGAAAACTCACAGATGCAAGCTTTTGGGAATGCCCTTGATATTTTTTGCCCTATATTGTCAGGAGAAATAAGAGAAAGGACACAGAAGGAAATGTATTATGACTACAAAGAATGATGAGTTTCTTTTTGAGTTAAAATACATTTCTGATGCTCTGTAAACCAGCAAGGAACATTGCACATTGTCATAATGACATTTTCCTACTTTGCTTTTGTCTTTGGATTATGGAATCCATTCCATTTACATTGTGTTTATAGCAAATTGATCAGATCAACCCTGCTTCAAACTTGTTCACAACCAAACCAAATAAAATCAAACCCGTGTGTCTAAATGAAGGTGCCACACCAGACTAATATGATTTCTTACATTTCCTGAGACAGCTGGAATTTATCTTAACAAAAACATACTATTTCTAGTCTTAGCATACCCCAAATTTAGTGTACTTGAAAGTATGCATAAAAATGAACACATACTCACAAATTTGAGGCTGAGGTGCTTCAGGACTACAAAAGATATGAACACTTGGAAAATAAAGAACAAAAGATATAAATATAACTCACTGAAGAAAAAAAATCAACTACATTTTATGTCAATCATGAGCCTTGTTTTGTTGTGTAAAATTAATACCACATTTTTTATATTTATTTAACTATTTTATTCTCTAATATTATTGCTGTCATTAAGTGTCACTGAGTCAGTTCTGACTCATAGCAACCCTGAATAGGGTTTCCAAGGAGTGGCTTGTGAACTTGAACTGCCAACCTTGAAGTTCAAGCAGATCCTGCAGTCCAGTGCATTAACCCACAGTGCCACACCAGGACTCCATTCACTAGCATATTGTGAATTTATTCCTTTGTCACTTAAAGTATTTTTATGATGGTTTTAAGGTAAATTAAGTTTAATTTGTATTGAATAATAAAATATTAAAAAGAAAGTGAAAAAAATCTCTTCCCCATTTCTGACATCTAACTACCTATTTTCTGCGCACTCTTGACACAACTGCATGGGGGAAAACTGGTATTCATTTTTTGAGTACAGTTTAATAAAATTGTAATGTTTCACTTGTCTATGCCAAGGAATTTGGAAGACAGGTACCTGGCCAACTAACTGCAAAAGATCCATTGTTGAGTCCATTCCAAAGAATGATGATACAACAGAATATGGAAATGATCAAACAACATCATTAATATTACAAGTGAAATATTGCTGAAGATAATTCCAATATGGTTGAAGTAGTACATCATCAGGGAATTGCTAGAAATTTAAGCTTGATTCAGAAGAGGACATGGAACAAGGAATTTCATTGCTGATATCAGATGGATGGTTGTTCACTGAAGCAGGTAATACTGGAAAGATGTTTACCTGTGTTTTATTGACTATGCAAAGGCATTTGACCGTGTGGGTAATAATAAACTATGGATAACATTGTAAAGAATGGGAATTCCAGAATATTCTATTGTGTCCGTGAGAAACTCATATTCAGACCGAGAGGCAGTCATTTGAACAGAACAAGGGAGTATTATGTGGTTTAAAATCAAGAAAGGTATGTGTCAGGGTTGTATCCTTTCAGCATACATATTCAGTTTGTATGCTGAGCAAATACTCTGAGAACCAGGACTATATGAAGAAGAATGTCGCATCAGGATTGACAGAAGGCTCATAAAACAACAGGCGATATGCAAATGGTACAACATTGCTTTCTGAAAGCAAATACGACTTGAAGCATTTGTTGATGAAGATAAAAGAATACATCCTTCAGTATGGATTACAACTCAATGTAAAGAAAACAAAATTCCTCACACCAGACCAATTATCAACAGCATGATAAATGGAGAATATATTCACTTTACCAAGGATTTCATTTTACTAGCATGCACAATCTACACTTATGGAAGCAACAGTCATTAAGTTAAATGATGTAGTACGTTGGGCAATTTTGCTCCAAAAGATCTCTTTACAGTGTTACAAAGCAAAGATGTAATTTTGAAGATAAGGTCCAGAGACTCAAGCCATGGTATTTACAATGCCTCATAGGCACACAAAAGCTGACAATGAATAATGAAGTTCAAGGAAGAACTGATGCCTTTGAATTTTGGTGTTGGAAAATAATACTGAATATACTATGGGCTGCCAAAAGAACAAACAAATGTGTTTCTGAAGAAGTATAGACAGAATGCTCCTTAGAGGTGAGTTTGGCGAGACTACATCTCATGTACTTTGAAGGACCATTCCCTGGTTCAGAAGGAACCATTTCCTGGAGAAGGACATCATGCTTGGTAAAATAGAGGGGTCAGCAAGAAGAGGAAGATCTTCAAGAAGATGGACTGATGCAATAATTAACTCAAATTTAACAAGGATTGTGAGAATAATGTAGGTAGGGGCAAAGTTTTGTTCGGTACACTGAGTCACTATGATTGGAACTGACTCTATGGCATCTAGCAACAATAATAGTTATAAATGAAGTCTTAGTTTTCCTGTGCTGCTGTAATGGAAATTTTTTAAATGGGTGGCTTTAAATAACAGAAATGTATCCTTAGGGTTCTGATACTAGAAGTTCAAATCAGAGTCTTGGCTGTGTTGATTCTATTAAGTACTTATGGGTGTCCTTGGCTTATAGATAATCTTCACAAGGTATCTGTCTTCCCCTATAAGTGCATGTGTGTCTCTGTGTCTACACTTGTTTTTTTTCTAAAACTCAGAAGTTACTATATTTAGGATGTATCCTACACCAGTGTGACCTCAATTGACTGATTATTTTCAATTAGATTTCATAACGCTAAATTTAATGTAAGATCATTCTATCATATCACATTCACAGGTATAAGAGTTAGGATTCTAACACATATTTTGGGAGTGACACAACTCACAACATAACAGAGATAGCTGTTTTTCCCTCCCCTTTATACACATAGTTACATACTACACACTCCACTTAAACTTACTTTTTTCAAGGATGAATGAAGAGAATCTTGTATTTAATCACTTCTTATTTTAGGAAATTTAGATTGCACCAGTTAATTTGTTATAAATTGTGCTGTTATGAATATATATGAGCATAATTTTTTTTCACAAATCTCTGACTATTAAGTAATGACATTTTTCTATAAATGAGGAAATAATAGCAAAAAAATAGTTGGAACACAAATGAGGAAAGAACCTACAGCCAACTATATAAGGAATCAGATTTGATCAAAGAATTTTGAAGCACAAAGACTCAGAAGTAGAGCACGTAATTATGAACATTTGTACTTACAAAAAATGTGTACCTGTGGATATTATATACATAGAGCTCTAGATTCCATTTTGTTGGGCTCTAATTCTCTCTCCTCACTCTCCATCTTGACTTGATCATATAAGCTTAGAATTACTCTTAGCTCATTTTTAGTGGAAATTTTGTCCTACTTTTTTAACACTTTAGAACTTGCAGGGGCAGGAAGAACAGATTAGGTGTGCAGTGGAAATGAATAGGGGAGAGTATGCAAGGCTAGGAATCATCACTAAGGTCTATCTATCACTTTGACAATGTTTGAGGAGTTCAAGGAAAGAAGTTGAATGATCTTGTAATTCAGTGTTTGGGTTGTTGCACTTCATTTCTTTGGCATTGCTTTCAGATTGGGAAAAGCGAGTGAAAGTTTTAAAAATATTACAAAAGGAACAACAAATTAGAAAGTTTCATACTTAGGATGAAAGTAATAAACCTTAAGATTCAAATTTTCTTGTTTGTATGAGCCAGAGAGGATCTTGAGCAATATGTTCATAAGATCATATGTTTCACAAAATAGCAAATGTAAGAGAGCTTAATAAGTTAGGATGGCTGTCTCTTTTTTGCTACGTCTTCCCTTCTGTCAATTTTATCCTTGGATTAGATGATGTTATAACACTAACAAGAGATTTGGTTGCATTTATAATTTCATCTTTTTTTCTTTTAGTACCCTAAGATTATATAAGCATCACTCATCCCCAGTTCCAAATTTTGATTTAGAAGAGAAGAAAGTTTGAAAAAAATTGAGTCTCGTCAATTACATAATCTTTCATTATAAATAACCTCACATTTTAAATGGAACAAAAGTGTCAGACTACACTTCTTTTCCCTTTTTGGATACTCACGGTGCCATCATATCAAGTAGTACAAACAATACATAGTGATCCATCTTATTTGACAGAACTGTGCATGATGCAAGCCAGTAAAAAATAATAATAAATTTAGAGTAAGAACAGTGATGATACAATTCAATTCCACCCCCACCTACCTACTCCCAACACAAAAGTGTCTTTTTTAAAATATCTTTTTATAATGCCAGATTCTGAACACAAAACAAAAATAGATTCTTTACTAGTCAGGACAAGCTAGGTAGTGCTAAACTAACAAACTTGTGCTGCTGTGGTATAAAGCATCGACCTTCAAGGTTGGTTTGACCTATAAGGTTGGTAGGTTCAACCTAACCAGCCACTTCTCAGAAACCCTACACAGGGTCACTATGAGTCAAAACTGACTTGATAGCACTTAACAACAATTTTTTTTTAAGTACTTTTTGCTCCTGCAAATTCTGATATTTGTTACTAGTTCTTTAGGACAGCTGTCCTTCATGCTGTGACTCAGAGATCAATACTACATAAATCTTATGATACTATCATTTCTACATATGGCTTCCAGATATCTGAAAGGTCATACTTGGCTCTTAAATAGCCCAGAAGTGAAACACATCACTTTTGCCCACAATTCTAGCTCACCTTAGTTGACAGAACTAGTCACATGGCCCTATCTAACTTTAAAAGAGCTGGGAAGTATAAGCAATAACTTCATTGATCTGTAAGCAGTAAATATCTCTGCAATAAACTCTATCCAAAACAGAGCAGACGCACACCACTAATTTCTTTTTAAATCATATCATGTGTTCATACAGAGCTTATGTTAAAATCTAGAGTGATGATTTTATTTCATTCTGTAGGTTGAAACTTATTTCCTATTTCTATATTTGTGTGGAGTGCTGTAGTTCTGGATGATAAACATTAGACTACGAAGTGCAAGGTCAGTGGTTTAAGCCTACCACCTGCTCTGAGTAAGAAAGATGAGGATTTCTGCTCTGCAAAGAATTGAAAGTCTTGAAAACAGAGTCCATATGAGTTGGAACCACTCAACAGCCCTTAATAATAAAAACATATTTTTTTGGATTGTTTTTTACCTAAGTGAGGACCCAAATTCAAACGTTAAGAACAAAACACAAGAAAGATTTCATTCTCTTGAGAGACCCAGTGGGAAAGAAACACATATATAACTGAAAGAAATTAGGGCTTCTTCTTTAACTCCAGGTTGGGTGTTGTAATTGTCAAGGTACAGAAACTAAAAACCAACTGTTGCCAATGTGATGAATTAATTGGACTTACAGAAACCTACAAAATGGAGTAGAACTGCCTCATAGGGTTTCCAAGGTTGTCTTTACAGAAGTAGATTGCTACTGCAGAACAGATGGTAGATTTAACCCACTGACCTTTCTGTTAGCAGACAAGCACTTAACCAATGTGCCACCAGGGTACCAACAGTCTATGAGTTCCTCAGAAAACATGGTCTTTCCTTGTCCTTTCTTAGGGGAGGAGCAGTATTACCTTCATGACATCATCATGTACAAACAGGCTCAGGCTACCCAGGAGAGAGAGCCTTCAACCCTATTCTGTTTATCAATCCTGCTAAATATAACTCAGACTCTTAAGTAGATGTTGACTTACTAAACACAATCTACAATTCCTATGAAAATATATAGCTAAAAAGCTAACAACACACTAACATGCAATATATGCTATTGTTAAGAGCCATCAAGTTGGTTCTCACTCATAGCAACAATGTATAAGATTTCCAAGAGTGGCTAGTGTCTTTAAACTGCCAACCTTGTGGGTACTAGATCAGTGCTTCCCCTATAGCACCACACCAGAACTCCCCATATATGGTACTGGGGCCTTCATTTAAATATTTATAAAGCAAGTGCTTCTGAAATCTTTGTATTTCTGACTTAAAGGTTCAATTAATTTAAGGAACATTTCAGTGATATTTAAATGTATGTATATATTTAAAGCACTTCAGACAATCTCTTTGATATCTCAAGAGAGTAAAGTTTTGCTAAAGGTAATACAGAAATGGCTACAATCATACATTGATAGAGAACTTCCAGAGGTTCAAGCTGGATTCAGAAGAGGCCATGGAACGAGAACTCTCATTGCTGACATCCGATGGATCT
>NW_006408745.1:2619283-2625385 GCF_000296735.1 Chrysochloris asiatica | reverse complement strand
AATGAAACAAGTTATATGAATTGTTGAATGTGAAACTGATGATGTGCCCTGTAAACTTTCACTCAATCCACAACAAAAACCTTAAATTAAAAAAAAAAAAAAAAAAAGAAATGGAAATCTTAGGCATTCATGAGCTGAAATGGACAGGTATTGACCATTTTGAATCTGACAACCAAATGGTTTACAATGACAAATTGAGGAGGAATGGTGCTGCATTCATTGTCAAAAAGAACATATCCAGATCAGTCATGAGGTACAACCATTTAAATAACCAAAGGGCACACTGCACAAGCCCGCGCCAGCCATCAGCACACAGCCCCTCACCTTCCTTGAGTCCAGAGTCCCCAGCAGCTCCATCTCTTTTTGTCATCATCTCTGCCTCCATCTCTGCTGTCACTGCTTCTCTGGATAGGACCCCACTCCACTCTTCTCCCTTAATGGTCCTAGAGGCCTCTGCTCCTGGACTGCAAAATCAACCACTCCCCTTCTTTTGTTACAAAACATCTACCTTTATATTTGCAACACTCACAATCAGTCTTGATAGCAATTATTCACTATTGAACCACAAGAGTCTTATCCCCATCTCTTTTCATCAGTCCTGTCCAGACAGGTTGATACTACTCAGTGGAGATTCTACCTTACCCCGTCCCCTCTGAAATTAGGCTCCCTCTTGAAAACTTGTAAGCCAGTCACTTCATGCCTTTGTAGACCCCTCCATTTTGGGTAGCCAGTGTCTAAGTCGCCCATCCTGTCAGCCCTGTGTACCAAGGGGTGAGAATGATCCTCACTGTAAAGATTTGTTCCCTTTTTTGAGCTACTACATCCATAAGTATAGGTCAAGTTCATCAAATTGTAGTGGATTACTCTTTTTTTTCCTCTTCTTTCTTCCTCTTAGTCAAGTACTGATCATCCAGCCATTCATTGAAGCCATGTCAGATGAGTGCTATCTGCAAGTATGGGTGTTGTTGTGCATCTCATATCAAGGGGACACTTCACTCTCTGCACTAGTCCCCTGTGGCCATGTCCCTGTCCCTGGGTCCAGGAGTTCCCAGGTCTCGCCATACTGCTGCCCAAACAGGTCTCAAACCAGGTGGACAGGAGTCTGTTGGATGTGGTTGGACTTAGCTCATAACTTCATTGCTGTTTTTCCCCCGATGTCCTTTATCGGTAGTCCAACGTGGTCACCAGCAAGACCACATGCCTGCTTGTGTATTCCCCTTGAGTCTCAGTCTTGGTAGGGGTTTGCCTTCAGGGAACCTGACTGCTTGCTTTGATGGCTCCCCAGGCAAACAACTTGCTTGTTCTTGTAGTAGTCATTTGGTCTGCCATTATTGTTTTTTCATTTTTCCTGATGGTCTTTGTTTTAAGAAGTATCTTCTGTTCTTCTAGCAGCTCCAGGCTTGTCTGCTTATTCTTTCAAGTGGAAATTTCCCACCTCAGAAAATTCTGGATGGGAATCCAGATTCCACCTATGGTCTTATGCAATGCAAAGGCTCTGTATGAAGTCTTCTTCCCTAGACAAGTTCTAGCCCCATTTTAGGTATTCTAATCAGTTATAGGCTGAAGACAGACTGACAAGGTGTCTATGGTGATGTTTCTGGCTATTTTTTTCTCTCCCCCTCAAGTGACTATTTTACAATAGTAGGCAAGGGAAACCAAGATTCAAAAGACAGTCAAGCATCTTAACATTATTTCCCCTCTTTTACCCATTCAAACCATGCCTCAATCCCTGTATCCCTGAGCCCGATTTTTCCAAGGTTGAGTATGCATCACTATTTACCTCTGTCCTACTTAGTCCATGCAAACCTGCCTACATGTTCCCCATCTGCCTTATTCTTCCATTCCCCTCCTTCTTTTAGTGTATTGCCCACCCCCAGCTCCTAAACTATCTTGTGTCTATACCCTACCTTGTGCTCTACCTTCCCCTCCCTATCCTTGCCCCATCCCCTACACCCCGGTAACCAACAAATAATTTTTTTTTTTTTTCGTTTTAGTGTGGGTACTTTTTCTTAAGTTTTTACAACAATGGTCCTATGCAGTATTTCTCCTTTTGTGTCTGACTAATTTCACTCAGCATAATGTCCTCAAGGTCAAACAAATGCCTCTTGGTGTATGTTGTTGCTAAGTACCATGGAGTCGGTTCTAACTCCTAGTGACCCTGCACAGGGTTTCCGAGGCTGAAAATCTTTATGGGAGCAGAAAGCCTCATTTTTCTCCCGCGGAGCAGCTGCTAGTTTTGAACTGCCGGCCTTGAGGTTAGCAGCCCGATAGGTTCATTATGAGCACAATTAAGTATTCTGGAATACACATTTTCCACAATGTTGTCCATAGCTTGTCATGATCCACACAACTGAAAGCCTTTGCATAGTCAATAAAGCACAGGTGAACATCTTTTTCTGGTATTCTACACTTTCAGCCAAGATTCAACTGATAACATTCTCTCCTGAATCTGGTTTGAACCTCTGGCAGTTCCTTGTCAATGTACTAATGTGGCCATGTTTGAATTATTTTTAACGAAGTTTTACTTGCATATTACTGATATTGACTGATGATTTTCATATTCCATTGGGTCTCCTCTCTTTGGAATGGCCACAAAAATGAATCCCTTCCAATCAGTTGGTCAGGTAGCTGTCTTCCAAATTTCTTGGCATAGATAACTGAGTAGTAGATTCTACAGTGTTGTCATTGTTGTTAAGTGACATCAAGTTGATTCTGACCCATAGCAACCCTGTATAGGGTTTCTGAGGAGTAGCTGGTCAGCTTGAACTGCCAACCTTGTAGTTCAAATGGCTTTGTAGTCTGGCGCATTAACCCACATCACCACACCAGGAGTCCGATTCTACAGTAGTTCATCATAAAATGCATTATTGGGCAATCGGTAATTCTTGTTTGTGGTTTAAGGCAGAGGTGGGCTACGCAATAAGCTAGGTAAGCATAAACTTAGTTTACCTTGCCTAGTGGATATTCAGTGCTTATCAAGGATTAAAAAAGCTTTTTTTGAAAAGAGGTTCTACTGGAAGGTGCTCTGGGGTGAAGATAGAGACAGATGCCAGTGATACCTAGAAGCATATTCTTTGATGTTGTGAAACAGTATGAAAGGTTCACTACAGACTAATAAGTAAACACAAAGAAGCCTTACTTTGATTATTGGGTAATTTGGCACTGATCTTAAGTTTAGATAGAATTCATGTATTGATACTAAATTCCTGATATGGATGGCTTTATTGCTTGACCAAAAAACAAAAAAACCACCCATAAAATATTAGGAAAAAAAGGAGCATTTAGTGAACACTTTATTAGCAAATATTAGAAAAAATTTTAAATGTCCTTTTTGTACTCCTGTAAACTTATGATTGTTTTAAAATAAACAGTTATAATTACATTTTTTAAAAGACTTTTAAAAGGCTCTTTGCTTAGTCCTAGAGATAAATCAGTAGAAACAAAATAAAACAGAAAAACTTGGTTCCTGGAGTTTACAGTCTCACAAGGAAAACAGAAATTAGAGAAGAATTACATGTGTAAGGGAGAGAGATATTCAAGTGTAGATATTTAAATTTAAGAAAGTCCATCTTGAGGAGCCGTGGTGGTGCTTTGGATTAGATGTTGGGTTGTTAACCACAATGACAGCCATTCAAAACCTACCAACAGAATACCTAAAAGGGATTCTAGAATTTGCCCAGTAAAATAGGCCTCTAGCAGAGACTTTGCAGTGAATAGGACCTTAAGTGAAATCCTGAGCCCCATTCAGAACCTTCTGAGGGGGTACATTCCAACTAGAAAGGACAAGAAGACCAGCCTGGAAAAGCTAGAACAACTGAAGATACATCTTCAAAGAAAGATCAGCAGGAAAAAGACAAAACAAAAATGGCAGTATGGTTGGCTACTATAAGAATAAGCAAGCTGTTCACTGGAAAGACATCAAAACAATCAATTAAGTCCCTTCAGGACAAACCTCTACTCTAAGACTGAAACTCAAATGGAACACATAAGCAGGCATATAAGCTTACTGATGACCACATTAGTCTACTGGTGAGTGGAAGAGGGGATAGGTAGCAATGAAGAAATGGCCTGAGTTCAATCATGTTCCATAGACTCCCGGTGACCTGGAGATGAGAGAGAGAAGAGGAAGGGCTGGTTGGTCCAAAGTGTGGAGAGACCTGGGGACACCTGATCCCATGGACAAGGACATAGCCATGGAGGCATAGAATTGGGAGTGAAGCATCCAGCTGATATGAAGTGAGGGTAAACATGCACAAGAACATCCAAGCTTGCAGACAGTACCCATTTAACCTAGCCTCATGGCTTGATAATCAGAATTCGACTAGAGGACAATTTTTAAAAATGATAAAGGAAACAAGGGTAAATTGCTGCAATTCGATGAACTTGTCCTATATTTACAGATGTAGTAGTTGAAAATACAAACAGAGAGGGAAGGAGTCTTCATATCGAGTATCAATTATATCCCCTCTGTACAGGGTAAATAGGAATGGGCAACTTAGACATTGTCATTGCTGTTGTTGTGAAGTACTGTCGAGTTGGTTCCAACCCATAGCGACCCTGTATAGGGTTTCTGAGGAGCAGCTAGTGAGCTTGAACCGCCGATCTTGCAGTTCAAATGGCTTTGCAGTCTGGCGCATTAACCCACAGTGCCAAACCAGGACTCCAAATGGCTACCTAAATGAGGGTGTAATAAAGGCACGAAATGACTGGCTTATAAGTTTTCAAGAGGGAGTTTAGTTTAAGAGTGTGCATGGGGAAGATAGAATCCTCATTGAATAGTTTTCATCTTATCTAGATGGGTCTGGTGAAAAGAGATGTGGATAAGATTCTTAGGATTCAATAGTGAATAATTGTTATCAATATGACTAATTGAGACTGTCACAATTGTAAAGGTAGCAGTTATTAACAAAAATGAGGGAATAGTTAATCTTACAGACCAGAAACAGAGGACCCTAGCACCATCAAAGGAGAAGAGCACAAGCAGAATGTGAGACCTTAGCCAGAGAAGCAGGAACACCAGAGATGGGGACATGGAAAGAGGGAACAGCTGAGGACTCTAGATTCATGGAAAGAGAGGGACTGAGAGTTGGCCACCAGGAGGCAGACTTTCAGAATGTGCCCTTTGGTGGTTTAAATTATTATATATGCCTGAGTGTTTTAACAACAACAACAAAAAAGCTAAAATTAATAGAGAGAAATACTGTTAACTGACAGTACATGGAATGGAGTATAATCATTGTAATGAAACAAAGTATATGATTTGTTGAATGTAAAACTAATGATCTACCCTTTCATTCAAATCACAATAAAAACTTAAAAAAAAAAACACCTCACCAACCAACAGCTCTGTAGAAGAGAAATGAGGATGTGGAGTACCATAAAGATTTGCAGTTTTGAAAACCTTATATAGGGTTACTAAGGAGTTCTAGTGTGGCAGTGCAGGATAACACACAGTATTCCAAGTTCAATTTGAACTATATGGGGTCACTATGATTTGAAATCAACTTTATGGTAGAGGGTCTGGTTTGGGGTTTTCTGTAAAAGGTGATCTTTGTGTTAATGATATAATGATGTATTAGTTTGTTGTGAGTTGCCATGGAGTTGATTGTGACTCATGGTGATCCCAAATGTGTGGAGTAGAACTGTGTTCCACAGGGTTTCAAGGTTGTGACATTTCAGAAATAACATCACTAAGCCTGGCTTCAGAGGCACCCTGGAGTCAGTTCAAACCACCATCTTTTTGATTAGCAGTCAAATGCTTAACTGCTTGCCCCTCTGTTAGCTGGGTGAAGGGTGAATGAGTGGTGTGTGAGTCTGCAGCATAGAACATGGAGATTTTGAAGCTGGGCAATAGAAGTCACAAATAATGATATAATTGTGCAGTATGCCTGCAAAAAAATGGATTATTTATGATGTCCAACATCAATCACAATGTACTTTATAATATAGGTAAAAGTAAATAGTTTCATTGCCTCAGGAAATGATTTAAGAAAAGATACTGAGGTAATAGCGTAGTGGTTACGAATCGGGCTGCGAACCTTAAGGTCAGCAGTTTGAAACTACCAGCCGCTCCGCGGGAGAAAGATGAGGCTTTCTACTCCC
>NW_006408745.1:2617996-2619183 GCF_000296735.1 Chrysochloris asiatica | reverse complement strand
GTGTTTTAGTGCACATCCAAAAAAGAAAAACAGAGGGAATAGAAGAAGCAAATACTGTGGAATGATGAAGCATGCTGCAGGGGATTGTAATCACTACAATTAAACAAATACAGTAGGATGAGTTTACATGATGTTTCCCCGTGTAAACTATCACTCAATTCACTTTAAAAACTTAAAAAAAAAAATTTTAAGGGAATTTTTTTATTTTTTTATTTTTTATTGTGAATTGAGTGAAAGTTTACAGGGCAGATCATCAGTTTTACATTCAACAAATCATAAGGGAATTTTCGTATGAACATTTTGAAGGTTCTAGTGTAGTGTAGTGGATTGCGCTGCTAACCTCAGGGTCAGCAGTTCTAAACTACCAGCTGTTCCATGGGAGAAAGATGAGGCTTTCTACTCCCGTAAGGATTTACACCCTCGGAAACCCTGTACAGGGTCGCTATGGGTCAGAACCGACTCGACGGCACTTGACAACAACAACAACAACACTGAGGTAATACCATCAATGTTAAAGTGTTAAAAAGTAGACAGCTTCTGTTATGGATTGAATTGTTCTCCCAAAATATGTGTTGGAATCCTACACCCTATACCTGTGGATTTAATCCTGCTTGGGAATAGTCTCCTTTATTATGCAAATGACATATAAATGTAGGGGTGTGTCCAAAACGTAATCACTGTTGAGTTATAAAATAAAAAGCAGATTAAACACAAAACCAAGCATATTCCAGGAAAGACAGATGCCATTTAAAGAACTAAGAAATACCTAGCTTTACTCCTGGTGTAAGGAGCTCTGGTAGCATAGTAGTTATGAATCAGGCTGCTAACCTCAGGGTCAGCAGATCAAAACTACCAGCTATTCTGTGGGAGAAAGATGAGGTTTTCTGCTCCCGTAATGATTTACCTGAATTTAGAGACCATCTGAAGAACAGATTTGATGCATTAAACACTAAAGACCGAAGACCCGAAGAGTTGTGGGATGATATCAGGAACATCATACATGAAGAGAGCAAAAAGTCATTAAGAAGACAAGAAAGAAGGAAATGGTCAAAATGGATGTCAGAGGAGACTCTGAAGCTTGCTCTCCAGCGCAGAGAAGCTAAAGCAAATAGAAGAATTGAAGAGGTCCAAGAGCTGAACAGAAAATTTCAAAGATCAGCTCGAGAAGATAAAACCAGGTACTATAA
>NW_006408745.1:2616498-2617896 GCF_000296735.1 Chrysochloris asiatica | reverse complement strand
TGCAGCCACAGTGCTCCTTGGAGGCCAAGATGGCTAAACTTCATCTCTCTTACTTTGGACATATTGTCAAGATGGAACAGTTGCTGGAGAAGGGTATCATGTTGGTAAGATGGAGGGTCAGAGTAAAAGAGGAAGACCCCAATGAGATGGATCGGCCAAGTGGCCTCATTGATGGCGTCAAGTGTGGCAGCTGTAGTGAGGTTGGCCCAGGATCGGACATTGTTTAGTTCTGCTGTGCATGGGGTCGCTATGAGTTGGTTCCGACTCGATGGCACCTGACATTTAAAGCACTATTCAGTTATAGGCTTCTGTATTGAAAATAAAGTCACCAGTAGACATTTACTGTGTCGAGAAGGATGTGGTTTTTGTAATTGCAAAAAGGAGAACTTTGTTCAAAAAGTTAAACTTGTTGCAGAACAGTAGACTAAGGTAGTACAACTGATTCATATAAAGAAATGTGAAACTAAGAATGTATTAACTATGCCACTGAGCAATTTTGACTCCTGATGACCCTGTGTGTGTCAGAGTAGAACTGTGAGCCGTGGGATTTTCAGTGCCTGATTTTTCAGAAATAGATGACTAAGGTTTTCTTCTGAGGTGCTTCTGCTACAACCATCCAAATTTCTCCCTCTCTTTAATTCTTTCTTTGTCAGAATTTGCCATGAGAAATCTAAGGGGAAGCCAAAGTGTACTGTTACAAAAGCATAGAAAGCTTTATACAAAATATCAAAATATCTATTGTTTCTAGACATATCTTCCAACTAGGTCTAAATACACTTCTGAATTCACTGTTCCCATCTCTAGAACCCTTCCCTGAAGCATTCTGTGCTCCTCAATTTATACTATGTCAAACAACAATTCTGGTATCCTTGAAAGGCTCGAATTATGTTATTGTAAGTGTTCTTTAAACTTGGGGAACAAAAAGAAATCTGAAGGGACACAATCAGAGTTGTAGGGTAGATGGGGTAACATTCACCAACAAAATTCTTATAGAACAGTCCTTGTTACCTTTGGAGAATGAGCAGGTGCATTGTCATGATGGAAAAAAACAAAACTCCTAGCTTGGAACTTTCCTGGTCTTTTCTCACCAAAGGCAGCTTTTCATTATCCTAAAACATCTTCCTAATCAGCCTTCATGATCATCCTATGTCCTTGAAGAAAATCTATCAAGATTATACCCTTGGAATTCCAAAAATAGTCACCAAAACATTCTGAGCTAAGATTTCTGCCTCAAATTTAAATGACCCAGTTTTGATTGAATACTTTTAAAAAGCACCGTATGGGTACTAACTACCACTCATCTATCAGTTTGTCATACTGTGGTAGCTTGTGAGTTGCTCTGGTAGTGTAGTGGTTACAAATCAGCCTGCGAACCTTAAGGCCAGCAGTTCAAAACTA
>NW_006408745.1:2615866-2616398 GCF_000296735.1 Chrysochloris asiatica | reverse complement strand
ATTGGCAAAGAACAAGGCACCAGGAATTGATGGAATAAAAATTGAAATCTTTCAAGAAAGTGAGGCAGCACAAGAGGCACTCACTCATCTCTCTCTGCCAAGAAATTTGGAAGACAACTATCTGGCCGAATGATTAGAAGAGATCCATATTTGTGCCCATTCCAAAGACAGGTGACCCAACGGAATGTGGAAATCATCGAACAATCTCTTTGATATCTTAAATGAGTAAAGTTTTGCTAAAGGTAATACAGAAATGGCTATAATCATACATTGACAGAGAACTTCCAGAGGTTCAAGCTGGATTCAGAAGAGGTCGGGGAACAAGAGATATCATTGCTGATGTCCAATGGATCTTGGCTGAAAGCAGACAATATCAGAAAGATGCATACCTATGCTTCATTGACTACACAAAAGCTTTCGATTGTGTGGATCATGACAAGGTATGGACAACATTGAGAAGTATGTGTATTCCAGAACACTTAATTGTACTTCTGAGGAATCTGTACCTGGACCAAGAAGCAGTTGTTCGAAC
>NW_006408745.1:2593837-2615380 GCF_000296735.1 Chrysochloris asiatica | reverse complement strand
CAGTCGCTGGAGAAGGATATCATGCTGGGTAAGATGGAGGGTCAGCGAAAAAGGAAGACCCCCAACGCGATGGATCAGCCAGGTGGCATCATTGGTGGTGTCAAGTGTGGCAGCGGTAGTGAGGTAGGCCCAGGATCGGACATTGTTTCGTTCTGCTGTGCATGGGGTTGCTATGAGTTGGTTCCAACTCGATGGCACCTGACAACAACGTTTACAGCCTCAGAAACCCTGTATAGATAGATTCCTTATGAGTCAGAACTGAATCCACAGCACATAACCACCTACCGCCATTTCTGGTGTGATGCTATAAGATCATCACTGGAATGTAAACCACAAGGTCAGCAGTTCAAATGTACCAGCTACTCCTTGGAAACCCTTTACAGGATCTCTATGAGTCAGAACAGACTCAATGGCACTTAACAATAACAACCACACTTAACAGAAGAAGTCAATACAGTGAAAACTTGATTTGGAAGACACCTAACAACAGTGCTTGCTGGAAAAAATGATGAAAGTTAAGGAAGACACTAGGAGGAATATAAGAGTTAAAGCTAGCAGCTAAATATATACAATCATGCAATAGCAATAATCTACAAATGGATGCATAGATAGACATGCAATATGAACTCGTGTGGGAAAAGGAATGGAATTATACTCGTAAATATATGTAAGTTTCACAGAGGATATTTCCACCTATGTTGCTTATATATCCATGAATATAGTAGAGCATACAGGGAGTAAAGTTATGAAATTTCTTAGCCATTGTCAAACACTCTAAGGAAATGAGTAGCTGGGCTTGGGAACTCGGCACCATAGTCTCAAGGAACATCAAGGTAAATTCACATAATGCAGTCCACAAAGACAATGTTCTATATCCTACTTCAATTAGTAGTGACTGGGGTCTTAACAACTTGTGAGTAGTCAAGTAGTGGAATACGTGAGGTTACATTGTGGGGAAACAATGTATATAAATTATTGAATGGAAAATTCATTTGCTGTATACACCATGACTCAATTCACAATGAAAGGTTAAAAAACAAAAACAATGCTTGCTGGGCAAACCAATGTACATTTCAGTGAAGGACATACATCACTAAAATACACACTTAGCTTTTAGAAGTACCACTGTCAGTGAAAACACTTGGACTGTTAGCTTGCCTTTTTATGTAACTGTCACCACAAGGCAATAACAGTTGCAAAATTCAATTTAAAATATTTTTAGATGACCTGAAATGGTTAGTCAGTGAGACTTTCAACTCTTGTAATTTAGGAAACAAGCAAACAACCAGAAAACAACTTACTTTATCTTAAGACAAAAAAATCCCTGATTAATTCGTATGGGTTTGATTATGGACAGATTCCTACCACTTCCCTTGTTTTATCCATTATTCTGCAATGCCATGTTCTCAAAAGTCTTTATTTTCTTCCTTACAGATAAAAACAGAATTGAAGTTGATAAGGTATACTCTTGGATTTTTAACTTAAGGATATTCTGGCATTTCTTCTACCACTGACTGCTTAGTGAGTTTGTCAGAAACCCTTACTTTTATTTTAGTTGGTTCTTCTGCTTTAGTTTCTTTGTTCAAGGGTGCGAGAAGCACAGGATACCCCATCCTGAATTTTTTAAACAATGAAGAAGTAGATGTAAGAGAAAAAACATAGAGTCATAGTATTTTGGTTCTACCTTCTAGGTAGAGCAAATTCCTGAGTTTCCAGGAATTGGTTCTACCTTCTAGGTAGAGCAAATTCCTGAGTTTCCAGGAATTCGTTTGCTAATGACTGGTAAAATGCAGAACAGTAGTTCTCAGACGTTTTTATATCAACAATTAGCTCTATCCTAGACCAAATCTACTATTAGCAGCTCTTCAATACAAAACCTATTTTAACATTACAAAGTCTAGAAAGTATCTCAGAATAAAGGACAATTCTTTAAAGTGTATCAATTTTTGTTGTTGTTGTTGTTATGTGCCATCGAGTCGGTTCCGACCCATAGCGACCCTGTATAGGGTTTCCGAGGGTGTAAATCTTTACGGGAGTAGAAAGCCTCATCTTTCTCCTGCGGTGCAGCTGGTAGTTTCGAACCACTAACCTTAAGGTTCGCAGCCCGATTCGTAACCACTACGCTATCAATTTAGCTTCATTAAAATCATGTTATATTGTCTTAATTCTCCTCTTGCCAAGAAAAAAATTCTGAATCTTACCATATTCAGAATCTGACTGAGCTGTGCTTTTAGATGAACTTCATATATTTTTTTTAAGTTAACATTTTAATCTAGAAAATTTTTAGATTTTCGGGAAAATGGCAAAAAGTACATAGAGTTCACTACATAAGATAATCAGTTTCCTTTATTACCAATATCTTACCTTATAATTTGTCATTTTATAATTTTAAGTTTTTATTGTGAATTGAGTGAAAGTTTACAGGGCACATCATCAGTTTTATATTCAACAAATATACACTTTCATTACAATGATTGTAATCCCCTTCATGTACCATCAGTTAACAGTATTTCTCTCTATTCATTTTAGCTTTTTTTTTTTTTTTTAACACTTAGGCATATATAATAATTTAAACCACCAAAAGGCACATTCTGAAAGTCTGCATCCTGGACACCAGCTCTCAGTCCCTCACTTTCCATGAATCTAGGGTCCTCAGCTGCTCCTTCCCTCTGTGTCCCCATCTCTGCCTCCATCTCTGGTGTTACTGCTTCTCTGGATAGGGTCCCACATTCTGCTTGTGCTCTTCTCCCTTAATGGTCCTAGGATCCTCTGTTCATAGAATGTAAAATTGACTACTCCCCTATTTGTTGCAGCTGCAATTAGTCTTGATAACAATTACTCACTATTGAATCCTAAGAATCTTATCCACATCTCTTTTCACTAGACCCACCTAGACAAGATGAAAACTATTCAATGGGGACTCTATCGTCCCCCACACATTCTTTTTTTTTCTGTATTTCAAGTTTTTATTTTGTGGTTATTCAGAATATACACAGCAAAACATACACCAATTCAATAGTTTCTACATGTACAATCTTGTGACCTTAATTACTCAGGGACACCGATTATATTCTTCAAGTTGTCTAACCATTCTCATGCTCCTGTTTTTTGGTTATTTTTTTAATGTTTTATTGTGAATTATGTGATAATTTACATGGGAGAACATTAGCTTTACATTCATTCTGTCGTATATCATTACATTGCCATGGTTATAATCCCCTTCATGCATCATCAACCAACCAAAGGGTATACCCTGCAAGCCTGACCCCCGGTCCCTCTCCCTCTTTGGGTCTAGAGTCCCCAGACACTCCATCTCTCCATCATCATCTCTGCCTCCATCTCTGGCATCGCTGCTTCTCTGGGTCACTGCACTCCGCTCTTCTCCCTTGATGGTTCCAGGAACCTCAGTTCCTGGATTGCATAGTCAATCACTTCCCTCCTTTTGCTATAAAATGTCCAACTTTACATTTCTAACCCTCACAGTCAGTCCTAATAATACTTGTACGACAAGGGATCTCTCCCCATCTCCTTTCATTAGTTCTGCTGAGACAGATTGGATACTACTCAGTGGAGATTCTACCTTCTTCCACGCCCTCTGGATCTAGGCTCCCTCATGAAAGCTTGTAAGCCAGTCACTTCTTGCCTTTGTAGGCCCCCTTCCCCCATTTTGGGTAGCCAATGTCCAAGTTGTCCATCCCTGTCTACTCTGTGTATAGAGGGAGTGGGATTGATCCTTGCTATAAAGATTTTTTGCCCTCTTTTGAGCTACTGCGTCCATAGGTTCCATACACTCTTAAACTAAACTCTCTCTTGAAAACTTCTAAGCCATTCACTGTATGCCTTTATCACCCCCTCATTTTAGGTAGCCAATGTATAAATTGCCCATTTATTTGTCTTTAATAATGAACCAATATGGTTATAGTTTTGTTATCTCAAGTCCGTATCTTATTTGGATTTATTTAGCTTCTACCTAATGTCCTTTTTCTGTTCCAGGATTCCATCTAGTGACCGTGTTTCACTTTTCTTGTTTTTGGTGATGTTGATAGTTTTGAGAAGTACTAGTCAGATGTTTTATAAAATATCTATCAATTGGAATTTTCCTCTCATGATTAGACTGAGATTATGGGTTCTTGGGAGGAAAATGATAGAGGCAAAGTGCTACTCTCAAAACATCACATCAAGGGTATGCACTATCAATATGACCTACCACATCTGCATCTGAAGAACAGATTTGATGAAGTAGACACTAATGACAAAAGACCAGAAGAGTTGTGGAATTAACATGATACAGGAAGAAAGCAAAAGGTCATTAACAAGACAAGAAAGGAGGGACTTCTGACAAGATGGTGGACTAGGTAGACATACTACATCTACAACACAGATACAACAGATAAAATAAAACAGACACAGTGAAAATTCTGGATCCCTAAACTTCAGAAGAAAGGTCAGAGAGATGGGTGGAGTGCTTTCTGGGAGGAGAAATCGAGCAGGGACAGCAAGAGCAGGTGACTGACTGGTGAACTGCTGTCCAGACATGGCTCAACCATCTTGTGAGTAGCTTTGACAATGGAGAGAGGCCTGGTAGAGCAGATTTAAGGACAAAGGGAAAGGTGAAATTTCTTCTTTTTCCCCATGCTCCTACTCTCATCCACTCCCAGCATAGACCCAGCTCTCTGGGAGTTTGGAATGATGCCAGTTTGAGGTGGGGCCAGCTGCACTGAGTTGGTGTGCTGCTTTGCTGAGTGGATTCAGGTGGGTTTGGCTCCAGACCTACAAACCCCACAGAGCCACCAGAACAGCATTTCACCCATTATATTGCTCCAGCTTCCCTGTGATCCTAACAGACACTGAAACCAGGTCCATTAATGGCCCCACAAACTACTTCCAGATTGACTGCCCTGAACAGAGATAACACCAAGGTCAACAGGAACCCCATCTAGGGCCAGGAACTCCATTGACATAGCCCTTCCTCAACCACTTCATGAGTTTCTTGAACTACAGGAGACCACCAGAGAATTCACTCTGGGTCCAACAATTACACTACTATTTGTTTCTACAACTACTACAACCCCAGAGTCAACAGACAACTTTAGCCCACACTAAGAAACAAGAAAGAATGGCTCAAACAATGACGAAGATGCATAGCCAGAAAATGTTTCTTAGGAAGAAAAGGTAATAGAACTGACTGAAATAGAATTAAAAAGAATGATAATTAGGTATCATCAAAGGATCAATAGAAAGATCAAGGAAAGCAAGGGGAACACAATAAAAACTTTAGAGGAATTGATGAAAACACTACAAAAATAAACAGTCAAAATAAATGCAAATTTGGAAACAATACAAAATCAGCAATTAGAAATCCAGAAGATTAATACTAAGATATCAGAAATGGACAGTACATTGAAAGGGCAAAGAAGTAGATGTGAAAAACTGGAAGCCCAAATTAGTGAGCTTGAAGATGAATCTCTTAATACTAGTATGCTAGAACAACCAGAAAAAAATAATGAAAAAATTCAAAGAAAACCTAAGATTTATGTGAGGCACCAGGAAGAGAAACAACTTACAGGTGATTGGAATTCCAGAACAGAAAGATATATAAGCACAGAGAGAGATATACAAGAGTTGTTGGAATAAAACTTCCCTAAGTTCCCTTGTCTTTCTTGAAAGACAAGAAGATGAGCATACAAGAAGTTGAATGAACCCCCAAACTGGATAGATACCAAAGGAAAACACCGAGATATATCATAATCAAACTTTCTGGAAGTGTGATGGTATACATACACATTGTAGTATGAATTAATTAAAGCACACTGCAGTATTAGTTTTTATTTTTTTAAGGATTAATGAATTTATGGATGTTTCATATGCTATTAACCATTTCAGTATCTTTATTTGTGAGTGTCCCTTTTCTATTTTCTAGGGGTCTATGCTTTTGCTATGGGTCAGAACTGACTCAACAGCACTTAACAGCAATAATATTTTTGTTCTAGCGGGTCACTGAGTCAGAATCAACTTAGTACCAGGTGGTTTAATCTGTTCAAACAGCTCACTAACTTGTCTATGCCAAGTAATTTAGAAGACATTTACCTAGTCTACCAACTGAAAAATATCCATAATTGTACCCATTCCAAAGAAAGGTAGTTCAATATAATGTGGAAATTATAAAACAATATCATTAATATCACATGCAAGTAAAACTTTGGTGAAGATAATTTAAAAACTATTGTAGTAGTACATAGACAAGGAATGGCCAGAAATTCAAGTTGGATTCACAAAAGGATATGGAATGAGGAATATCATTGCTGATATCAGATGAATCTCAACTGAAAGCAGAGAAAAACAGAAAAATGTTTGCTATGCAAAGGCATTTAACCATGTGGATCATAACAAATATGGACAACATTGAAATGCATGGGGACTCCAGAATACCTAATTGTGCTCATTACATGTCTGCACCAAGAAACAATTGTCCAAGGAAAACAAGGGGATACTGAATGGCTTAAAATCAGAAAAGGTGTATATCAGGGTTGTATCCATTCACCACATACATTCGACAATATGCTGAGCAAATAATCCAAGAAAGTGAGGTATTTGAAGAATATAGCATCAGGGTTGGAGGAAAGCTCATTAACAGCCTGTAATATTTGGAGTCCTAGAGTGGCGCCAATGTAGGATAAGTACTGGACTGCTAACTGCAATGTGGGAAGTTCAAACCCACCAACCACTTGTTGGTAGCTATGAGTTGGAACTCCTTTGTCACTTAACACCAATATGGCTATGACACAACCTTGCTTGCTGAAAGCAAAGAGAACGTGAAGAAATTACTGATAAAGGTCAAAGATGACAGCATTCAGTATTGATAATATTTCAACATAAATAAAGCAAAAATTCTCACAACTGAACCAATAAGTTCAGTTGTGAGAATTTTTATAATAAATTTTTAAAATAAATTTTTATAATTAAAAAAAGTTTATAATAAATGGAGAAAAGATTTAAGTTGTCAAATATTTTCTTTTACTTGGAACTACAATGAACACCCATAGAAGCAGCAGTCAAGAAGCCAGATGGCTTATTGCACTGAACAAATCTGCTACAAAAGATGCTTTCATGTTAAAGAGTATACATGTCACTTTAAAGGCTAAAGTGAACTTTACCCAATCCATGGTGATTTTCAATCACCTCATATACATGTAAAAATTGGACAATAAAAAAGGAAAACAGAAGAACTGATGTTTTTGAATTATGGTGTCGGTGAAGAATATTGAAAATGCCATGACCAGAAAGGGTCAAAATACACTTTTTTCATATAGGTATAAATTCACCCTGTCCCATTTAATGAAAAGACCATTTCTTACACTTAAATCCTCTAGGAGTTTCTTTTTCAAGATTACATTGCCTACTCTTAGTCCTTTGAATTACCAAATGGATTTTTTAATTAACCTGTTAATTTCCACAAAAACATCTGCTGGGATTTTGATTGAGATTACACTGAAATTATATCTTAATTTGGGAGAACTGATATCTTTATAATACTAAGTCTTCCAAGTCATGAACATGCTATACTCCACCACATATTTAGACATTCTTCATTTCTTCATGTCTTGTAGTTGTCATGTAAGTCTTTTATTTTTATATTTTTAATTTTTTATGCTGTTTTCAATATTTTAAAATACAACTGATTTTTAAAAATTTGATTTGATACCTTGTTGTTGTTGTTATTAGGTGCCATCATGTCGGTACCAACCCATAGCAACCTTATGCACAGCAGAACGAAACTGGTCTTATTCCTTCAGGATCATTGACTCTTGATCATAAACTACCTCTTCAAATAGTTGAACATCAACCATTTCTTTCTGGTACAGTGACTCTGTGTATTCCTTCTATCGTCTTTTGATTCTTTCTGTATCACTCAATATTTTGCCCATAGACTCCTTCAATATGATTGAGGCATGAATTTTTTCTTCAGTACCCATAGCTTGAGAAATACTGAGCATGCTATTCCGTTTTGGTTTTCTAACTCAAAAAGCCCAGCACTTTCATTATAATGTTTGACTTCGCCTTCTTGAGATGCCTATTGAATTTTTCTACTCAGCACTTTTACCTTCTCATTTCAGAGTGTCTTCTGCTATCCGTTTTGGTCTTTTACTTCTTTCTTGTCTTAATGACCTTTTATTTTCTTTCTATATGATGTTTTTGATGTCATCTCACAACTTTTCGAGTCTTTGGTCTATAGATGATCTCTAAATTTAGATTGGATGTGTTCAAGGCCATATTTTGACCCTCATGGACTTGTTTTAATTTTCTTCAGCTTCAGCCTGAACTTGCATAGAAGCAACTGATGATCTGTTTCACAGTCTGCCTCTGGCCTTGTTTTCACTGATACAGAGCATTTCCACTGTCTCTTTTCACAGATAGACTCAATTTAATTTCTGTATATTCAATCTGGTATGGTCCGTGTGTATGGTTGTCTTCTATGTTGTTTAAAAGGTATTTACAAAGATGAAGTCATTGGTCTTACATCTCCAGCATCGTTTCTAATCACCAAGGCCGTGTTTTCCTACTACTGATCCTTCATCTTAGTTTCCAGCTTTTGCTTTCCAATCAGCAGTAATTATCAACACATCTTGATTGCATATTTGATCAATTTCAGATTGAAGAAGTTGGGAGAATTCTTCAATTTCATCCTCACTGGCTTTAGTGGTTGGTGGGTATATTTCAATAATAGTGGTTTAACTGGTCTCCCTTGTAGGCATATGGGTATTTTCCTTTCACAGACAACGTTGAACTTCAAGACAGATAACTGATATATTCTTTTTGATGATGAATGTGATGCCATTCGTCTTCAGTTTGTCATTCCCAGCATAGTAAACTATGTGACTATCAGATTCAAAATGGCCAATACCAGTCTATATCACTAATGCCTAGGATAGTGATACTTATGTGCTACATTTCATTTTTGACAATTTCCAATTTTCTTAGATTCATACATTTGTACATTCAATGTTTCATTTATTAATGGATGTTTATAGCTGTTTCTCTTCACTTTGAGTTGTGACCCATCAGCAAATGAAGGTCCTGCAGGATTTACTCCCATGGGCTTTACTCCATTCACATCATCACAGTCAATTCTACTTTGAGGAGGCAGCTCTTCCTCAGTCATATTTTGAGTGCCTTCCAACCTGAGGAGCTCATCTTCTGACACTATAGCTGACAATATTCTGGTGAACTTCATCATATTTCAATATTCAATATCTGGTGCTAACAGTGTTGTACTTTTATTCATAAAGTTTTCATTGACTAAATATAGAGAATTAGTCTGTATTTCCTTCCTAGTGTACTTTCCTCTGGAAGCTCAACTGAAACCTGTCCACTGTAGGAGATTCTGCCTGTATTTAAAATACCTGTGGCATAGCTTCCAGCATCACAGCAACACACAAGCCACCACAGTATGACAAACTGACAGACAATTGGTTGTGCTTATATACATATTATTTTTAAAATAATTTGTTTGCTTTAAATTTAAAGCACAGTTAAATATTTAAAGGAAACAAATGTTTATTTGTTTAATTCTAATTTTAGTGAAAGTTTACAGAACAGTTAGCTTACCATTCAACAATGTATATCAATTATTTTAAATACTTGGAACCTAAATTATATAATGACATGCTAATGATCTAGTTTGTAAAAGGGCATCTAGTCACTTAGACCCAGTTATTTTCCCATTTTGATTAGTAAATAGAAATGGTTCAGTATTCATGATGTATCATCATTTCTTCAATGTATTTTCTGAGTTTTGTTCTTCCTTCTTCCCAATCCTTGCCATCAACTCTAACTATATTGAATTGATGTGTTAATATTCCTTTCTTGTAATATATTTCTTTATCATGTCTGGAGTAGATTATTCTGCCCCCAAAGAGGAAATCTTTCATCTAGTCTGTACAAGAGTTTGTGCGAACTATTGGGCAAAATTAACTGATGAAGCCACCTGAGCCATAAGTCCTCTTTGTTGGAAAGCTTTTAATAATGGGTTTAAATCTTTAATAGCACTCAGACTATTAACAAATTTGCTTTCTTTTTATACCATGACATTTTATCTTTTCCAATAAATTTATTCATCTAAATCATGAAATGTGTTTGTGTCAGGTTGTTCATAATACACTCTATGGTTTCCAACATTTTATTACAAAACGTCTCAAAAACACAAGGTTGAGAAAATACAGTGAGTTCACATGAACCCTCTACTTGGATTCTATCATTAATATTTTATTACATTTGTTTTAATATGCAATTATTCATCTATTATACATAGTTCTTGCAATCTGTTACATTTTTTGTGCATTTCTAGGGAAATTACAGATATCAATATACTTTCCCCTAAATAAGCATGTATATAATTAACTGGAGTTCAATATATCTTTAGTTTTCTTTTTTGAGGAAATGTTTACATTCAATGAAATATATAGATTTTAAGGGTACATTTGCTTAAGTTTGAGATACACATCCATCTCTGTAACTCCAACCTCACCAAGATTTAAATGTTCTCATTCCAGGAAGTTTAAGAATGCTTCTTCCCAACTTTCACCCCTAAAACAACTGAAGCAAACATTGCTCTAATTTTCTTAACCAGAGATTAGTTTAACTATTTTAGAGCTTCATATGAATAGGATTTGCACTTTTCTGTATACGGTGTTTCTTGGTGGATAAGCACTGGATTGTTAACTACAATCTGGTGGGCAGTTCAAGCCCACCAGATATTCCTCAAAAACCCTATACAGCAAGGGTGGGAAATATTTTTTCTGCCAAAGGTCATTCGGATTTTTATAACATCATTTATATCCATATAAGATTTATAATTTAAAAATTAGCCAGTTATGGCTCCATTAGACTTTACCAATAGGTTCCCTGAAAGGGGCCCTTCAAGCACTAAGATTCACCTCTGATGAAGAAGTGAAGACAGTGGTGCATTTGCAGCTCACAGCTCAGCCTACAACATTTTTTAATAAGGGAATAAGAAAGCTTGTTGGCAGATGGACAAAATGTATTAAAAAACAAGAAGATTATTTTGAAAAATTATGTATTTGTGCTTTCTAAAAGTTGATTAAAATAAATTCTACAGCCAAAAAAAAAAAAAATTAGCCAGCTATATAAGGAGCTCTGGTATTGTAGTGGTTACGAATTGGGCTGCTAATCTCAAGGTCAGCAGTTCGATACTACCAGCGGTTCCACGGGAAAACGATGAGGCTTTCTACTCCTGTAACAACAATGTAATGGCAGTTCAAATCCACCAGCCACTCCTCAGAAATCCTACACAGGGACTCTGAGTCAGAGCTGACTCAACAGCACGTAACAACAAAACAAATGAGTCTGAACCAACTTGACAGCACTTAACAACAAAAATACTCTCATGTATAATGAACCCTGGTGGTGCAGTGGTGTAAGCATTGGCCTACTAAGTATGAAGTTCAATGGTTCAAACCCACAAATTGATTTAACCTTTGTTTTCCATTCTACAATGTTCACTTGAATTTTAATTTTTTCACACAATTTTTTTTGTGTGAAAATCCCAAATCTTTTTCAAACAGTAAAATGGTTATATAAAAATTCTTGCCTTTTACTGAATGTCTATTATGGATTACATTTTTTGCCTTATCATCATCTAGCAATGGTTGATTGTACATCAAATACCATGTTTATAAAAACCACAGAGGCTCTGAATATTTTACAATGAGAGAGGGTTCCTTTGGCTTTACCTGGTCAGGTTTGGGCTGCGGTTTTAGTTTTCACCCTACGTTTATTTCATTCCTATACCTATGCCTATGGAGCTCTGGTAGCATAGTGGTTACGAATCGGGCTGCTAATATCATGGTCAGCAGTTCAAAACTACCAGCTGTTCCACTGGAGAAAGATCAGACTTTCTGCTCCCGTAAAGATTTACAGCCCCGGAAACCCTATGCAGGGTTGCTATGAGTCAAACTGACTCCACAGTACATAACAACAACAACAACTCCTATGCCTGTTGTTCCTAAACTTTTAATTTGACCCCTACTGATTGGTCATTGTTTCCATATTAGACAATGGCAGATAAAAGAACTGTATCCCGAGTGGTTCATTATATTGAATTGTCGATGGCACCTAACAACAACAACTTCTCTAATAAACCTCCGTGAGTGTAGTCTATGTTTGGCATAACCACTGCAACACATTATCAATGCAACAGAGGAAAGTTGTAGGAGAGATGACTGGTGTCAGAATAGGTAAAAAGTTTGTATGGTGGAGGTGTATCAGAACTCCATCTCTTATGAATCTGCCTTGGAGTGATGTTGGTTATTCCCTGGAATTAGACGAGATCTGATGCCAAGCCATTTTTATACATACCTTTGAAATTTTCACTGTGTTTTCAAATGACATGCTCATGTTTTAATTTTTGCTAAGTACTTGTTATTAGGAGTCCTGGTGTGGCTCTGTGAGTTAATGCGTCAGACTGTAAAGCCATTTAAACTGCAAGGTTGGTGGGTCAAGCTCACCAGCTGCTCCTTGGCAACCCTATATAGGGTTGCTATGGTTTGTAACCAACTCAACAGCACTTAACAAACAACAACAACTTGTTATTAGACACCATCAAGTTGGTTCTGACTCTTAATGATCCTACGCACAATAAAACGAAACACTGCCGGGTATTGCACTTTCCTCACAATTGTTTCAGCCCATTGTTGCTTACACTGTGTCAATCCATCACACCGGGGTGCTCTTCCATTTATTAGATGACCCTCTGTTTTACCAAGCATGATGTCCTTCTTTAGGGATTGGTTCCTCCTGACACCATGTCTAGAATATGAGACAAAGTCTCGCCATCCTGGCTTCTAAGGAGTATTCTGACTGTACTTCTTCCAAGACAAATTTGTTTGTGCTTCTGACAGTCCATTGTTGTTGTTGTTAGGTGTCATCAAGCCGGTACCGACTCATAGTGCCCCTATGCACAAATGAATGAAACATTGCCTCGTCTGCACCAATCTCACAATCATTGCTACACCTGAGCCCATTGCTGCTGCTGCCACTGTGTCAATCTATTTCGTTGAGGGTCTTCCTCTTTCTTGCACACCCTCCACTTTTACCATGGCAGTCCATGGTACTTTCAATATTCTTTTTACTAGGAGGCTTCAAAAAGTTTGTAGAAAATGTTATTAAAAGATCATGAATTTTCCCATGAGTGTTTTGAAGCCCATTCATACATTTGGAACATTAAGACAATAATGTAGTCAATGGTAGAGCATAGGGTGGGGGTCAAACACGTCATAGTTCAGGTGTTGGTGAGGGCAATACACAAGAAAGGGGAGGGGGTGAAAAAACAAAATATATAGGGGAACACAGACAGGTTTGCATGGGTTAAATGGGACAGAGGTAAATAGTGATGCATGCTCAACCTTGGCACAACAGGACTCTGTGATACAGGGATCGAGGCATAGTTGAAGAGGGGAAATAATATGAAGATGCTTGACAGTCTTATGAATATTGATTTCTCTTGCCTACTATTATAAAACAGACAATTCAGTGGGATAGAAAGGAATGTCGGCAAACATGATTAGAGAAAGCTTAAGTTAAGTGGAATCCTGAACCTCATTCAGAACCTTCTGAGATGAGAAATTCTACTAGCAAGGACAAGCAGACCATCCTGGAACAGCTAGAGTGACAGAAGATACATCTTCAAAGAAAGATCATCAGGAAAATCCCAAGACAAAAATGGCAGTATGACTGGCTACTACAAGAATAAGCAAATTGTTCACTGGGAAGCCATCAAGGCAATCAAGTTCCCTCAGGACAAATCCCCCTCTACGACAGAAACTCAAAGGGAACACATGAGCAGGTATGTAAACTTGCTGATGACCATGTTAGTCTACTGGTGAGTAGAAGAGGGGGGAAAGGCAGCAATGAAGAAATGGGCTGAGTTCAGCCACGTTCTACAGATGAGAGAGAGAGATGAGGAAGGGCTGGTTGATCCAAAGTGTGGTGAGACCTGAGGACACCGGAGCCCATGGACAAGGACATAGCCACAGAGGGCTAGAGCTGAGAGTGAAGCATCCAGTGGATATGACGTGAAATATGCACAAGAACACCCAAACTTTCAGATAGTACCCATTTTACCTAACCTCAATGGCTTGATGATCAGAACTCGACTAGAGGAAGATTAAAAAAAAATTTTTTTTTTTTATAAATGAGGTTAAATTGCTGTAATTTGATGAATTTGACCTATACTTATGGAGCTAGTAGCTCTAAATACCAACAGAGAGGGAAGGAGTCTTCACATCAAGTATCAATGCTATCTATCCCCTCTGTATACAGGATAGATAGGGATGGGCTATTTAGACATTGGCTACCTGGTCCCATAAAGGTTTACAGCCTTGGAAACCCTGTACAGGGTCACTATGAGTCAGAACTGACTCCATGGTACTTAACAACAACAACAATCTCAAATGAGATGAGGGGGTGATAAATGCATGAAGTGACTGGCTTACAAGTTTTCAAGAGGGAGTTTAAGAGTGTGTGAGGGCACAATAAAACATTAAAAAAAAAAAAAAAAAAAAGAGTGTGTGAGGGAAGACAGAGTCCCCACTGATTAGCTTTCATCTTGTTTAGATGGGTCTGGTGAAAAGGGGATAAGATTCTTACGATTCAATAGTGAGTAATTGTTATCATGACTATTTGTTACTGCCACAATTATAAAGGTAGAAGTTTTATAACAAATTGGGGAAATAGTTAATCTTAAAGACCAGAAACAGAGGACCCTAGGACCATCAAGGGAGAAGAGCACAAATGAAATATGGGACCTTATCCAGAGAAGCCGAGGCACTAGAGATGGAGGCAGAGATGGGGACATGGAGAGAGGGAGCAGCTGAGGACTCTAGATTCATGGAAAGAGAGGAACTGAGGACTAGTGACAAGGAGGCAGACTTGCAGAATGTGCCCTTTGGTGGTTTAAATTATTATATATGCCTGAATGTTTAAAAAAAAAAAGAGAGAGAGAGAGAGCTAAAATGAATAGAGAGAAATGCTGTTAACTGATGTTACATGGAAGGGATTATAATCATTGTAATGAAACAAGGTGTATGACTTGCTTAATGTAAAACTGATGATCTGCCCTATAAACTTTCACGCAATTCACAATAAAAACATTAAAAAAAGAGACAGTAATGTATTAGCCAGCTTTAACCCAATCAGATTAATACAAAATTACATGATATCATATTACAAAACATTTATATTTTGAGAATTATTTTAAGTGTTTCCTGAGCCTTCTCTAAATTTGTTTTGAAAATTATATTGCTGTTGTAAGTGCTATCAAGTTGGTTCCAACCCATAGTGATGCCTATGCACAGCAGAATGCAATACTATCTGGTTCTGTGTCATCTTCACAACTGTTACTCATTCTCCCATTGCTGTTGTCATTGTGCTGATCCATCTCATCGGGGCTCTTCCTCCTTTCCACTGATCCTCCAGTTCACCAAGCTTGATGCCCCTCTCCAGGGACTGGTTCCTTCCAATAGCATGCACAAAGTACGAGAGACAAAGTTTCACCATCCTGGTTTCCAGTGTATGCTTTACATTTTCAAAGATAAAAATCCAATTCTTACAATAAAAATCTGAGGGTATTTTCTCAAAATTATAACTGCCTTCTCAGTTCCACTTCTAAATTTGAAATTTTTAGCTAGAGCTAGGTTACACCTTGAAGTTTATAAATAAGCAATATTCCTCTGTTGGAGTCCTGGTGTGGGGCTGTGGGTTGAAGCGCCAGATGGCAAAGCTGTTTGAACTACAAAGTCTTTCAAACTCACCGACTATTCCTCGGAAATCCTACAAAGGGTCACTATGGATCAGAATAGACTCGATAGCACTTAACAACAATTCCTCTGTTGCAACATTAGTATTTTGCATAGTAGGTTCCAGTATCTAATCATAATTAAAAATTTGTCAGTGGGTAGGAAGGGAGGAGGGACAGGTGTTCATTTCAAGTGAATTTTGACAGTTATAAAATGGCAGCTCTTTAGTGTACTTTATATTTCCTTTTATTTTTTATTATGAATTTTACATTAAGAAATTCATACAGGTTGTTTCATCTCATTTATTTCAATCTCCTTAACGTAGCATCATTTATCAAATCTCTTCCGTTTCCATTTCCTTTCTTTGCTAACCCTTCTGAACTTTGTTCTTTGGTACATGCTCCCCTTTTGATCTCAAATTGTTCATCATTCTAAGGTATGTGTATCTACCTTACTGGTATTATTGTTCTCCTTATAGACAACAGACAAACCTGTTTATTGTTTGACTGAAAACTAGGTCATAGGGGTGAGTTCATTTCCGGACCTAAAGGGTGACTAAGTAAGTCTGATCTCTTTTTAAGATTTTGAGTTTTATTTCACAATTTTCTATCACTCTATCCAGGATCTTTTGGAGTCTTGGTGTGGCACTGTGGGTTAATGCACTAGACTGCAAGGTCACTTTTAACTCGGGGGTTCAAGCTCACTAGCTGCTCGTTGGAAACCCTATACAAAGTCTCTATGAGTCAGAATCCATTCAACAACACTTAACAACAAAAAATCCAGGACCTTTTAGCTGGGAACCATCTAGTTCTTCAGGTCTTATATCATGGCATGGATTTTTGCAGGGTCCATTAGTCTAATGAACTAATTGTTACTATGTGTTTTTAATTTTCATCGCTCTTCTTTTCCTCCAGACAAGGAGAAACCAACAAATGCACTCAAGAGCTATTAAAAACCAAAGCAGGACGTAGAATATTGTCTTTATAGTCTGATATACAAATTGACCTTGCTGTCTCCTGCAACTGTAGTCCCGACTCCCTAGGTCCAGCATGACTCATTGCCTCAGGGTGTTTGGTAATGTCTAATACGTTTTCATAATTTTGCTCCCTGTATGCTATATCACACTCACAGATATATTTGCTGCAAAGAAAATACCCATGTACAAATATCTTTTCAAACCTATATATAATTGTGGGTATACTACCACTCTCCCTCCCACACCTGTTCAGCTGTGTATCAATACATGAATCTACTCTTTGTGGTTGTTTCATGCTGGTTAGTTGGTTCTCATGCATAGTGACCCTATGCATAGTAGGATGAAATATTCTCCAGTCCTAAGGCACCCTCACAATTGTTATGTTTGAGCCCAGTGTTGCTGCCACTGTGTCAATCAATCTTTTTCAGGTTCTTCTCTTCTTTGCTGACCCTCCACTTTATCAAACATGCTAGCCTTCTTCAGGGACTGGCCATTTCTGAAAACATGTCCGAATTATGAAATTTCAACCTCCTTGCTTCTAAAAGCATTCTGGCTATACTTCTTCCAAGACAGATTTGTTTCTTCCATGGTACTTTTGATATTCTTCCCAAACCATAATTGACAGGCATCAATTCTTCAATAGTCTTCTTAATTCATTATCCAAATTTCACATGCATAGGAGGAGATTGAACATACCATGCATGCCTTGGGTCAGGCACACCTTAGTCTTCAAACTAACATCTTAGCTCTTTAACACTTTAAGGAGGTATTTGGTAGCACATTTGTCTAGTGCAATGTCTTTTGATTTCTTAACTGTTATTTCCATGAGTGTTGATTGTGGGTCCAACTTCAATCTTTGCTCCATTTATCACAATGTTTTTTATTGATCCACTTGTGAGGGTTTTTGTGTTCTTTACATTGAGGAGAAATCCACACTGAGAGCTGTGGTCTTTGACTTTCATTACAAAATTTCAAGTCCTCTTCACTTCCAGCAACCAAGGCTGTGGCATCTGTGTATCACAGCTTGTTAATGAAACATCCTCCAATCCTGATGCCATATTCTTCATATAATCCAGCTTCTCTAATAATCTGCACATCGTAAAAATTAAATGAGTATGGTAAAAACATACAACTGTGGCACATGCCTTTCCTGATTTTAAACCTTTGTTAAATTCTGAAGACTGCTTCTTGCTCTTACTGGTTCCTCATGACCACAGTGAAGTGTTCTGGACTACCTGTTCTTCAAATGTTATCCATAGCTTCTCAATGTCCACACAATCAAAAGCCTTTGCACAGTAAATAAAGCAAAAGCAAACATCTTTCTAGTATTCTCTGCTTTCAGTCAAGATCCGTCTGACAACAGCAATGAAATCTCCCTTTTCCTGTCCTCTTTTAAATCCAGCTTATATGTGGAAGCTCCCCATCAATGTACTGCAGCAAACGTTTTTTTTTTTGTTTTTTTTTTTAATTACCTTCAGAAACATTTTATTTGTAAGTTATATTAATGATATTTTCCATGCTTTCAGCAATCCATAGGATCACCTTTCTTTGGAATGGGCAACATATGAACCTTTCCAATCAGTTGACCAGGTCTTCCAAATATCTTGACAAAGATGAGTAAGTTCCTCCAGCGCTGCATCAGTTTGTATTCCTCAATTCCCGGAGCCTTGTTTTTTGCTAATGCTTATTGTGCAGCTTGGACTTCTTCCTTCAGTACTACTGGTTCTTGATCATATGTTATCTCTTGAAATGAATATCGACCGATTTTTTTGGTACAATAACTCTGAGCACTTCTTCCACTTTCTTTTGATGTTCCTTTAATCATTTTACATTTTGGACTTCAATATTACAAGTCAAAGCTTGATGTTTTCCTCAGTTCTTTCAGCTTGAGAAATATGAAATGTGTTCTTCCATTTTCGTTTTCTAACTCCAGATCTTTGCACATATCATTGCTCAACTCTATCTTCTCAAGATGCCCTTTGAAATTTTCTGTTAAGTTCTTTACCTCATTGCTTCCATTTTTCTTGGCATCTATATGTTTAACAACTAGCTTCAGAGTTTCTTCTGACATTTTGATCTTTTCTTTCTTTCCTGTCTTTTTAATGACCATTTATTTTTCTCATGAATGATATTCTTGATGGCTTCCCACAACTCTTCTGGTCTTCATTCATTAGTATCTAATGCACCAAATTTGCTCTGAAGTGGTCTTCAAATTAAGAACAGATATATTCAAGGCCATATTTTGACTTTAATTTTCTTCAGCTTTCCCCTGACCTTACACACAAGCAATTATGGTCTCTTCCACAGGCTGCCCTGGCATTGTTTGACTGATGATATTGAGCCACTCCATCATAATTTCCTATATATATGATTCCTGTGTATTTCATCTGGTGAGGCTGACATTGTTTACAAAAAGTATTTGCAATGATAAATACCTAAAATGGGGTTACTACTCGCCCAGTGAAGGAGACTTCCTGCAGAAGGTAGACCATAGGTAGAATCCTGAACCCCATCCAGAGTCTTCTGAGGTGGGAAATCACCACTTGAAAGGACAAGCAGACCAACCACCCTGGAGCAGCTAGAAGAACAAAAGATACTTCTTGAAAGAAAGACCAACAGGAAAAATTAAAAACAATAACATCAGTCCGACTACTACAAGAGCAAGCAAGATGTTCCCCCAGGAGACATCAAGGCAAGTGTTCAGGTCCCCACAGGGCAAACCCTCTTCCAAGACTCAGGGGAATACACGAGCAGACATGCGTTCTGACTGGTAAATATGTTGATCACCTATAAGGGGAAGTGAGGGAAAAACAGCAATGAAGCTGCGAACTAAGCCCTACAATGTTCAATAGACTCCTGTGAAGCCAGGTTGAGACCTGGAAGGCCAGCAGTATGGCAAGACCTGGAGACTCCTGGGCCCAGAGTCAGTGACATAGCCACAGAGGATTAGAGTGGAGAATGAAACATCCAGATGATAAGAAGAGAGGACATATGCACAAGAACACCGTTACTTGCAGATAGTACCCACTTGACCTGGCTTCGATGCCTGGATGACCAGAACTCAATAGAAGAAGAAAAAAGAGGAAAATAAAGACTAATCTGATACAATTTGATGAACTTGACCTACACCTATGGATGTAGTAGCAAAAGAGGGAACAAATCTTTACCATGAGGACCATTCCCAACCCCTCGATACACAGGGTAGACAGGGATGGGCAACTTGGATATTGGTTACCCAAAATGGGGGAACTACAAAGGCAAGAAGTGACTGGCTTACAAGCTTTCAAGAGGGAGCATAGATCCAGAGGGTACAGAGGAAAGTGGAATCTCCACTGAGTAGTATCCAATCTGTCTGGGCATGGCTGATGAAAGGAGATGGGGATAGGACTCTTGTGGTATAGTGGTGAATAATTGCTATCAGGACTGACTGTGAGGGTTGGAAATGTAAAGGAGACATCTTGTAGCAAAAGGAGGGGAGTGATTGACTTTGCAGTGCAGGTGCAGAGGGCTCTAATGAAAAAAATTAAACAGAACTATAAGAAAAAGAAGACATTGGTAAGGTTACTAATAGACTCACAACAAAAAATTACCCAGGTCCATATGGCTTTACATTCAACCAAACATTCAAGAAAGGGAAATTAAAGGCATCTGAATTGGCAAAGCAGAAGTAAAACTCTGTTTTTGCAAATAATACAATTATATACATAGAAAATCCCAAAAACTCAGCAAGAAAATTGTCAGAACTCAAAGACTCAGCAAAGTGGCAGTATACAAGATCAACATAAAATAATTAGTCAGATTTCTTTAAACTAATAAAGAGAGCTTTGAAAAGTAAATGAAACAAAATAACAAATAAAATCACAAAGGATTCTTAACCTTCATAGTCTAGGGTTTATAATAATCTCAATGGTGTTGAACATACGTAATTACAAAAGACCCATTCTACCATTACTGTTAGACCTCAAGATTTGCATACATTAATCAATGTTCTGCATATTTTGCAATTAAAAATTACCTTTCACTTTTAGTATACTAGCTATTATAATTTACAGTTACCACATAAAATGCTTTTCTTTTGAAAAACAAAATAACAAGTGCCCAATTCTCAAGCTTGATGTGTGGAAAACTGGGCAGAAACAAACACTGTTAAAGTACCACCTAATGTATCTATATAGAGAATGTTTCCTAATTTAAAATAAAGTATATTAGAACTTTGTGATAATGGATATGTTCTATATCTGTAATGTCCTATATTGTAGGCTTTTCTGACATTAAATGTTTATGATTGTATGTAAACATAACTGGTTTCCTACAAAGGTCAATTAAAAAGTATTATTACTAGGGTCTCACTTCATTCATACATGAGTTTACTGCAAACAAAACATGTTTAATCATGTCTGCTATAAGTGGATATCTGCAAATAAGTTCTCTCAGTAACTTGCACATTTCATTATACTTTAGTCTTCTTGAGTTGCCCTATGACATTTTCTGTTCAGCTTTCCATTCTATCATTCACTTTAGCTTTTTAGAAATTAGGTGCTAGTAGTTACAATAAATGATTTTAAGGGTTGCTGTTAAATTAGAAATCCAAAAGCAATGAAAACAGCATTTCTCAAGCTGAAAGAATGTGCGAGGGGGAGAGGAATTCAAGTCTCAAAGTTCAATTCTGAAGTATTCTATGGGCTATCTCTTGACATGACTGAATATCAACCTTTTCTTTTTGGTACAGACTGTATGCAATTCTCATATATATAT
>NW_006408745.1:2565555-2593067 GCF_000296735.1 Chrysochloris asiatica | reverse complement strand
AGAAAGCCTCATCTTTCTCCCGCGGAGCGGCTGGTAGTTTCAAACCGCTGACCTTAAGGTTCGCAGCCCGATTCGTAACCACTACGCTACCAGAGCTCCACCAGGACTTAAAATGAATGTTTTAAGGGGTTACTGTTAAATTTTAATTTTTTTCTTGAAATCCACCGATTTTCTCTTCATTTGGCAGTTCTGTAACTGTATTATTTCTTTTTAATGTTATTTTGTTGTTGCTGTCAACTGGTATTGCTGATTCTCTATTTTGTCTTGTAGGTTTTATTTTGAATACTTTTATAAGGAGCTCTGGTAGTGTAGTGGTTACGAATCGGGCTGCTAACCTCAAGGTCAGCTAGTTCAAAACTACCAGTGGCTCTGCAGGAGAAAGATGTGAAGATTTACAGCCTCGGAAACCCTGTACAGGGCCACTATGAGTTGTAACTGACTCCATGGCATACCACCACATCTGCATTGAGTTTTGGGTGATATTGTCATATATGTTAATCTGAGGTTGCTGACTACTATTGGTTCTTTGTCCAAAGAACTCCGTTTAATATTATTTGTGAGGTTGGCTTGGTTTTTGCAAATTAGGAAAAGCCCTAATTTCACTGTCATATTTGATGAACAAATTTGCTGGGTACATGATTCTTGGTGGGCAATATTTTTCTTTCATAGTTTTACGTCATTCCATTGTCTTCCTGCCTGTATGGTTTCTGCTGAGAAACTAGACATGAATTTTATTGGTTCTCCTTCTCATTTTTCCTTAGCTGCTCTCAGAATTCTTTAGTTTTGAAACGTTTTATTATAATATGTCTTGGTGGTTTTCTTTAGGGGTCTATCCAGTTTGGAGTATAACTTCTTCAGTGGCTATCTTCTCATCTTTCATGATGTTACAGAAGTTGTCTTCCAGGAACTCCTATAATTTTTCTATGCTAATTTTAAATCACACATCAATTTTTTTTACTACTTAATGTTTTAAATGCAATGAGCAAATTAAAAAAAAAAAGTTTTATCCTAATGCTGATATTTGGCTTCCTCATTCACAGAATGCTAATTTTAAACATACACTTATCCAAATATGTATTTAGATAACCCATTACACAGGAGCTACAAAAATGGCTCCAACATAACTATTCTGAGTCTTGAGCAGCACTGGGCAGAATTCTGTTTAGCTGTACAGAGAATCTCTATGAGGAACTGATTACATAACATCTAACAACAAACAAGATGATAGAAATTTACATATGGGTGGGGAAGTGAGAGTAAATCTCATATATCAAGAAATTATTAAGAAATGACAATATACAGACACAATTTCAATATTTCCTATATTTTATTATTGCTACCTACTTACCCTAATTTTACAATTAAAAAAAAGTTCTAGAAAATTTTATTCATAAGTATAAAGTTGTTTCAACATAGAATCACACAGAACTAAATGTATTCCAATTAACAATATAGACGTTTAAAGTGTTTTTGAGCACCATTTTTACAAGTACATATATCTTATTCATTCAGCTATAGATAATTAACACACCCAAACTGATTGCACCTTTAAAATTTTATGTAATTTAAAAATGTGGTATTGTATATATATTATTTTAAATTTCCATCAGTGACTTTATTGTTAACTCATGTCTCAGCAATCCGGGGATTGTCTACTAATGAAACACAGCAAAGGAAAAAACTCTTAACAACAAAATCTCACTACTAATATTCCTCATTTCCTCCAAATCTTTATTCAGAAAAAACCTTCTCAGAATGACTTTCCCTGGACACACTACTTAAAAATGTAACTTTATCCCTATGTTACAATTTCATATTCCTATCCATTGATTTTGTTCTCCCCATTTATTAGATTTATTCACTAATATATCCAATATTTAATTCATAGTCATCTTATTATCTGTATCTCCCAGTAAAAGCCAGAAATTTTGCAGCATTATTCACTGCTATATTTCAGTACAAAGAACAGACCCAAACAAATTACAGACATTCAAAACAAGTAAGTACTGAAAACATGAAAAAAAGCCAAAATATTCCTGGAGAAAACATCCTCTGTTAATTCACTTTCAATTAATAATAACAAAATCTCTCAATCCCATGATTTGTATCCAGTTCTTAAGTGAAAATGAATACATTTTTCACAACCTAATATAGAGCAATCTGTATCAAATTTAGACATATGCAGATACACATTTAATCTATACTTTTTTATAGATGACAAACTGAGGTCTGCAGTGATGGTAATATGATTTTATTAACTTTCATAAATTGAATATTCTAATTGTTGTTGTTGGTAAGTATCATTACATTAGTTGTAATTCATAGAGACCCTGCATAGGGTTTCCAGGAAGTGGATGGTGAGTCTGAACTATCAAACTTGTGGTTCAAATTACCCTTGCAGTCCAGTGCTTTATCCTACAGTGGGGGTTATAAAAGGTGATGAAAGGCAGAAATGGGTTGTGAAAAGATGATTCTTAATTCCTAGATACATGTCCATTCCATAAACTCAAGTTGCCATTCATTTAAGAAATTAAAAGGGAAAGTCAATATAAGAGGAGGGTGGGTGGCAGAAAAATAAGATTTAGAGAAGACACAGGGAGGTATGCACTGGCTAAAGATTACTGAGATAAATAGTGATATATACTTGGAACAACATTGTTCTGTGCATGGATTCAGACATAGGCTAAGGAGGAACACTGGGATACATATACTTATTACTGTTAAGTGCTGTGGAGTTGGTTCCAACTCATGTTGTTGTTAGGTGTCACTGAGTTGGTACTGAATCATAATAACTCTATGCACAACAGAAATAAACACTGCCAGGTCCTGTGCCAATCTCACTATCGTTGCTATGTTTGAGTCCATTGCTGCTGCCATGCACAATCCATATCATTAAGGTTAGTCCTCTTTTTCTCCAATCCTCCACTTTACCAAATTTGATACCATCATACGGAGACTGGTCACCCCTGATACTATATCTGATGTGTGAGAGATGAAGTCTGGCCATCCTGGCTTCCAAGGAACATTCTGACTGTATTTCTTCCAACACACATTGGTTTGTTCTTTTGTCAGTCCATGGTACTTTTAATATTCTCTTACAACACCATAACGCAAATGCATCAATTCTTCAACAGTCTTCCTTATTCACTGTCCAACTTTCGCATACATAAGAGTTTATTCATCTTTGCTCCTCTGCACTTTAAAGAAGTCTTGAGCAGACTTGCCTAGTGCAATATGTCATATGCTTTCTTGACTGCTGCTTCAATAAGTATTGATGTCTGATCCGAGCAAAATGAAGTCTTTGACAACTTCAATCTTTTCTCTATTTATTGAATGTCATTTATTTGTTTTATTTATACTGAGGGGCAACCAATACCAAAGGCTGTGGTCTTTGATCTTCATCAGTATTTTAGGTGCTCTTCACTTTGAGCAAGCAAGGCTGTATCATCTGCTTATTAGTAATTGTTGAGTCTTCCTCCAATCCTGATGGCACATTTTTCTTCATATAATCGAGCTTCATGTATTATCTGCTGAGCAAATAATTGAGAAGTGTGGTGAAAGAATACAATCCTGTTGCACAACTTTCCTAATTTAAAACCATTCGGTGTTCCCTTGTTCTGTTCGAACAACTGCCTCTTGGTCTATGTACAGGTTCCTCATGAGACCAATTAAGTGTTCTGGAATACTTATTCTCTGTAAAGTTGTCCATAGCTTGTCATGATCCACACAATCGAAAGCCTTTGTATAGTCAATAAAGCAAAGGTAAACATCTTTCTGGTATTCTCTTCTTACAACCAAGAACCACCTAACATCCACAATGATATCACTCATTCCATGTCCTTTTCTGAATCTGCCACGAACCTCTGGAAGTTCTCTGTCAATGAATGGTTGCAAACATTTTTGCATTATCTTTAGCAAAATTTTACTAGCATGCAATTTTAATATATATATATTTTTTAAAGTTTTTGTGAATTATGTGGGTCTACATGGGAAAACATCGGTTTTTCATTCATCCTATCATAGTTCATTTCACTGAAATGATTACAGTCCTCTCCATGCACCATCAAACCACCATAGGGTACACCTCACAGGTCTGCCCCTCGCCCGGCTATCAGCATACAGCCCCTCTCCCTCCCTGAGTCTCTGCCTCCATTTCTGGCATCACTACTTCCCTGGGTAGGGTCCTGGCACTCCACTCTTTTCACTTGATGGTCCTAGGGACCTCCACTCCTAGACTGCAAAATCAGTTACTCCCCTCCTTTTGTTACAAAACACCAACCTTTTCATTTCTGACCCTCAGTCAGTCCTGATAGCATTTATTCACTATTGTACCACAAATCTTACCCCCATCTCCTTTCATTAACCCCAATCCCAACAGATTGGAAACTATCCAGTGGAGATACTACCTTTCCCCGCCCTTTTTCGAACTAGACTCCCTCTTGAATGCTTGTAAGCCAGTCACTTCTTGCCTTTATAGCTCCCCCACCCCCCCAGTTTTGGGCAGTCAATGTCCAAGTTGCCCATCCTTGTCAAGCCTGTGTACCGATGGGGTGGGAGTGATCCTCGCTGTAAAGATTTGTTCTTTTTTTAGCTACTACATCCATAAACATAGGTCAAGTTCATCAAATTGTAGCGTGCAAGAGAAAGATGAGGCTTTCTGCTCCTGCCAGCGTAGTGGTTACGAATCTGGCTGTGAACCACAGGTCAGCAGTTCCAAACTACCAGTTGTTCCACACGAGAAAGATGAGGCTTTCTGCTCCTGTAAAGATTTACAGCCTCGGAAACCCTGTGCAAGGTCATTATGAGTCAGAATAGACTCCACGGCACATAACAACTCCTTTTCCTCCCCTCTTCTTTCTTCTTTTAGTTGAGTTCTGATCATCCAGCCACTGTAGCCAGGTCAAGTGGATACTATCTGCAAGTATGGGTGTTCCTGTGCATCTCCCCTCATTTCATAACAGCTGGATGCTTCACTCTCCACTCTAGTCCTCTGTGGCCAAGTCACTGCCTCTGGGCCCAGGAGTCCCCAAGTCTTGCCATACTGCTGGCCAACAGGTTTCCACTGAATGTTGCCGGACCCAGCTCCCAACTTCATTGTTTTTCCTCCTCTTCCCCTTATCGGTGACCAACAGGGTTACCAGCCACACATGCTTGCTGGTGTATTTCCACCCCCCGCGTCTCAGTCTTGGAAGAGGGTTTGCTCTGAGGGGACCGAGCACAATTTTAATGATATTTTAAGATGAATCCTGCATTCAGTTTGGTCATCTCTCTTTGGAATGGGCACAATATGCCAGCCAGTGGCCAGGTAGCTGTCTTCCAAATTTCATGGCATAGACAACTGCTTGCTTCCAGGGCTGCATCAGTTTGTTGAAAGATTTCAATTTGTATTACAATTTCTGGAGCCTTGCTCTTTGTCAATACCTTCTATGTACCTTGAACTGCTTCCTTCTGTCACATTGGCTCTTGATCATATGCTACCTCTTCAAATATGTATTGGTACAGCAACTCTCTGTATTCTTTTCATTATCTTTTTATACTTTTTGTATCATTCAATATTTTGCCATTGAATTCTTCAATATTGCATGTTGATGCATTTTTTTTTCTCAGTTACCTCAGCTTGAGAAATGCTGAGTGTGGTCTTCTCTTTTGGACTTCTTACTACAGGTCTTTGCACATTTCAATATAATAGTTCACTTTGTCTTCTCAAGCGGCTCTTTGAAATTGTTGATTCAGCTCCTTTAACTCATTTCTTCCATTTGCTTTAGAATCTCTGCATAGGAGAGCAAGTTTGAATCTCTTCTGACATCCATTTTGGTCTTGTCCTTTTTTTCTTGTCTTCTTAATGTTCTTTTTCTGTATGATGTTCTTGATGTCATCCCACAACTCTCTGGTCTTCGGTCTTTATTGTCTAATGCATCAAATCTGTTCTTCAGATGATCTCTAAATTCAGGTGGGATATGTTCCAGGTCATATTTTGGTCTCGTAAATGTGTTTTAATTTTCTTCAGCCTTAATTTGCATATATGAGCAATTGATGGTGTGTTCCACAGTCGGCCCCCGGCCTTGTTTTTGCTGATGATATGGAATGTTTCCACTGTCTCCTTCCATAGATGTAATCGATTAGATTTCTGTGTATTCCATTTGGTGAGGCCCATGTGTATAATTGTTTTATGCTGCTTAAAAAAGGTATTTACAATGAATTCATTGGTCTTGCAAAATTCTATCATGTGATCTCCAGCATCATTTTTATCACAAAGTCCATATTTCCCAAGTACAGATCCTTCCTTTTAGTTTCCAACCTTTGCATTCCAATTGCTAGTAACTACCAATACATATTGATTGCATGTTTTATCAATTTCAGACTGAAGTTGACAGAATTCTTCAATTTCATCGTCACTGGCTTTAGTGGGCTGTGTAAATTTCAGTACTATTAGTCTTAACTGGTCTTCCTTGTAGGCATATAGTTATTATCCTGTGACAGCATTATACTTCAAGATAGAGCTTGATATGTTGTTTTTCATGATGACTGCAACACCATTTCTCTTCAACTTGTTATTCCCAGCATAGTCAATCATGTGATTGTCAGACTCAGTGCTTTCCATTTCAGCTCACTAATGTCTAGGATATCAATGTTTATGTGTGCCATTTCATTTTTGACAATTTCCCATTATCCCATATTTATACTTCATACATTCCATGTTTTGATTATTAATGGATGTTTACAGCTGTTTCTCTTCATTTTCAGTTGTATCCCTTCAGCAAATGAAGGTCCCGACAGCTTTATTCCATTTGCATCATCATGGTCAACCCTATTTTGAGTAGACAGCTCCTCCCAAGTCATATTTTGAGTGCCTTCCAACCTGACGGGCTCATCTTCCAGCACTACATGGGAAAATATTTTGGTGCTCTTCGTCCTATTTCAATATTCAGTATTCTAGTGCTGACAGTGTTCAACTGCTGTTCATAAGGTTTTCAGTGACTAAACATTCAGAAATAGTCTCTCTCCTTCTTCCTAGTCTGTCTACACATGGAAGCTCAGATGAAACCTATCAACCATGGGTGACCCTGTTAGTATTTAAAATACTGGTGGCATAGCTTCCAGAATCACAGCAACACACAAGCCACCACAGTATGACAATCTAACAGACAAGTGGTGGTCCTACTTAGTAACCCTGTATAGGGTTTCCAAAAAGTGGATGTTGAGTTTGAATCACTGACCTTATCATCCAATACTTCTCCTATATATGAACTCCTGGAGTGGCACTGTAGGATAAGTATTGGATTATATATAAATATCCAACAAGTATATATGAGTTTGGATTGAGTATTTACCTTTCCTTTAAATACAACTATGAATATGGTGGAACATACAGCAGGCAAATGATGAAAACTTCCCAGATATTTTTAAACATTTTAAAGCAATGAGTTGATAGGTCTGGGGGCTCAGGACATTAGTCTCGGGAACACCATTAACGACTTATATATCATAGTCCACAAAAACAATGTTCTAAATCCTGCTTGGGTGATTAGCATCTGGGATCTTGAAAGCTCTTGAGTGGTCATACACGGTGCAGCTATTGGCCTCTCCACGTGCAGAAGAAAAGAGGAGTGATAAGAACTGAAGAGGTTTGGAATCAATTAGTCCAATGGACTAATAAAACATTTGAACACCAGTCTGAAAGCAGAAGCACTAGATGGTGCCTGGCTAAAACTAATATCTGTCCTGAAAGTTACCACATTAGAGGGTCCTGGATGGTGTGTGAGAAAGTGTGGAACAAGCAAAATAATTTAAAAAAGAAAAACTTGGTTTACTGGTCAGAAAGAACTAGAAGAACTTAAGACTATGGCCCTTAACCACCCTTCAGGTCTGGAAAGAAACTCACCCTTGTGGTCCAATTTCCAACCAGCTGTAGACAGGTTTATAAAGAGGGTTTGGGAGTGAGGTAACAACAAAACACTAGCAAGGTATGTTCACCATATAGTGGTCAATCATTCAAAACCAAAAGGGCATCATTTTCCTTAGGACAAAGTTGAAAAGAGATAGGATGGTGGGTAGAATGCAAAAAAGAATCACAGGGAGGAAGCCGGATAGCTGTTGTTATATGGAGGGATTGTAATTATTTGAAATGATATAAAGTATACAATTTGTTGAATGTAAATTTGGTAATATCAGTAAACCTACACTCAATTCACACTAAAATTTTTGAAAAAGAAAATTTTTTGTCAAATGGTAGGAAGAAGAATATTCATGTTGGAGTTAACAGGAAGGCAAAAGAAAAAAAACAAAACAAAACAAGAATGGGAACATATAGTCTCTTCTGACTCATTGAACTTGAGTACATTCAATTCAGTTAAGTTTGTAGCTAGAATAGTCAGTTGCAGAATAAAAAAAAAACAAAAAACCCAAACATTTAAAAAGGTTTTATCAAGCATTTAAATTTATTTTTTAAGGAAAACAAAAATAATGAATTTTAGAGAAGGGAAAGGTTGATTATCTTTAGTGTCCTTGTCAGTTTCCATGTCAGACAGCCAATCCAGTTATAAAGCCAGGATATAGAGAGTACTAGAAGTTAAAAGGAGAGGGTATAACTATTTGTAACACTGGATTCAAGCTTTAGGATTTTCAGTATATTCAAATCTGATTCTTTAAGCTACCTAAAGCTCTGTGACGACAAAATATTATCCACATTCAAAAATCACTTAGTTTGATATTGCTGAATAGAGTCATACACCATGATAGACCATTTCCAATTATGAGATGGCTCAGAAAGTCTGTATGAATTCAGAGAATATTGAGACCCTATGCTTCAGAATACTGAGAATTTTATCTTTCATTTGAAAGAAAATCTATCTGGTGAAGTTTCAATTATAGATTTCATAATGATTTCTTCTTATTGCTTCCTGAATCTATCAATTCCATTAATGGATGAATCTTTCTTCTGAATCATAACTCAAGAAGAAATGTCACTATTTTAATAATGATATTTATATCACAAACAATAAGACAATGAGCCCATTCTATTTGGATGCCTTGATCATTTTATGCAAAGTAACTTCAATTCTTAGTGAAATACCAAAGGTAATAAAAATGAACACTGACATTAAGATAAAACTCTATGCTTTTCACTGCAGACAAATCAATGATGGACGGAGGGAGAACAAGAGTTCTGATTTTTATAGTATATTAAATAACATTTTATAAATCAAACAAAGGTTTTTCTCACGATAATGTGTCTAACAATATAATAAAATAATTGATCTTTAAGGCATATTAACTAGAGCTTAATATAAAAAAATAAGTATCATTTTAACTTTGGGATATGAAATATTACATGGCTTATACTGAAATACAATGAATTTATTAGGTCTTAAAAACATATTCACAGCAGAAAGATGTTTAAATAAATCAGTTAATAGTTACAACTACCACTTTCTTAAAATCTGCTTTGAAAGGCTGAAGACATCTAAAATTAAGCTCATTATTAAATATAGTATGCAATTTGTGCCATGCTAAAAAGAATCAGTAGAATTCCATCAACTAATGAATTCTATGACTTTGTTCCCTCATATGACCCCACAGTACGATCTTTAAACTCAAAATAAGATCTTAATTATAATTTTAATAACGGAAATTTTTAGTAAGTTATAAATACCATGCACAATTATTTGAGTGAAACACGAGAAATTTCACATGAGAATGTTACCTTCAATTTTATGTAAGATACAGACATAGCTCATCTTAGTGTGCTTTGCATAACTGTGCTTTTTCTAAATTGAAGGTTTGTGGCAACCCTGCATTCAGCAAGTCTATCAGCACCATTTCTCCAACAGATGTGCTCACTTCCTCTCTGCATCACATTTTGATAATTCCCACAATATTCAAACTTTTCCATAATGCTGTAGTACACTTAATAGGTTACAGTATAGTATAAACATAATTTTTGTATGCACTGGAAAACTGTAAGATGCTCGTAATTTGTTTTATTGCAACATTCGCTTTATTGCGGTGGTCTGGAAATGAATCCATACTCTCTCCACGGTATGCCCATATTTATTATGGTGATTTTAATATGTTTCAAGACATAACTGAAATGGTTCTTTTGGAAGGAAGTATCACCAAGCTATGTACACAATTCATTTTGACCAAAGAAATTTATTCAGCTTAAACATGAATCTTATTATTCAGTTTTAAATATCAGCTATTTAAAAAAATATTTCAATCTACCCCAAAACTCAGGGATTTGATATATTGAGATTATTCAAATGAATGTGAATTTTTTCAAATGAATGCCTTGAAAGTACTTCCAAAGAATTTCAAAAATCTTTTTAATAATGGCATGCCTTGAAATATAATATATAGCATCCTAATATAGTTATGTTAATAAAAACAAACCTATGTTGTATTTCTTAATATCCCATTATAACCTTAATCCTTTAGATGTAAAAAGCATCTCAAGAATTTTACATATTTTTCTATAGATTACCTCAATTGTTGACCTAGAAAAAAATTTACTTCTAATTCCAGAAATTACAGACTTTCAACAAAGTTCTATTTAAAATGGATTTAAATGATACCTATATATTTGTTTAGAGATGGAAAGATTTCTGACTCTTGAAAACGATATAAAAATAATTTTAGTGTGTGTGAAGTCAACTAAATAGTCATAAAAACTGAAGTAATTTCATATATAGGCAACATAAATAAATGGCTTGTTGTGTTGAACTTTCAAAATGTAGTTTAATCTCATTCCAAAAACAAAGAAAATTTCTAGATACAAACATCTCATTCAAACACATTTTATAAACATACATTCAGCAACTTAAAATATTATAAGGATCCAATATTTTCATCTTTTATAATTTCAATATATTATATATTTAATATATAATATATATACAATACATACAAGTAGTCAGCAGGATTACAAAGTAAAATCTTAAAAAAATTGATCAGTACTGATAAATACTTTAGGTTATTAAAAAGAACTATTTCGGTTCATAGAATAAAATAAAATATGGAAGGCCCAAACCTAAAACCAGGATTGCAAATATTCATATGGCCAACCATTTAAAAAGAACTCTCAAGTTGAATATGATACCTTTTAAAACAATACTCTTGCTACTCTCAAGCAGCAATCAATACCTGTTGATATTAAACATGTATATCTTCCTTAAATTGAAAACGATGTAGCTTTCTTTACTGTAATATACAGTAGCTATTTCTTCCTTTCTGTTGGGTGTTTTTTTTTTAACAGAAAGTATTACCAACAGAAGTGACTTCTGCCCCATTCCCTTCCCCAAAGCATGGCTCAGTTTGAAGATTGTCCTATAGGCAACCATTATTGAGTATTAACAGTACTTAATACCATTAAGGTCAATCAATAACTGGAGTCATATAAGAAGTTTCAAAGACTGCTGGGGGGTTCTGTAAACTAAGGTAAATTAGATGTATGACCCTTGTAGATAGCCCTCTCACATCAGTCAATTCAAGAGTTACAATTCCAATGCCGCAGTACAACAGTTAAATCTGTTCTGTGATTTTAAATATTATAACATTAGTTCACCCTGAGTATACAGAGGAAGGATTTAAAACAATATGATATTCTGATATGCCTTTAAAATTTTTTTCCCTTTGTGTTTGCTTTCTCCCAGTTTTCTTCAAATATTTGAATTTATAGTGCGACTTGTGTATCCTTTGTTGTTCATGCCACAGTCAGATACTGATGATAGAAAAGCCCAAAAAGGCTTGTAGAAAAGAGGCAAGCAGCAATCCACCAGGTCAGAAATGACAGAAGTCCTCGGAAAAGCAGAGGAGTGAAAATGTTTTTTAAGCTGCTCAGTGCTACTGTTATTTGTGTAACAGTTACCTTCATCTTCCCATCAGTAGAAGGTAATTCAGAGTAAAGAGAATTGGAGGTTAGACCATTATCCAAAGGCAATGATGAAATAGTTTCTGGACAAATCCCCCAAGAATGATTACCTAGAAAATTCAAGACATAAATGAAACTTGAAGAATAACCAATTTCAAAGTTCTTATTTAAAAAAATTATTTAACTCATATTTGAAATTAAGAACAAAAACCTTAGTGTCACAACAAGTCATCTTATGTTTGACATTAAATAAAACAATAATCTTTCTACCTATCTAGTAAGTAATTTCACCAAACTATAATCTGATCTTACCAGTAAAGGTACATATTTTAAAAAACCTAAATTATTTTTAATAAACTGCACTAAAATCTGATACAATAGTAAAAACAATTTTTCCTTGTATAAGCCATGAATCAACTACCTATACTGAAAAAAAAAAAAAAAAAAAAAAAGGGACGTATTCAATAACTTCTTAGAAATCCCTTCTACCTTTGGACAATCCGAACAAATTTCTTTCCCAGAAGATGCCTATGATTTCAATAAGACATACTATTAATAGCTTCCAGAATTTTTTTCACCATCTACTTTCCTACGATAGATAGGATATGAGTCACATAATTTATAATTGAGCTACCCCCTAAAGAACATTTGGACTGCTGGTGTGGCAGTGTAGAATCAGCCCTGGTCAGCAGTTTAAACCCACCGGCAGCTCCTCAGAAACCCTACACAAGGTCACAATGAGTCCAAACTGATTTGACAGCACATAACAACAACAAATGCTATCTGGAGTCCTGATGTGGTACTGTAAGATAAACATGGGACTGCTAACCACAAAGTCAATGGGGTTCAAACCCACCAGTCACTCTTCAGAAATCCTATACAAGGTCACTATGAGTTGGAAGTGACTTGGCTGCACTTAACAACAGCAAAAAGACATTTACATCTACAGTCAGCTCTAATAAAACTTTCAATTCCTTTGTGCTTGTAAATTCCATACCTTGACTAACTGCCTGATCTGTGGGAAAGGAAAAAAAACAACATAATAATTATTAACTGCCATCAAGTTGATTCCGACTCACAGTGAGCTTGTACTGTGTTTCCAAAACGCAGCTGAGGGGTTTGAATTCCCAACCTTTTGCAGTTCAGTGCTGATCCTACAGCACCACAAGAGTCCTGATATAATAATAGATAACTCTTTAAACAACACCAAGGACTGATAACTCAATGAACAGAACTGAAGGGGACTTGGTCATTTCACTGCGAAATCATTAACCTAAAAGTTATCTAAAATAGAACTCTCCAAAGGAGAGTTTTTAAAAAGATGCTGTAATTCAATTAAGTTTACAAGTACCTTTTAATAATTTAAAACATTAGGCATGAACAAAAACGTTTAAAATAGTAATGCTTTTCAAGAGAACCATCCTATCACAATACAAAAGGAACAAATAAGTTCAACAGTGTTCACTAGTTACTTGGTAAACTTAACTTTAAATATTAAACTTTAATAAACAATTTAATAAGCAAAATTACCATTATGTTACAAAATAATACATGGACCTCTGTTTTCAACATCAAGATAATGGTTCAACCTTTTCTATGCTTTCTCTTAAAATTCTTGAGTGACATAATTTTAAGAAGCATACATAAATTCTTTGTATGCAACAGAAAAGCATTATTAAATATAGGTAGGAGTAAAACACTTTCAATTTTTACCAAACACCCCAGTTTCCAGGGCATGCCTACCTAGGGTTTTCAAAAGCAGAGTTGTGTGTAGCAGCATTACCAGAGGTGCCACATATTGCAGTGCAATGACACAGAGGTAATAAAAGACTCGAGCCACCTGCAACCAATAACATACAGCTGACATGTTATGAGTAAATTAAACTTTCAAGTAACTTTAGCCAAACTGAATTAACAGATAAGTAATACATCTTTGGGAAGGACGTTAAATGTTTATTAAGTTCGCACTTCACCATACATACCCCATATTTTCACTTTAGAAAATCTCTGATTTTAAGTTTGAAAGTAAGTTTAAAAAAAACCAGTGAATATACTAAAATAAATTAAGAAAAACATTAAAGAGTTCGTACAAATTGGGGAAAATCACTCCTAAAATTCAATTGGCATATATTCATAAAATGGCTAGACTCTCTTATGGATAATAACCTAAAATAGAAATAAACCCCTCATAAATAAAGACATTAAATCCCCATTCAACTTGAACCTATTCGACTGAGTTTAAATTATAAATATGGAAATATAAGGGCAAGTCCAAAGTATTGCTATCAGAGTTCCCATTCATACATGCATGAGTTTATTAAAAAAAATAAAAATGGGTTTAAACATATTTCTGCAGTCAGTGGATGAATACAGACAAGTTATCTCAGTACTAATACACCTTAGTCTCCTAGGGTGCCTTTTAAACAAGTATATACTTTTTGTGCTGTGAAAAAAAAAAAAAAGAAAAGAAAAAATTTTTGAGGTGAGAAATAATATCAAATTTCTAACAAAGCTCAAGTATCTTCCCAAATCAGTGAAATGTTACAAGTTTATAGTAAACTTTAACTCCACGTAAAACTTTCAGGTAGGATCAAGTGTTTTGCATACACTCAGAAAGACCTCAAAGACAAGCAAGGAAGAGATGGAAGAACCTTGATAAATGAAGAAAGTCAAGAAACTGGTGGAAGACCAAAGAAGTACCACAATCGTTGTTATGTACCATCGAACCAGTTCATAGCAACACTGTATGGGGTTTTCCAGGAGTAGCAGGTAGATTCGAACTGCTGATCTTGCACTTAGCAGCCCTGTGCTTGTCCTACAAATCCACCGTGACGATCAATAACATCATCGAGTAGGGGTGTTGCATGGTTCAGCACTTTCAATTTTTACCAAACATCTTGGTCTCAGCAAGCTTTTGGCTTGCCAGAAGCACTGCGTGAAGATCAGTCAGTTCAAAGAGCTGATCTTCCCATCTCCCTTTTAGGCAAGATGGAAGCTAATGAAGATGATTCTATGGAAGGAAGTATATAACCAGGGACGAGAGCAAGGTTCAATTAAAACACTGGCCTCCAAGACTTTAGATCCAGAGAGTGAGAACGACTGTGTGCTGAAGACCTGGGGGGTAACGGGGGAAGGATTGCATGGAGGGATTGTAACCATGGCAATGAGACGATATACGACAGAATGAATGTAAAATTAATGTTCTCCCATGTAAACTATCACATAATTAACAATAAAACATTAAAAAAAAAAAAAAGAAAAATTGGCCTCCAAGAGGAAATGCTATGCCAGTTGAATTCAAGGCAGAGAAATCAGCTCACAGAGTTATGGCAAAAATCAGTAGGAGGGACTAGCCCCTGTAGAAATGATCATGCTTGGAAGGTCAATTAAAAACTAGGACGACCCTTAACAAAATGGACACAGTGGGTACAACAAAGGGACAATTGTCAGGAGGCAGGAAATGGGTAGTGTTTCGTTCTGTTGTGCATGCTTCACTATGAGTCAGAACTTATTCAACAGAACCTAAAAACAACAACAAAGGGGTATTCTTCATAGATGTTTTCAAAGGACACAGGATGGTCACAGAAGAAGTTTTAAGAAAATTACAAACTATATTAGTGAGAAAAATGCACTGAGAGATTTATTTCATCACAACAATGCTCATTCTTCTAGGATAGCAAGAAACTACAAGGGTTTCACTGGGAAATCTTACTCCATCCAGCACCAGACCTGAATATTGCTCCTTCAGACTTTTTCTGTTCCCAAAGCTCAAAGAGTGTTTGAAAGGAACATGATTTAGGTTCCCTGGGTTGTCAAAACTGCCATTTTGACGTATAAATCGAAAAGTGTAGAATTCTTCAGAGGAAGTGCCAGACAGTTGGAAATACTGCCTTCAGACCTAGATGTACGATATGTCTAGAAATAAAAGATTTATCTTTTGATATTTTCAGTAATGGTTTCTATGATTTTAAAGCAGTATTTTTTGGACTTAACCGCATCCTTTTACACTTATCTTTGTACTGAAAGGAATAAAACTATTATTTCCTATATCAGCTATAAACCCTGAACAATATACTGCAATATCTTTCAGATATATTAGAGAGATCTCAGTTAGTAATATACACGCCAAAGCTTTCCACCACCCAACAAAAGGACACTTAAAGCAGGGAAAGGAAGGAGAATTGAGATCCTTTCTTCAATGATCACCAAAATTAGATCAAGGATGGTCCCACAGATTAAGATAAGAGTATTACAGGATTAAAATACTATCTATTAAAGGAAATCAAATTTTAGGTTTTATCCTGTTACAGTATATTCTGTATTTCATTCTGACTACAGTATAAAACTTACCATTTTCTGTAGCTCAACTGTACTTATTCGTCCTGCTTCCTTCTTGAGCTGATCAACACATTTCTGTGCTAAGTTTAAGTAAGCTTGCATGTGCCTACGCATCATGGCCAAACGCAAAGCACACAGCAGAATTATCAACCACAGCCGCAGAGTATCAAACGTAGTTTCTGTCATTCTATAAATCAAAAAGTTGACATGGCACTCTCAAGAGCACAATATGCAAATATGCTAGCTATTTGTGTTAAAATGTGAGAAACTGATATTTATGCTATACTTGGAGAAAGAAACAAACAAAAATCCACTCTGCCATAGACATGAATATAATTCTTTCAGTTGCATAGTAGAATAAGATACAGAAATGGATCATAACAGTATAAAAAGTAATAGAATTCTAGCAGAGAAAAAAGTAGAGCAATATTTGGGATACTGTTGTGTTTGGTCCTCCATGGAAGAAAAATCACCTGTGAAATTAAGAGAGAAGTTGGGTAGCTCTTAAACTAGAGACTAGGGGAATGAAAGGAAATGAAATGAAAGGGGAATCACAGGACAATGGAACTAATTAAGCAAATGACCCACCTATTATTGACACCAGTTTTCCTGATTGTATAGATATTTGGATGGACCCTTTCACTCTGCTGACCTCCTAATTGTTAGGACCATGAAAAAAATCAAGAATTCTGATATATTATTAAGAAATCAGATGCCTCAAATTCTTCAACAAGTTACAGCCTGCTAAGTGCCTGAAGGTGATTCTCAACAATTCCTCAAGGCTAAGGTTAGAGTTTCAAATAAAAACAGTACTCTTGGGACATTTTCCAGAAACTAGACCACAGGTGGGGGCTTGTTAAAGAACTTTAGAAATCAGAGATAATTTCTGAGATCCTTTGGGGTTTTTGTTACATTTTCTTCTTCTTTTTTTAAAAAATCGTAAGTTTTTGTTTGTGAGTAATTTGAAAGTAACAAAGATAATTCCTAGCTTCTAGTTAATTTCTAGCATGCACAGGCATTGTATGGGACCTAGAACTTACATAGGTCTTATTCAAATTCTTAAGTCCATGAGGTTAGAATGGATGGGTATAAAAAAGAATAGGAAAAGATTAAAAATTTACAGTTACTATTAATATTTCTTACCCACTGTCTAACAGAAAAATGACAGATATCTGGACAATAAATGAAGAAAAACTTTAAAAATTCACAAGATAATATATTGGATAATATCAGTAGTGCTGGTGTGGTGCTGTAGGATAAATATTAGATTGCTAACTGCAAGGCTGGCAGCTTAAACCCACCAGCCACTTCTTGAAAACCCTTTTATAGGGCCGGTATGAGTCAGAACTAACTTGATGGCACTTTAACAGCAAACAACAACAATTAATGCTCAAAAATAGTGTCCTAGCTTTATCACTAGTCTCCTGGTGTGGTGATGTAGGACCATCACTAGACTGTGAACCACAAGGTCAGAAGTTCAAACCCACCAGCTGCTCCTTGGAAACCCTATACAGGGTCGCAATGAGTCAGAATTGACTCAATGGCACTTAACAACATCAAAAAACAGCTTTCTCATTTAAAAACTTAGATAAAGTATAAAACATTTATATAATTTGATTATATAATAAAATAATTTGATTTATATAATTGAACAAAAATTAGTCCTCAAATACCCATACTTACAAAGGGATACTTTCTTTTCCCAGTGGTGGATTCATAATGTAGTCTTTGGTGATTGGTTTTACCCAGAGAAGAACCATAAATAAAGGTGCCAAGAAGTTGATATGAAGTAATATTCTGAAAGTATGTAAGAAATAAGGATAAATATTTAGAAACAAAATAGTCTCACATAAACTACAGAAATCTGAGTTTGTACAAAATAAAATAAGGAATGTATTTCAGTATTCTAAAAGTACTGCTCTCACCAACATTTTATATTTATCATTATCACTTAACACTGATTTGAGCTTTTGTGAAACTATGTAATATTAGTGAAATATGACAGTCATTATACAAATTTCTTAGATGAGAACATTTAGATGTTGTTGTTAAGTACCATGGAGTCAGTTCCGACTCATAGTGACCCTACACAGGGTTTCCAAGACTGCAAATCTTTACAAGAGCAGACAGCCTCATCTTTCTCCCACGGTAAAGCTGTTAGTTTCAAACTGCCAACCTTCTGGTTAGCAGCCCAATTCGTAACCACTACGCTACCAGAGCTCCTTGAATATTTAGATATGGAAGGTTAAATGACTTGCTCATATGTGAACATTATAGGTTAGAGGTAGAGCTATGTGTAAAACCCAGATACGTTCAATTCCAATCAAGTGTTCTTAAACAGTCCAATACTAAACTTGTGGCTCAATCATCCACACTCTACTTCCAACCTATACTGACTCTGTAGGACTGAGTAGAACTGTCCCACATTTCCACGGCTGTAATTATTACAAAAATAGATGATCCCCTAACTTTACATAAAAAACCAACCCAATGACTTTCCAATATAGAGGGGTCATCATGTAATAGTACTCAGCACAGCTGAAATGAAACACCTTCTAATTCTTTATAAGCAAGTGATTAGCAAGGCCCATAATACTAGAAGGCCTATATGAGGCTGAGAAAATCTGTAAGAGCATATAACTGAGGAACCTTTTAATATACAATATAATAATCATGCATAGTATTTAAAGCACATTATCAAAATCATAAGTAAATCACACATTTTTATATATTCTTACACAATTATGAACATATTTGAAATTAATTTCCCTTATCTCATATAAATCAAGACCAAGTTATATTACTCCTAACAAGACAAGGGGGCTAATACAGAAAGGAATTTCATGGAATTTCATATTTGAGCTTTAACATCATTATTAACTTTTCTCCAAGTTTTCATCCTATGTTGTTGTTGTTGTTAAGTGCCGTGGAGTCGGTTCCGACTCATAGCGACCCTGCACAGGGTTTCCAAGGCTATAAATCTTTACGGGAGCAGAATGCCTCATCTTTCTCCTGCGGAACCACTGGTAGTTTCGAACTGCTGACCTTGCGGTTCATAGCCCGATTCGTAACCACTACGCTATTTTATCCTATGTTGTTGTTGTTGTTGAGTGCCGTCGAGTCGGTTCCGACCCACAGCGACCCTGTACAGGTTTCCGAGGGTGTAAATCCTTACAGGAGTAGAAAGCCTCATCTTTCTCCCGCGGAGCGGCTGGTAGTTTCGAACCGCTGACCTTAAGGTTCACAGCCCGATTCGTAACCACTACGCTACCAGATAGGGAAGGATTATTGTTACAGACTTTTCTTATTTTAAGAACAAAGGCACATTTTCAGACTAGTTATATTACACCTGTACCACTTTCATTACCAACCACGGTACAAGGGTTAACACACACACAGGTTTAAATATCACTACATATGTAAATGACAACAATCTATATGAGGGTGTGAAGAAACAGGGCTGGGCAAGGAAACCAGGAACACTTGACAGGGAAATAGAGAACTCTGGGTTCCAGCCACTGTCATTAAAACACAAACTATTGCATGGTCATGGGGGTGAGAATATTGCTCTTTGTGCCAGTTATGGTACTTTCACAACAGAACTAGCTTGTATCAAGGCAGAGTACTCCATCACAATGGGGGAAGGAGGCATGCCCTAAACTGAAAACAAAACCCCAAATCCCTAAAGGAAGCATTCTTAAAAAGATGCCATATTTTACTTAAAAGGACAGTAACATGTGCTCCCCCCAGCCCTTATTAAATGCTATAAATGTTTTTATAAAGTGATTCTTTCATTCCTCTGCCTGGGTAAACCATCAGATGCAGGGGAAGAAAAAAAGCAGTATTAGGTATGCAGTGTTGCTAGGGAACACTCTAGTATCAAGGAGCAGCCCACAGCGGTTTCAGTAGCTTGTGAAGGGCTCCCCTCCACCCAGCCTTTTCAGTTTATTTAAATCATAACACTGGGGTTAGTGGACTGAAGTGTGTGTGTAGAGAGGAGGGGGAGAACCAGGTTTTGTCTTAAAAGAAGCCATTAGAGAAACGGCTGGTGGAAGAAAAGCAGGATGTAGCCAAGAGCATGCTGAGTAAAAGGATAGGAAAAGGAGGGGGTAACGGAGTATACAGTGTGAGGTGGGAGTAAGTAAACACGCACACAAAGCATATTTAGAAAAATGGAGACAGGGAAAACCAGAAAGACTGTCGTAATTAAAATAAGGAAAATGACAAAGGTAAGGAAAATACAAATAAATTATAGTAAGGGTCTACTGTAAGAAACAGCATCATTAAATTTAGGGCTTCCAATATAAAAATGTTAGGAAATATAATTATAGAACTCTAATGACTGTAGCACATTTATCAGAATGGAGTATTTTCAACTTTGACTTCCACTGCAAAACAAAAAGATGAGATGAGAACTTGGATCTGGTTATAAGTTTAAGGAGATATAAGTGTGATTTTCTGCCAAGGTATGTGTGTCTAGTTTAACAAAATATCTGCAACAATCAAAAAATACAATAAATGTGTTTTGAATTGTATGTAGAGATTTGATTAAATAGTAATTCTTTATTTGAGAACTAACAAAAAATATGTCAACTGAAAGAGATCTATGATGCAAATGACTAGCAATCCCAAAATAGAGTAATTCCTAACAATAGTAACAGATCAATAACTTAAGGCAAATATACCTCTTTGGTATATAGCTTTTAGTTTAATAAACCCTTTTTAATTTAGTATCTTAAATAATTTAAAGAAATTTATATAAAATATTTTAAAGTAAAATGTTCTGGTTTTTTTCAGGAAACTTTTCATAACTTAGTTCAGTCATAGAAATTAACAGTATCATGACCACTGACCTCTGAAATATAAAGAACTAACAAAAATGTTGATGTTTTCACTTTAGCAGATAAAACAGAAATCTAATAATTGATAATATATATATTTTTGAACACAGGAACTTAAAACTTAGAAGTAAATTTAACAACTTTGTTTATAGTCAAGAGAAGTAGTGTGACATCAAATGGTTACTTGATTATTCATTTTAAAACAATAATGTATGATTTCATTACAATAATATACCTTCATTAAGATGGAAAACATATATTTATCTGCATGTGCTTATGTACATTTTCCGCTTACTGTGTAATTTTTTCTGTTGCCAAATTCAGGGCATCCAGATGCATTTGAGCCAGCCGTAATCCAGGAAATGTCAAAAAAGCCCCAATGAGTGAACAGAAAACAGCCAGAAAAAATTTGAAAGTAAGTTTAGAAACAGGATTCCTAAAAATGAAATTAAAAAGAAAAAAGAGCTGATAAAGAATTTTGTAAGCATTTCCTTTGTTTTAATCAATTACTTTACAAATTACCATAAAAATAAACTACAATTTTGACCAAAACACTGTTCTATCTTCTTTGTTGTTGTTAAGTGCTGTCAAGTCATAGGGACCCTGTATAAGGTTTCCCAGGAGTGGCTGGTGAATTTGAATCACCGACCTTGCAGTTCAAACTGACCTTGTGTTTCTTATCTAAGAACCTACAGCAGATTTAGGTAAACTACAAGCTACCTTATTTAAAAAACCTGGAATTTTTAGTAATAATTATAACACAATCTACATATTCAACATAAAACTGATCTGTGACAGATATAAATTTAGTTTACTCTTTGGAGGTAAACGACATTAAATATAAATATTGATATAAAGATTATGAGTAAGCATCTTTCTAGAAGTAACAGTCCAACTTAAGTATTTTCACTGATTAAAAATACCCATTTGTAGTTAAGTACTATTTACTAAAATTAAAAGTAGAATAATTTAAAACAACTTAATATTTAAATAATGCTTAAATTTTCAAAAACTTACTGAGATTCTAAACCTTGCTTTTCAAGAAACTGCATCACACTGTCTGAAAAATTTGTAAATCCTGATTAAAAAAAAAAAAAAATTACTCTTATCACAGGAGTAAAATACAGATTCTTCCTTTAGAAATAAAGTGCTAGAAAACTGAGCACCTTAAATTTTGAACTAGCTTAGCTCTTTCATGTGCTAATTAGTATGCCACAATGAAATAAAACTTGGTTATTAGCAGAAATAGTCTTTGAAAACATCCCTTTGATATTTGTATATTCTATGAGTGTGAATAAAATTTGCTTTTTTTTTTTTTTTTTTTATTACAGTAAACTTTAGCAGTACAGAAACAACCTTAAGAAAAATGGGGGAAGCAGAGAGATGTATTGTTTGGAAAAGCTACACAAAATACTTAGCTGAAACAATCTAGAAGGGAGAGCTTATGTAAGAATAGTGAAAATTACTTAAAACATTGCAGTATACTGCAAATCTAATTTTTCTAAAATTATTAAATATAAAATTTACTTTCATACTGAATAAAAATATTAACATGAAAAAAACTCATTTTTAAAGTTGTATAAAGTTATTACCTGTTTCAAGCCCAAATTCCAGATAGTTATCTGTTACAATCAAGACTGCCATTGCTTTAACGAAGAAAAAAAATCCAAAGGTAACACAGACTGATCTTTCACCACCATCTTCTACTTTAAAATAGTGTGTAGTTAATGAAAATAGAACTTTGCTGCAGAAGGAAAAGTTCAGGAAAAACAACAAATAACTCTGTGGGAGTTAAACACAACCACAACCATCTTTACAGGACCTGAACTTCATATAATTTAACTATAACCTTTAGTTTGATTCTACAACGTAATTACTGACAAAAGAGCATCCTCAGATACTTTTTGGAATGAAGTGAAAAACTAATAAAAACTCAGGGAAGGAGTTACTTTAGGAAACAATCTAGACTGTGAATACTTGTCACACAGTTTATATCTAAAATTAATACATAAGCACACATCACAAGAATCAGCAATTCATTTAAACAGTTTAAAATCTGAGAATTACTTACAAAAAAAAAAGGTCACTGGTCAGTAAAATTAAGTCACTGGTAAAAAGTAAAGTATCATGGATGTTCACTTTATTATCAGATAAAACGAAAAACAATTTTCTGTTGAGTATTTCAAAACAGCCACAATTTCAACATAGTAACTTAACTAAAAAACATCATGTTATCTGAACTCTCATTGATTCAATCAAGATTGAATCAGTAGATCCAAAGCAAGAACACATATCTCCAATACACAAAATTTTCTACTTGAAAGACGAAATTAGTCACACTAAGGTCAGTAACTTGCCAAAGTTTCAGATTAGATGTTGCTGGGATTTAAACTTGGGTAAGGTCGCTATGGGTCAGTACCAACTCGATGGCACCTAACAACAACATAACAACATCCAGTCTGAGTACTTTATAGTTAATTATACTCCCTTTATAAAACTGTATACAGCATCTAAGTTAAGTTCTCTTCACTTTAAGTGAGCATTTAAATAAAATGGAAGACTAAAGCTTTTCTCAATGCAAACAGTTGGAATTTTTTCTTTAAGAAGCAAAGCATCTTTCACTGAGTACCAAAGTTTCTAAGAAAGCAGCTAGGAGCAATTTTACAAATCTTAAAAGAAGCTTCAACATTGAGAAAGAACTATGATATACAAAATATAGTTTAAGAGTGGTGATGAGATTCTAGAGCACAAAAACTCAAAACTTTTCTCTCCAGAACATTCTGGATACAATGTTTCTTACTCATTTATCCCTTCTCCAAAATAAAATTGATGAAAGCAAACTGATGATTTATTTAAATTACACTCTATAGTTCCATCTCCTTTCTGGCAGTTTAAATAAGAACTTAAAAGAACAAGGAAAAAAGCAATGATTTAAAACAACATATACAAGCCCCACAACTACCACTGAACTGCTTTATTCTATAACTAGACTCTCGTAATCTACTGGAGGATCCTAGACTGCGGTTTGAAAGATTCCACCTCATTTTTACTGAATATGTGTACTAGTATCTAAGTAATAATAGTCAATTCCTTTATTTAGACTGAAAAGCAAAATAACACCTTTGGCCAGAAATGGCAACAGAGCATCAAAAAACTAAATTTCTTAGACACTAAGGCTATCAAAATTTTGTTACTCCTTAATAAATAATTTACCAAATTAAGTATTGCCTGGGACCAAACATCCCTCATAAAGCTCAACTTTAAGCCAAACAAAAGACAAACCTATAAAGCAATCTGTAAAATGCGGTGGAACGCCATATAAGCACTGGAATGCAAACCAGAAGATCGTCGGTTTGAGCCCACCAGTTGCTCCACTGTTAGGAAGATAAGGCTTTCTGCTCCCACAAACACATAATGCCTGAGAAACCCTATACAGGGTCATTACGAGTTAGAACCAGATTAATGGCACTTAACCACAATAAAGCAACCTGGAATCCTAGTGTGACACAGCAGGATAAACACTGGACTGCTAACTAAAAACCTGGTTGTTCAAACCCACCAGTTGCTCCTATACAGGGTCAGTATTGACTCAACAACACTTAACAACTTAACATAAAGCAATGAATCCAAACCCATTGCTAGTTAAGTTGATTTTGGCTCATAGCGACCCTATAATAAGGTTTTTGAGACTAAATCTTTACAGGATCAGAGTCTTAAATTTTTCCTGAAAAGATAAGTAAGTTTGAACTGCTGGGCTTGTAGTTAGCAGTCCAGAGTCTGTACTACAATGCCAATAAAGACCGTATATACAAAAATACAAAGATACCCAGTATCTTTGAGTCAATTCTGACTCATTATCTGACACTGTAAATTTTCATGGGAGCAGTCTCATCTTTCTCCCGTGGAGAGGCTGGTGGTTTTGAACCACCAATCTTGTGGTTAGCAGCTCAATGTTTACCTAACAGCACCACCAAGGCTCCTTAGGGTTACATGTTATTACCATTGATTCGTTTGCTAGTAATAGTGACCCTATATAGGGTTTCCAAGGAGCAGCTCATGGGTTTGAACCACTGACCTTGTCATTAGCAGTCCAGTGCTTACCCTACATACCACACCAAGACTCCTGGGGCTACTCAGGATTTACAGTAACATCAGGGAGGTACATATTCCTTAGAACAAACAATTACACAAAATCAAAAGGGCAATATTTGCCCTGGATAGAAGGCAAGAATACATAGGAAAAAAGGATGAATGAAAACAGCAATCACAGGATGAGGAAAGAATGCTATATAACATTGGGAGTACTTCAAACAATGTCATGTAGCACAATGTGTAGGAATTATTGAATGAAAACCAATTTTCTCTGTAAAAATTCACTCAAGTCACAAAGTCTTTAAAAATCAAGTATTAAACAAGTTTCATGTTATAAAAAGCTGTAACAGTAAACTACATGAAAGATATAGATCTTGAGTCTTTGAGCAAAGACAAGGAAAGAGTGCAGCTCAGAAAACAGACTAAGAACAAAGACATAGCTACACCCTCTCTTCACTTATTAACATGACTAGGTTCCAAAGACCAGGTCATTTGTGGAAATGGATGACAACAGATGAACAGAGGATGCCTACCTACACCATTACACAACCGCCAAGTCACTGATAATCAGATTAGTCCAGCCAAGTTGACACATGATACAGTCAGCTTTACTCTTAACTGCCCAATGTACATGGATAACTCATAAAACAGTAAGAAACTAGGCTTTAATTACTGTCATAAATTTGGATTGTTGGATAAAGTGATAGCAGATGTATTATATTCAATAGATAAAAAATAGAAAAATAATCCATTTTAATTTTAGTGAATATTTGGAGACTAAATGAAAGCCTGAACATGTGGGCAATTCTAAATCACAGAATTACATAAGAAAATATTGTATGACTCTTTTACAGTGACTCTGAACTGTGAAGACAAAGCCATGTTGTCAAAATTATAACAAAAAATACTGACAACCTAGAATTCTGTATCAAACTAAAGTATCAATCAAATAAGTGAAAGTACAGAATTAAAACATTCCCCAAACTGCAAAGTCTGAATTTACCTCCCTCCCAAAACCTTCAGCAAAAAATTCCACCAAAACATTTGAAAACAAAAAGAGGATATTCAATCCCAGAAAGGGAAAATTAAACCTGGAAGAAAGGCAAAGGGAATTCCTGATGATGATAGTATAAAGACCCTGGTGTGCAGTCGTTTATTGCCCCAGAGTCAGTTACGACTCATAGCGACCCTGCACAGGATTTCCTAGGCTGTAAATCTTTACAGGAGCAGAAAGCCTCTTCTTTCTCCCGTGGAACAGCTGGTAGTTTCAAACTGCTGACCTTGCTATCCGTAACCCTACACTACCAGAGAAACCAGAGTACAGGTGTCTCCAGGAAGAATTACTCCATAGAAAGGATTAAGTAGATATAACTATAATGACCTTACAGAAAGGTGTTCCAATAAGGAATGGGATTAACAAACCTAAGTGCTATAGAAAATATTTTTGTTAATAGCAATGATGAGTGAAAAAATATTTCAAAAGAAACGACAGTGCATTGTCTTCTGCTGTCCTTAGAGAATCTGTTTGCTTCATCATTTCTTCTATTTGTCCAAGTTACTCTATGTTCAAGAGTAAGTTTTCGAGTCTCATCTGACATCCACTTTGGTTATTTCTTTCCATCATGTCTTTAATGACCTTTTGCTTTCTTCAAGATTGCTGTTCTTGATGTCATCCCACAACTCCCCTGGGTTTTTGGTCATTAGAGTTCATTGCATCCAATCTTTCTTGAGATGCCTCTAAATTCAGGTTGGACATATTGAAGGTCCTATTTTGGCTCTCATGGAATTATTTGAATTTAAATAAGATTCACCTGAACTGGAATGAGCAGTTGGTTGTCTTAACAGCAGGCTCCTGGCCTTGTCTTGGTTGATGACATTTTTTAAGTCAGAAAGTGGTAATTTAGTACCTTTTACATAATTTAGAAAAGGTACTTAATTAAGTTGCTCTGTTTTGCTGCAGTTATCTATTTCCTACAGCAAAAAAAAAAAAAAAATGCAATATAATTTACAGATCTTTAGTTTGCAAATGTACACACAGAACTGAATATTATACCCAGAAAATTTTATATGTATTTCAATTTAAGTCTCTAAATTTTGCTTTATATAAAATTTGTGCCTGGCAACCAAGGCAAATTAAAAGTTTAAAACATAGCCATAAAAATACACACAATAGAATTTTATACCTTAAACCATCCACATTGTAAAACACAAGTTCTGTGGAAATGTGACTAATGATTCAGTCCTCTAACCAAATATAATAGGACTCCTAAGAAGCTTTACCATTCTTTGTGGAATAGCTTCCTTCTCATCAAATTCACATAATTGACTCAGTATTCCTCTGTGGTACAGCTTATTCAAAAGGTTATACATAT
>NW_006408745.1:2556529-2565455 GCF_000296735.1 Chrysochloris asiatica | reverse complement strand
ATATATAGTCCTGATGTAGTATATATATATATAGTCCTGATGTAGTATATATATATATAGTCCTGATGTAGTACTGTGGGTTAATGTCCTGGACTGCAAGGTCATTTTGGACTGAAGGTCAGCAGTTCAAGCTCACCAGCCACTCCTGGGAAACCCTATACAAGGTCAGTATGAGTTGGAACCAACTCAATAGCACTTAACAACAACATCAAAAATATATATCAAACTCTGGATTTTTTGCAATTACAATTTTTACCATTCTTTTATGCAAAGGGAAAACCATACGCTTCACACTTATAAAATTAGTAGACGTTCTCCAGTGACTATAAGATTTCATGGGCCACCATATAGGAAAGAAAATGACCAGACCTGCTCCATTCTCATTGCAAAACTTTCTTTACCCTTTATATTCTTCTATACCATGTAACTTGGCCCAAATGAAATAGAAAAAGATGGAATTGGTTGAAGAAAGCCATTAGAATTGTAAATAGGAAAGTAGGTAGAGTTGATAATTAGTTTGGATTTAGTAGGTATATTGGAAGCAAATATATTAGCTAAGATGGATATGTAATTCAGTAGAAGCAGAAAGTAAAACTGCTGAGTTTTAGGTCCCAAATTTTTGTGCCATATATTTATTTCCATGCTTTTAGAAATTAAGATTTTATGAGTTATAATTACTTATCCTATGTTACTAAGCCAAATATATCTAATAAGGAAATAAACGAAATGACCATGGAAATAAAACAAGTTATGCATCAGTTTTGGAGCCACTTTAACAAAGGGTATTTGATCAGTAACAACTGCTGTGAATTTTTGATTCAGCTGATGTATGTGTGACTAGAATTAATGACGGCACTTAACAACAACAACAATTGTCCTATGTAATCAATGATGACATGTGTTTGACTAAGTAGCCACAAACAGTAAGAAAATAGAGAGAAGACACATAGAGTTGCCACATGCAAAATGCATACCAGACATTTCACAACTAAGATAAAGGATAGGTTATAAACAGTCTTTTCCTTGATGATAATCTAGATAGCTGACATTTGATTCTGGTTTCCTGCATGCTACTGAAGGCAGTAGGTCATTTTCTCACATGTTAAAGGTGAGAAGGAAAATCATGTACTAATGTATATACAATTCTACTTTCTTCTCCCTTCTTTCCTCTCTGTGGGAACAAAGTTGTTAGAGAACAGCTAGAATTCTAAACTACTTCAGCACTTTCTGTCTTCTTTGAGATGAAGAAACATTCATCTACCAGATTCCAGAATGAATGCTAGTTTTTTGTTGTTGTTTTTACTTTCACCAGTGTGCTACTTAAAATGACACAGCCGGTTCAGTTCTGAAGACAGTGTGAAACCTTTGTTCTCACATTATTAAACATTACTGAGTAAAAGGAAAAACGAAATTAACATAAATAACTTGAGTTACTATTTACATGTATATTTTTATTAATTTCGCTTAGTGGTTACCTTCCAAGGGTTGTTATCAAATTGAATTGTGTATAAAAGGATATGCACTTTGACATAAATACTATTTTAATATGACATGTATAAGCCAAATTGAAAATTAAGACAAAATTACCATTCCATAAGATTTCAGAGAATATGAAAACACATTCAAGTATGAAAAAAATTACCATGACAGTTAATCAGCTAGTGTTATCAAGTTAAAATAACTCATGTTTTACGAACCTGGTATCTATTGATGGGTTCTTATCCTGAATGAATGGCATTTTCACACATTTAATACTATAGAATTAAATGCTTCTGTTAAGTGCAGTGGAGTTGATACCAACTCATAGAATCCTTGTACAGGGTTTCCTGAGGAATGGCTAGTAGGTTTGAACCACTGACCTTTCAATTAGCAGTCAAGTACTCATCCTAAAGAGTCACACCAGAACTCTTAAGAGTTAAATAGCAGTATTTTAAACTGTTGAATTAATTTGTTTTTGAAATCAGTACAACACTGGATTATCTGGTAATACTGGTCAAATGACAAAGATGACCAGTGCTTCTACCCAGAATAATATATATTCTGTAAAGATGTTAGCACTTACGGCTTTGAATGGATCATCTGATTTACATTATACCTACATTATCTCCAAAGGGAGTGATTTGAGATGTGTTGCTGCTGCTGCTAAGTAATCGAATTAGTAGTGACTCACAGTGACAGTATACAGACAGTGTGTCGAGTTTCTGAGACTGTAAATCTTCGCAAGAGCAAAACCCATTTCTCCCCAGATCTTGAACCCAGGACCTTGTAGATTAAAGTCCAATGTTTATCCTACAGAACCACTGTGCTTCTCAGGCTAAGTACAGTGCGGTTAATTCAAAATTTCTAAGAGAAATTTATCTGGATACTTTATTGTTCATCCTATAACCCCAGAATTTAACTCACAAAGTCTCAATCCTGCCAAGCTGGTTCTTGGTATTCACTAAATATGGTAGACTAAATATGATGCTAATCTGTAATGTAAAACAAACAAAACAAAAAACTTGTATCCTAAAAAAAGAAAAATTTCTGAATCTTATTATCATAAGACTCAGATGCTAAACATATTAAACAATGATATTTAGGAAGTTTTTGTTGTAGTACAGTGTTGACAAGTCAGTTCCGACCCATAGCAACCCTGTATAGGGTTTCCAAAGAGCAGCTGGTAGGTTTGAACCACCAACCTTGAGGTTCAAACGGACCTTGCAGTTTAGCACATTATCCTGCAGTGCCACACCAGGACTCCTACTTAGAAAGTTGTTGTTAGGTGCCATCAAGTCGGTACTGACACATAGTGACTAACTCATAGTGACCTTATGCACAGCAGAACTAAACACTGCCCAATCCTGGGCCAATCTCACTACTGTTAACACTCTTGAGCTCACTGAAGCTGCCACTCTGCCAATCCACCTCACTGGGGGTCTTCCTCTTTTTCTCTGACCCTCCGCCTTACCAAACATGATATCCTTCTCCAGCCATCCTGGCCTCCAAGGAGCACTCTGGCTGCACTTCTTCCAGCACAGATCTGTTGGTTCTTTTGGCAGCCCACGACACTTTTCAACATTCTCCTCCAACACCATAACTCAAAAGCATCAATTCTTCTACGGTCTTCCTTATTCACTGTCCAGCTTTCAAATGCATTTAAGGTTATTAAAAAATACTATGGCTTGCTTGGGTTAGGTGCACCTTAGTCCTCAAACTGACATCTTTGCTCTTCAACAATTTAAAAAGGTCTTGTGCAGCAGATTTTCCTAATGCAATATGTCGTTTGATTTCTTGGCTGCTGCTTCCATGGGTGTTGATGAAGTCTTGAAGTCCTTGACAACTTCAATCTTTTCTCCATTGATAAGAATGTTGTTTATTGGTCCAGTGGTGAGCATTTTTGTTTTCTTTACATTGAGATGCAATCCATACTGAAGGCTGTGCTCTTTGATCTTCATCAGTAAATATTTTTCAATCCACTCTTTCAGCAAGCAAGGCTGTATCATCTGCATATGGCAGGTTGTTAATGAGTCTTCCTCCAATCCTGATGCTACGTTTTTCTTCATATAACCCAGCTTCTTGGATTATTTGTTCAGCATAGGTTGAGTAAGTATGGTGAAAGAATACAACCCTGTCGCACACCTGTCTTAATTTTAAAACATTCAGTGTTCCCATGTTCTGTTCAAACACTGCCTCTTGGTCCATGTACAGATTCCTCATGAGGATACTTTAAGTATTCCGGAATACTCATACGTTGCAATGTTGACCTAGAAAGTAGGACTACTGAAATGTGGTGCTGAAATGTTCAAATCATATATTTAAAATGATATCCACTTATCGTTTTAAAAGGCTGTCTGGGAAAATATAAAAGATGTAAGCCAATCATTTATTGTTACTTCCCCAAATTGGATAAATAAGTCATCTAGGAAGAAGATTAAATGGATACACAGGAAGAAATAATAAAAAACATTTGATTTAAAAAAAAAAAAGGAAAATAACCAGTGGAAAGACAAGCAATAAGTAATTTAGGATTTGGCTTTCTCTGCTATGCTGGGTGTGCAAAAGGAAGCAACATAGAAACCAATGGCCCCAGAGGCATAGCTGTGTGTCAGAGAAGAAGGTCAAGCAATGTTTATAAACATGTTGAGACATAGCCAGCAAAGTTTGAGGATAGATTAATGATAAGTACACTGAAAATAAGAGTCCTGGTATAGCGCTACAGGATAAACACTAGACTGTCAATTGCAGGGTTGGCTGTTCAAACCCACCAGTGGCTCCTCAAAAACCATAGACACAGTCACTATGAGTCAGAACCAACTCGATGGCACACAACAACACACAAAAAAATACAAACGAAAAGTTAAGGCAGGTATTTATCTGTGAATAGTGTTTGCAAGAATAGTGTCACAAGAGCAAAGATGGCAGAATGAGTATTAAGGAGGCCTGGCCCAAGCCAAGGCATTTTCAAGAGTTTCACATGCATGTGAAAGTTGGACAATGAATAAGGAAGATCATAGAATAATTGATGCATTTGGGTTATGGTGTTAGAGAAGAATAGTTAAACTACTATGAACTGCTAGAAAAATAAACAAATCTTTGCTGGAAGATATATAGCCAGAATGATCCTTAGAACCCAAGTTGCAAAACTTCTCGCATACTTCAGACATATTACTATGAGAGACCAATTCCCGGAGAAAGAGATCAAGCTTGCTAAAGTGGAGGATCAGTGAAAAAGAGGCAGACCCCAAAAGGGATGGATTGGCACAGTGGCAGAAACAGTGGTTTCAAACTTAAGGACTGTGATGATGGCACAACACAGGGCAATGTTTTGTCTGTTGTGTATATGGTCTCTATAAATTGAAACCAACTCAACAATTGAAACTCAACAACAAACAGAATTTACATTGTGATAATGCAAACAGTACTGTTCTAAAATAGTGTTACTATATGATGATGATGTGACAATGGGAATGATCAGTGATGTGAAAAAAATCTAATTTCCATACTGGAATGGTACTAGTTAATACCTGAAACTAAGATTAAGGTATGACTTCATGAGCAAAATATTGTTGTTAAGTGCCGTTGAGTCGATTCCGACCCATAGCGACCCTGTAAAGGGTTTCCAAGGAGCAGCTGGTGATAGGAGCATATAGAAGTATGGGAATACATATCATACAGATTGCTAAAGCATTGGGAATAAACTGTCTGTGGAGAAATTGTAGAAGGAGTGGAGAGAGAAGCATGTTAAAAACAAAACAAACAACTATTACTCAAAAATGATGGCTAAATTTCCAGATTTAAAGGGCCAACAAAGATTTATCACAATTAGTGATAAAAATGTACCCATTTTTTGTGAAACATTAGAATACCCACAAGCGAAAGCTTCTGGAAAGTATGTGTGAAGGATAAAGTGGAAGCATATGCCAAAAGAGAAAAGGTATCCAAGTTCTCAACAATCTTCAGAATTTTGAGGAAAACCAATTCTTAAAATCTTCTACGGAGAAAATTCAAATATTAAAAAAAAAAAAAGACATTTTCAGACATACATAATTTCAAAAACTGTAAGATGCTTTCTAAGGTCACTGTGGAGTCCTGGTGGCACTGCAGGATAAAGCACTGGACTACAAGGTAGGTTTAAACTGCAAGGTAAGTGGTTCAAACACATCAGCTGCTTCTTGGAAACCCTATTCAGGGTTGTTCAGAGTCAAAACCAACTTGACAGCACTTAACAATAACAAACAACAAGGTCATTATAGGAGTAGGCGCCAAATAAGAAAAGGATCAAGGGATCCAAAGCAGTTACAGTGAAACTCTAGGAAGACAATGTAGACATTCCCAGGACAAAAGCTAAAGCAAAATAGAAAAAATATATGTACACCCACTCCTCACTCAAGAGTTGTGGTGTGGCATCATAAGATAAGCACTCAATTGCAAAGTTGATATGAAATATAAAGTTGGCAGTTCAAATTCACCAGTTGCTCCTCGGCAACCCTATACAGGGTCACTATGAGTCCGAACCAATTCAACAGTACTGAAATAACTCCTCACTTACTGACATGGCTAATTTGCAAAGAACAGTTCATTATGCAAAAATTAGAATTTTTCAAAAAGAGAGGATTACATCAGATCACAAAATGGAGGATGACAATATCTTTCAATAATTGTCAAATTGCATCAAGACTTAATTGCCAACTTCTATCAGTGCATAAAACTACTGAGAATCATAGTCCAGCCAAGTTGACACATAACTTACCCAACACAGCCAGTTTTACTTGCACCTTACACTCACCCTTCATTACTGGATGAATGTATGCCGTTAATAAGCAAAATGGTTGGGAAAATTTCTCACTATTGCAATAAATGTGAAATGTTGAAAACAAGATTACCAATGTTTGTACAGTAGGTATATTTGAACTGTTAAAGTTGAGAATTGTGAGGAAATGGTTAGTTGCCATTTACCAAAAATTAAAAAAAAACACTGCTCAAATTAGGAGAGGTGTAAAAATAGACATTACACTACAATGCCCAGCTATAAATATTTTCACAGGCATAACAAGGTAAACCTAATTACTAATTTAATTTTTAAATTCCTCATAAATATTTTGGGAGAATGAAAGAAGTAAAGAAAGGGAATGTGGAGAAAAGTGCAATTAACATCTAAAATTAAAGAAACAACAGTGCTCTATTTGTTATATATTTAACAAAGAATAAAACTTTTAAATCAAAGTTCTAATGGAATGAGTTACAAAACAAAAACAAATTAATAAATTAATAATTATGATGATTTGAAGGATACATTGCAAAAGACAAAACAAGCAGGCACCAAACTACGCTGATGTTCATTTCTTGAGTTGGCTTCACAAAACTATAGTAGACTTCAGTTACTAGATACACGACTGTAGCAGCCACTGTGAAATCCACCAGCCACTGGTATTCTGGAAAGTAATGCAATGCTGAAAAATACAAGTTAAAAAAAAAAGTTTCACTGTAACTCTTTTCAGTAGCTTACATGGCTTTTTTTCAATGTTAGGATATTATTTGTTGATTTTCAATATAAGGTTTGCAAATACCAAAATCTAAAAATGAAAAAAGTAGAATGAAAAATTTAGCATTTGAAACTAAACTTTTATACCTCATAGTTTAAATAATAAAATAAAGCTGAAAATATTACAAAAATAATTATTTAAACTTATGTTAAAATAAATGTTTATTTTCTTAAGTGATTAGCAATTTTTTTAAGGGAAATGATCAAGTTTTGTTTTGTTTTTGTTAAAAGAATCTAAGCTATGATACCTTAAGACTACAACTAGGTCTAGAATGCAATGGATGTACTTTTACGTTTTATTTCTGTTAAGAGAGTTAAGCTTTATATTACAATTATTAGTGACATTAGTACAAAACTAGAAATGTTGTGAGTCACCATAGACTAAAATAATACATAAATATACATTTCATTTATTCTACTATTCTGTTAAGAAAAGCTGATGAAATGTTTGTTGATTTTCCATAAAACCATATCCTTTCAACAAACTATTTCATTCCAAGTATTTACATTTAAAATTAACATCCTCTGAACGTAAATACAAGGGGGCTTAAAAAAATTCATTTTCCCACAAACTTTTGGAAGTCACCAGCAAAATTTCACCTTCCTTTGTTCATATTTATTGTAAATGTGTTAGAAGGTACAGATATTCTCATTTATTTCTGCTAGAGTATAATCCAAAATATCAACATCATCTTGTAGGTCGGTCTCCTAAAAATGTAAAATAAAGTACATTTACGTAAATCCATTCTTACGTTATCACTATCTACTCTGAAAATTTTCAGATGTATAAATAATACAGTTATAACAGGATGCAGTATTTTTTTAAAACACATTTACAAACTGTGTTTTAAAAATAAAATAATAGAGTGGGGCCAATTAAAACTATCTAACTGAACTAACCAAAACTACCATGTCTCCAAAGTAAGGTTTTTTTTTTTAATAATGGGTTTTAGATTGGTTAAATTTTTCATTTACTACAAGTTATTTTAACTACTTTAGCTCTTTCATTCTGTCAAGTTTAAAGCTTCTGAACATGGACCTAATAGATTAATCCTTGAGTGATTACAGGATTCCTATGTAACAACCCCCCTCACCACACTATAAGGGGGAGGATAACTCAAAATTCAATTTTTGAATAAATTTTTGAAAGGAAGGCAGAGAAAAGGGTGTAACAAACATTCATTTCTAAAGCTGTCAAATTTGTTAACAGTTGAAGCAATATTCTGATTCTCCATGCTTGCTCACACTCACACAGCTTCCAAGAAACTCACTCAGAACAAATAGTCAAGTAACATTAAAATGTTCTATGTTCTTTAAGAAGTTCCTAGAGCTCTGGTAGCATAGTCGTTACGAGCTGGGCTGTTCACCTTAGGGTCAGCAGTTTGAAACTACAAGCTGTTCCGCAGGAGAAAGATGAGGTTTTCTGCTCCCGTAAATATTTACTACCTCGGAAACCCTGTACAGGGTCACTGTGAATTGGAATGGACTCCACGACACATAACCACCATAATAACACAACTGTTATTGTGTCTTGGTATGGTACTATAAAGGCTGGGCTGCTCATCATATGGTAGGTGGCTCAGACCCATCAGCTGCTTCTCAAAAACCCTATACAGGGTCACTGTGAGTTGGAAGCTATTGTTGTTAAGTGCTGTCAAGTTGGTTCTGACCAATAGCAACCCTGTTTGTATAGAATTACTGAGGAGCGGCTGATAAGCTTGAACCACCGACCTTGCGGTTCAAACTGATCTTGCAGTCCAGTGCATTAAACCAGAGCCACACCAGGACTCCAACAATAAAATAGATAGCTAATAAGGAGCTCTGGTAGCGTAGTGGTTACGAATCGGGCTGCGAACCTTAAGGTCAGCGGTTCGAAACTACCAGCCGCTCCGCGGGAGAAAG
>NW_006408745.1:2533506-2553689 GCF_000296735.1 Chrysochloris asiatica | reverse complement strand
AACTCTATGCATAGCAGAGAAACATTGTTAGATATAGGACTGGAAGGTGGGAGGGCACTCAGAAAGCGATTGTGGAAAAAAATGCCTCCTCAAAGTAGGGTTGACCATAATGACATGAATACAGTTAAGCTCGGGGGAGAAAAGTTTATTATTATAGACATAATGAATATATATATGAGAACACAAGTATATACTATATACACGTTATTAAGTGCCATCAACTTGGCTCTGATTCACAGCTACCCCGGTTTCCAAGGAGTACTTGCTGGGTTTGAACTGCCACCATTATGGTTCGTAGTCCAGTGTGAATGTATCTATATATACATATTGTTGTGAAGTGCTGTCGAGTCGATTCCGACTCATAGCGACCCTGTATAGGGTTTCCAAGGAGCAGCTGGTGAGCTTGAACTGCCAACCTTGTAGTTCAAATGGCTTTGCAGTCTGGCGCATTAACCCACAGCACCACACCATGATTCCATATACACATATATGTATATATATATATTCTTGGTCAAATATTTAATTCTACTGTTACAACTGTATTTTTCATTTTGTATTTTATAATGCAACTATATATGTACTTTTTTATAGTTTGGAGCCCAGTGGTTTACATTAAGTTCCAGAAGTACGGTATGTAGTGGTCAAAATACTCTCTGTTTTTACCTGATGCACACACTTAGCATAAATTCACAAATGAATACATTTGTGGATAAAACCTTAGGGCTCAAAATGCAATATTGTCCTGTCATATGGAATGTTCCTGTAGTTATAAAACCAGTTATTACAACTAGCTCTCATAACTTTGCAAGAGAAAGTGAATACTGAATAAACTACATGCTGAATCCCTATTAAGGTTGCAACTGTTGTTATCCATTATCTTAATTTCAAGTTTCGAAATTCATCAAAACATTTGACCGGCTTTACCATACTACAAGTGTAACCTGGTCAAAGTTAAATGTCTCTATGCCTCAGATTTCTAATAAGCTTTTTAAAAATGGTTATAAGAATTACCTACCTCTCACAATTGTATGAATTAATATAGGTAAAGCACTTATAACTACACAATATTCTTAATTATTATATACTCTTATTAAAGTTAATTAGCAAACAAATTATTTGTTTAAAGATAATAAAAACTGCTAAAAATTAAGGAAGATGATTATATATTATTGTGTTTATACATCTATGGACATTTCATATAAGGCAAGCAAACAGCTAAAGTAAAGCAAATGTCACTACTGATCAAAAGGCCAAACTACTTTAAAATGGTTTTAAATTTTCATAAAAGAAAAAATTTTTTGACATAACTAGTCTTAAGAGTCTGAATGATACTAAACTACCAATTCATATTGTTCATCATTGAAATTTTCAGGCCACAGACACCCTACTATATTCATCCTTTCAAATATAGAGCAACTTTATTTCACAAAACTATTTCACTTGAGCTACTGGTGCTACTTCTGTGTGCCATACAGTCAGTTCCCAATTACAGTGTCCCTGCACAGTGTTTCCAAAACTATAAATTTTTATGGGAGCAGAAAACCACATCTTTCTCCCATGGAGTGGCTGATGGATTCCTATCTGAGATACTGGATAGCTCTTAAAAATTTTAAAGTTGATCTGACTTGGCTATAAAAAAGTCCAGTTATATAATAATACTTTTTTAATAGAGTATTAAAGCTATTTTTTAAAGTGTTATTTCATTTCCTCATTCCTCATGCAAACAGGAGATCTCAAACCTGATCATAATTCAAAGTCACTTGGAGTACTATTTTAAAAATACAGATTTCCAGAATCCACTCTACATTTACTAAATAAATCTCATCATGAAGGACTGGAGAATCTTTATCTTTAAGAGCCACTCAAATTTTCTAATGTACAGCCAAGTCTGGAAATCTCTGTTTTAAATATTACCTTAGAGTCTATTCCCTTCTAACATCTGAATAATTTCATGTAACTTTCATTCCTTCTAACATCTGAATAATTTCATGTAACTTTCATTTTACGTACAATCAATATGTTGTTGTTGTTCTTATGTAATGTGGAGTCGGTTCTGACTCCTAGTGACCCTGCATAGAGGGCTTTTGAGGCTGTAAATCTTTATGGGAGCAGAAAGCCTCATCTTTCTCCTGTGGAGCAGCTGGTAGTTTCGCAGTGCTGACCTTGTGGCTTGCAACCCAATTTGTAACCACTATGCTACCAGAGCTCCTTACAATCAATATAGTCATTATAAAATCACAGAATTTCAGACATGTGGGGAAGCAAACCTAAATGATTTATTCACACAAACCCAAAAGGTAAAATGTAATCTTGAAAAAGGAAAGCTTTCAGGTTCTTAAGCTATTATCCTGAAGTACCACGTTCCTTTCTATAAGATGTAAGCATAAAATTTAATGATTATAAATATACGTAATTCAATACATATCTACAAATGTATTTCTTCAAACCACATTACAAAATGAATAGACAGGCATAACAAAAACAAGTCTAGAAATAAAGGTCCTTAAGATTGTTATGTCAGTATAGAAAAGAAACTGGACAAGAAACTTCTCTAAATTAGCATCTTCTGAAAAAGGGGAAATGTTTACCAGTTTCTATAGCTTAATAGGAAAAAAAATTATAGCAAATGAAGTTATTTTGAGTCCTTAGAATTCATATTCTGTATGACTTGATTTAAAAAACAAAACAGAAAAAAAAAAAAAAAAAAAGCCACGACAGATAAAATTCTCAGTACTTTCACTAATGTAATATAAAACTGAAATTTATGGATTTCCCTTACCTAAAGTATCCACTTCTGTAACTGATTTTGTTTCTAGATGAAGATCAATGTCCTTTGGAATGGTTAGTGGCTTACTTTCAATGTGGCCATTATATTTCCTATAAAAATCAGACAGGTGATACAAAAAAAAAAAAGTTACCTGAACTGTATTCAAATGTTTGAATAAAGGAATTACAAATATAGATTTTTATTTCAAAGTGAAAAAGACACAGAGTTTCTAACATTCCATTAAAAAGAAGAAAGCACAGCGGTCAAAACGGATCACAAAGTCTACATGTAAATTATTATATAAACATACAGATTACCAAAGAAAAAGTTATGCAAATGTTGTGGTGTCCTTGAACCATTCTGATTCATGGAGACACTGTACAGGGTTTCCAAGAAGTGGCTGGTGGGTGTGAATTGCAAATCTTGTGTTTAGTAGTCCACTGCTTATCCTACAGCGCCACACCTGGTTGTTCTTGTTAACTGTTATTGAGTCGGTTCTGACTCATAGTGACCCTGTATAGGAAACCCTTTTCCAAGGAGCAGCTTATGGGTTTGAACTGCTGACCTGGTGGTTCCCAGTCCAGTGCTGGTTCTAAATCTTAGTTTTGGTAACTAGTTAAGCATTTCACCCTCATTTCTATAATTTCTTTACATTTAGAGATAATCAACCAATTTGAAGGAAACTTCCATCAGAAACAAAAGTAAAAGTAAATGAGGACAAAGTATACTTGTCTTTGAAATTATATATATATACCAGATGGCTGAAGAGTGCTTGGAAAATGTAATTAAAAGAATGGAATTTTTCCATTAACTTTTTGAAGCCCCCTTGTACATCACAGACACTCCTAAAAACAGACCTGCAATTATATACAAGTCAGAGTTGAATATATTAAGATTTATGTGCAGAAACATGAAGAAAAATGTAGCATCAAGATTGGAGGAAGACTCATTAACAATGTAAGATATGCAGATGATACAACCTTGCTTGTTGAAAGTGAAGAGGACTTAAAATCTTACTGATGAAGATCAAAGAGCACAGCCTTCAGTTTGGATTGCATCTCAATGTAAACAAAACAAAAATCCTTACGACTGGACCAATAAATAAACAAGATTCTTATCAACGGAGGAAAGACTGAAATTGTCAAGGACTTCATTCTTCTTGGATCAACCACCAACACTCATGGAAGCAGCAGTCAAGAAATCAAACAACATATTGCATTAGGTAAATCTGCTGCACAAAACCTTTTTAAGTGTTGAAGAGCAAAGATATCAGCTTGAGAACTAAGGTGTGCCTGACCCAAGCCATGGTATTTTCAATAACCTCATATGCATGTAAATGGTGGACAGTGAGTAAGAAGAACCGTAGAAGAACTGATGCTTCTGAGTTATGGTGTTGGAGGAGAATACTGAAAAGTGTCATGGACTGCCAAAAGAACCAACAAATCTGTACTGGAAGAAGTGCAGCCAGAATGCTCTCTGAGACCAAGATGGCCAAACTTCATGTCTCATACTTAGTACATATTGTCATGAGGGACCAGTCGCTGGAGAAGGATATCATGTTTGGTAAGGTGGAGGGTCAGAGAAAAAGAGGAAGACCCCCTGTGAGATGGACTGGCAAACTGGCAGTGTCAATGGGCTCAAACGTAGCAACAATTGTGAGGTTGGCCCAAGACAAGGCAGTGTTTCCTTATGTTGTTCATAGGGTCGCTATGAGTCGGTACCGACTTGATGGCACCTAACAACAACAACAGAAACATGAAAGACAACTCAAAGTAAACGTTTCTAATAATCATAGACTGAGGAAAACAACTTAATAATTCTTTGTGTGTACATCACTCCCAAGCAATTTTTAAAAGAAACAACAATGTACAATGAAGTAATAAATTAAGATTCAATAACATAAATAATTGTCATTCTGTCATACTAGGGTGGCTTGTGTGTTGCTGTGATGCTGGAAGCTATGCCACCTGCATATTAAATACCATCAGGGTCACTCAGGGTGAACAGGTTTCAGTTGAGATTCCAGAGTAGGAAAAATTACAAAGGACAGACAGTCCGTTTCTGCAAAGTAGCCACTGAAAACCTCAGGAATAGTAGTAGAACATTTTCTGATATTGTGCCAGAAGATGAGCCTCTCAGGTTAGAAGACGCTGAAAATACAACTGGGAAACAGCTCAATCCTCAAAGTAAATGGTGCAAAGCTTTTGGGATCCTTCATTTGCTGATGGGACACAACAGAAAAAAAAAAAAAAAAAAAAAAAAACAGAAAAACAGCTGCAAATATCTATTAATAGAAATGAAGAATCTAGAAACATTAAAAGTGATCAAAAATAAAATGGAACACATAAAAATTGATATCTAGGCATTAGTGAGCTGAAAGACTTATATTGGCCATTTTAATTTGGAAAATAATAAGATTTATTACTATGCGGAAAGACAAACTAAAGAGGAATGGCATCACATTCATCGTTAAAAAGAACATTTCAAGATGTATCTTGAAGTATAATACTGTCTGTGACAAGATAATATTGATATGACTAGAAGGGAAACCAGTTATTGTCACTCTTCAAATTTACACACCAACCACTAAAATCAGTAATGATGAACTTGAAGAATTCTATTAATTTCTTTAGTCTAAAATTGATAAAAACACGCAACCAAGATGATTGGAATGTGAAAGTTGGAAAAATGCTGATAGAAATGATGCTGGAGATCACAAGATAGAAGTTTTCAAAACAGATGACTTCTTCATTGCAAATACTTTTAAACAATATGAATGGTAACTATGTATATTGACCTAGTCAGTTCAAACTGAGTACATCTGTGAGAAAGGATGATAGAGAAGCTCAATTATCATCAGTCAAAACTAGCGACAGGTGCCAATGTGGAAACAGGTCATCAATTACTCATATTCAAGTTCAGGCTGAAGTTGAAGAAAATGCATCCACAATGCCAAAACATGACTTAAGCATACCCGACCTGAATTTAAAGACCATGTTGACAGCAGATTCTATGCATTGGACAGTCGTGACTGGCAACGAGAGGAGTTGTGGGATGACATCAGAACATTAACCATGAAGAAAGTAAAAAAGAAATGACCAAGATGGATGTCAAAAGATATTCTGAAACTGCTCTCCAGTGCAAAGTTGCTAAGGCAACTGGAAGAAATAAGGAAGAAAGCTAAACCAAAAAATTAAAAGGGTAGTACAAGAAGACAAAGTATTAGAATGAAATGTGCTAAGACCTGGAGTTCAACATTTCTCAAGCCGAAAGAACTGAAGAAAAAAGCCTAGAGTTGCAATATTGGAGGATCTCAGTAAGAAAAAAAAAATCTTGCAACTGGAATAAACAGCATCAAGATAAAACAGGGGGGAGAAAAAAGCCAGAAGTTGTCAAAGACTTTGTTTTCTTGGATACAAAATCAACACTACTGGAAGCAGCAGTTAAAAACTCAAACGACATACTGGATTAGGCAAATCTGGTGCAAAAAAACCTCTTTAAAGTGTTCAAGAGCAAAAATAACAGATTGAGTACTGAGGTGTGCCTGACCCTTGGTATTTTCAATTACTTCAGATGCATGTGAAAATTTGACAATGAATAAGGAAGACCATATAAGAATTAATGTATTTGAATTGTTGTGTTGGAGAAGAATGTTAAAATTACAATGAACTGCCAAAAGAAGTACAACCAGAATATGCTCTTTAGAAACGAGGATGACAAGAATCCCTTCTCATTTTTTGACATCTTATCAGGAGGGATTCACTGCTAGAGAAAGACACCAAGCTTGGTAGAGTGGATGGTCAAGGAAAATTAATACATGCTTATATCAAAAAAGAAAAGAGGAAAATCAGAAAGATTTAGTAAATATTAAAGCACCAGCAATGAAGAAAATGAAAAGAATACCCACAAACAAAATGAACTCAGCAGAGAAATTTATGTGGAATAAAGATACTAGGAACACCACAAACAACACACAGCAAAATGAAAGCAATCAATTCATACCTATCTAAAACTACATTAAATGGATTAAATGTACCAGTCAAGAGACATGGAGTAGCAGAATGAACACAAACTTTGGAACATACACACAATGTGCTACAGTCAAGAATAATGATGAATCTGCAAAACATACGATGAACCTGAGTGAAGTTAGTCAGTCACAGACCAAAAAATACTGTTGAGACAACTATCGTAAAAAGTTAAGATTTACTTGATAAAGGAAACATTCTATGATGGTACCAGGGGTAGAAGGGAAGGGAAAATTATTCATGGGGTAAATTATTAACTTGGATAATAGGCAAAGCGATATACAACAAGATGGAGGTTGGTGAAAGAAAGATGAAGGTAGTGGAAGAGAGGCAGGGTGTCGGAGTTAAAGTGAATAAAGATAAATACAATTAACTGATGGTACATGGAAGGGCTTGCAATCATTGTAATGACATAAAATTTATGATTTGTTGAATGTGGGACTGATGATCTGTTCTATAAACCTTCTGGTTGTTGCAAATTCAATTCACAATAAAAAGTTTAAAAAATTGACATACTGCATTAAGCAAATCTGCTACAAAAAATCTCTTTAAAGTGTTCAAGAGCAAAGATGTCACTTTGAGCATTAAGGTGCACCTGAACCAACCATGGTATTTTCAATTGCCTTAAAAGCTCTGGTAGCATAGTGGTTACGAATCAGGCTGCAAACTACAAGGTCAGCAGTTCGAAACTATCAGCTGTTCCACTGGAGAACTCTGTACAGGGTCGCTATGAGTCGGAACCGACTCCATGGCACTTAGCCAACCAAACAAACGCTTTTGCAATCTGGACAATAAATTAGGAAGACTGTAGAAGAAATCAATGCATTAGAATGATGGTGTTGCCAAAAAATATTGAAAGTACCATGGGTTGTCAGAACAAAGAAACCTGTGTTAGAAGAAGTACAGCCAGAATCCTTTTAGAAGAAAGGGTAACAAAACTTCTTATCTTCTACTTTGGACATGTTGTCAGGGATGACCAGGCCCTGGAGAACAGTATGCTTCATAAAGTCAAGGGTCAGGAGGAAGAAGACAACCCTTAAGGAGATGTACTGAGGCAATGGAAGCAACAACATGCTCAAATACATCAACAACTGTAAGGATTATCCAAGACCAGGCAGTGCTTTCTTCTGTTTTGACTAGAATCATAACATGAATTGGAACTGACTGGATGTTACCTAACAACATTACCACTCCCAAACGTAATTTTAAAGAGAAAGTAAGATGCACACAGAAAATAATATATTAACTTTCATAACATTAATTACAATAGCAGAAAATAACACTGTATTTAAAAATAAATACAAAGAGGTAAAAGCTCAATACACATGTTATTTTGTGTCAACAGATTAACCATTAGTTATGTTGATAGAAAACAACAGTGACTTTAGATTATAATTTTGTAAATGTTAAGTACTTCATATTTTAAAAGTTTATCATTAAAAAAATAACAATTATTGAATGCAACAATTGTTATTGGTTTGGCAAAGTGGCCACATCAATGGACTCAAGTGTACAAACAATTGTGAGGTTGGCCCAGGACTGGGAAGTGTTTCATTCTGTTGTGCATAGGGTCGCTATGAGTCGATACCCACTCATTGACACCTAACAACAACAATTGAATGCAAGGCCTCAGTGAGCACCCAAATATTAGTAAAATGAACACTATAGTATGTAACTAAACTTTATAAATATTGAACATGGAAAGTATAGACAGGCTGAGCTGGAATGTTAAAAAGAAATATAGAAACTGAAAACCAATCTTTATTAAAATCATTATACTTAAAACTTCTGGAAATTTTGGCAACCCACTTATTATCGCTAATCACCAGCTTCCTCATCAATAAAATGGAAATAATAGTGTATTAATAGCTGATTGTTATTGTTAAATGCCTTTGAATCAGTTCCAAATCATAGCAACCTTTAAGGGTTTCCAAGGGTTTAGATCTTTGTGGGAACAGAAAGCCTCATATTTCAACTGTGAAAACTCTGGTAGGCTCAAACCACCATCAACATTCTGATTCACAGTCTTGTGATTATCCTACAGAGCCACCATGTTATTACTCAGGTTTATTTTTCAGATTGTGTAAAACTGCATAAAACAGTGCTCTGTAGAGTAACATTATTTGGCAGTGGAACACAAAGTAGGAGGCTTTACAATAAATAACTACAATAAGCTTTAAGATATATTTCTATGGTAAAAAAATGAGGATGTAAGTAAGACCAGATATTTTAAGCAAAATTATGATTCATGTTTGTTGTTAAATGCCGCCGAGTCAATTCTGACACATAGCGACCCTGTATAGGGTTTCCAAGTAGCAGCTGGTGAGCTTGAACCATTGACCTTGCAGTTCAAACTCTGCACTCTGACACATTAGCCCACAGCGCCACACCAGGACTCCATGATTCATGTTTAGGAATCATTTTTAAAAAACTTCAAATATTTTAGGCTATAGTATTTTTAAGACATATATGAGAAATGTGGAATACATTATTATCTTTGATTATTTAGTAATGCTGCTTCATAATCATGATTTCAAAGCCCAGAAGTCCTCCTAGATGTCCAACTGAGGAATCTGAGACTCACTCTTAGGTGCAGTTTTCTTAGGAATTCAATTTACTTATGTGGTGGTGGTGGTGGTATGCTGCGGAGTCTGTTCCAACTCATAGCGACCCTATATAGGGTTTTTGGAGGCTGTGTTATCTTTATGGGAGCAGAAAGCCTCATCTTTCTCTTGTGGAATGGCTGCTAGTTTTAAACTGCTGACACCTTGAGGTTAGCAGGCCAACTCAAAACAACTATGCTACCAGAGCTCCTTAATTTAAATACAGAGATAGACTTTTTAAGTTAAAAAGTCCTTCAAAATAACTAACTAATCCCTCCATTTCACACATGATGCTATGATGGTCCTTTCAGTGAGGTTTACTAATTAGCAGGCAATTTTCTTCAAAAACATGGATCTAAATATTTAAGAGCTGAATGACGGTGGTTATGGGCCATGGAGTCGGTTCCTGAAAAAGCACACAAACCCAGTAACATTTTTGAAAACTGTAGAGCAAAGACAAGAGTTACGTCTTTCCTCAATTCTATCCTACACCAAAAGTTTCCTTAATATGATGATGACCTTATTTTAAAAATATAAACAATAAAAACAACAAAAGTAATCATTCATGAGTACAAAATTAAACACTGTTCTGGGTGTCTACATTTAGTTAACTAAATATTTTCTAAAAGAAGACTGATTCAATTATCTTAGACCATGGGTTTTGATCTCATAGATCAACTGCATAAAGCATAATTAACACATGTATCTTTAACAAAAGTATTAAAAAGAAAAAAAAGTTAAAAAAATTGCACTAAGTATTTAACATCTTACTTGCTCAACAATTTAACTCACCTTTCTTTTTTGCTTTTCCCTTTTTGCTGCTTCCCTGCAAGAATTCTTAATTCTTCTTCGGTAGGATGTTGATACCACCTCAAACTACAAAAAACAGAACACAATTAAAAACAATTAAAATCACTGGAAATATTCATTTATTCTACAAATATATACTAAGGTTCTAGTGTGAAGATACTGCTTGAAAATGTCAGGTGAAAAACCAGAATCTGAAACCAATACAACTGCTTAAACTTTAAAAGGATTTATATTAAAATCTTGTTGTTGCTGTTCGGTGCCATAAAGTCGGTGCTGACTCATAGCGACCTTATGCACAGCAGAAAGAAACACTGCCCCATCCTGGGCCAACCTCACTACTGTTGCCAAGCTTGAGTCCATCGATGCTGCCACATGGCCAATCCATCTCAATAGGGGTCTTCCCCTTTTTCTCTGACTCTCCCACCTTACCAAACATGATATCCTTCTCCAGTGACTGGTCCCTCCTGACAATATGTCCGAAGTATGAGACACAAAGTTTGACCACCTTGGCCTCCAAGCAGCACTCTGGCTGCACTTCTTACAAAACGGAACTATTGGTTCTTTTGGCAGTCCATGGCACTTTGAATATAATCCTCCAAAACCATAACTCAAAAGCATCAATTCTTCTACTGTCTTCTTTATTGCCTATCTAGCTTTCGCAGGCATATGAAAGGTTATTGAAAATACCATGGCTTAGGTCAGGCGCACTGTAGTCCTTTAGGTGACATCTTTGCTCTTCAATGCTTTAAAAAGGTCTTGCGCAGGGTATTTGCTTAATGCAATACGTCATTTGACTTCTTGATTGCTGGTCTGTAAGTGCTGATAGTTGATCCAAGAAGAATGAAGTCCTTGGCAACTTCAATCTTTTCTCTGTTGATAAGAATGTTGTTTAATGGTCCAGTGGTTGAGGATTTTTGCTTTTTTTACATTTAGATGCAATCCATACTAAAGGCTGTGTTCTTTGATCTTCATCAGTAAACGTTTTAAGTTCTCTTCACTTTCAGCAAGCAAGTTGTATCATCTACATATCGCAGGCTGTGTTACTCAGTCTTCCTCTAATCCTGATGCCACCTTTTTCTTCATAAAAACCAGCTTCTCGGATTATTTGCTCAGTATACAAGTTGAATAAGTATGGTGAAAGAATACAACCTTGTCACATACCTTTCTTAATTGTAAAACATTCAGTGTTCCCATGTTCTATTCAAACAACTGCCTCTTGGTCCAAGTACAGATTCCTCATGAGCACAATTAAGTGTTCCAGAATACTCATACTTCGCAATGTTGTCCATAGCTTTTCATGATCCGCACAATCAAAAGCCTTTGCATAGTCAATAAAGCACAGGTAAACATTTTTCGGATATTCTCCACTTTCAGCCAAGATCCATCGGACATTAGCAATGATATCCCTTGTTCCACGGCCTCTTCTGAATCTGGTTTGAACCTCTGGAAGTTCTCTGCAATGATTGCTTGCAGCCGTTTCTGTATTACCTTTAGTAAAACTTCACTCGCATGGGATATCAAAGAGATTGTCTGATGATACCCGCATTCCATTGGGTCACCTCTCTTTGGAATGGGCACAAATACAGATCTCTTCCAATCAGTAGGCCAGATAGCTGTCTTCCAAATTTTTTGGCAGAGATGAGTGAGTGCCTCCTGTGCCTGTGTATTAAAATCTAGTAAACACTTAATAAGCACTTACTACATCTTCTGTCTGAAACTGATCAAACAAGACATCAAGATGTATTGATAATTACTGGTGACTGGAATGTGCAGGGGAAAAACACAGGAAGATTCAGTTTTTGCAAAACCAATGACTTGTTCACTGCAACTACCTTTTTTAAACAACATAAAAGACAACTGTACACATGGACTTCATCAAATGCAATACTCCAAAAGTGAACTGACTACAGGTGCAGAAAGTTAACAGTGGGAAAGCTCCATATCATCAACCAAAACAAGGCCAAGGGCACACTGTGGAACACACCATGAATTGCTCATATGCAAGTTCAGACCGAAGCTGAAGAAAATTAAAACACATCCAGGATTGGCAAAATACAACCTTGAATATATCTATCCCACCTGAATTTAGAGATCATCTCAAGAGCAAATTTGATGAACTAGACACTAATGACTAAACATCAGAAAAGTTGTGGGATGACATCAAGAACATGACACAGAAAGAAAGCAAAAGGGTATTAAGAAGACAAGAAAGAAGGAAAAGATCAAAATGAATTTCAGAAGAGATTCTGAAACTTATTCTGCAGCATAGAGATGCTAAAGTAAATGGAAGAAATGAATAGGCAAAAGAGCTGAAAACAAAATTTCAAAGGTCAGCTTGAAAGACAAAGTCAAATATTATAAAGAAATGTGCAAAGATCTGGAATTAGAAAACTAAAAGGAAAGCACATACTCAACATTTTTCAAGCAAAGGGAACTAAAGAAAAACACTCAAGCCACCACTTGCAGCACTGAAGGATTCTATAGGCAAAGTATTGAATGATGCAGAAAGCATCAAAACAAGATGAGAGGAATACACAGATTTACTGTATCAAAAAGAAAAGGTCAATATTCAATCATTTCAAAAGTTAGTATATTATCAAGAGCCAATGATACAGTCCAATGTACAGTGAAAGCACTGGCAAAGAACAAGACACCGGAAATTGATGGACTGGTACCTGAAATCTTCCAACCAACTAATGCAGCACTGAAGCACTCACTGACCTAGTTCAAGAAATTTGAATGTCAGTAACCTGAATAACTGATTGGAAGAGATGCATACTTGTGCCCATTTCAAGAGGTGACACAACGGAATGTGGATATCACCAGACAGTATCATTTATATCGCATGCAAGTAAAATTTGCTAAAGGTAAAGCAACCATACTTTGACAGAGAACTGCCAGAGATTCAAGTTGGATTCAGACAAGACATGGACCGAGAGATATCACTGCTGACATCAGATGGATCTTGGCTGAAAGCAGAGAATACCAGAAAGATATTTACATGTGCTTTATTTATTAACCACACAAAGGCTTTTGATTGTGTGGATCATGATAAGCTATGGTCACCATTGTGAAGCATGAGTATTCTGGAACACTTAATTGTGGTCATGAGAAACCTGTACATAGATCAAGAGGAAGTAGTTTGAAGAAATAAAGAGAACACTGAATGGTTTAAAATAAGGAAAGGTATGTAACAGGTTGTAGTCTTTAAGTACACTATTCAATCTGCATGCTGAGCAAATAATTTAAGAAGGTGGATTATATGAAGAAACATGTGGCATCAGATTGGAAGACTCATTAACAACCTGCGATATGCAGATGATACAACTTTGCTTGCTGAATAAGAAGAGGGCTTAAAATACTGATGAACATCAAAGACCACAGCTTTGGGTATGGGTTGCATCGCGATGTAAAGTAAACAAAAATCCTCACCACTGGACCAATAAATAAAATCAAGATAGGTAGAGAAAAGACTGAAGATATTAAAGACTTCATTTTGCTTGGACCAACCATCAACTCCCATAGAAGCAGCAAAAGACATCAAACAAGGTATTGCATTAGACAAATCTGCTGCACAAGACCATTTTAAAGTACTGAAGAGCAAAGATGTCAGTGTGAGGACTAAGGTGCACCTCTGACTCAAGCCATGGTATTTTCAATAACCTCATACACATGTGAAAGGTGGACAATGAATAAAGATGAGCATAGAAGAATTGATGCATATGAGATAATTTTGAAGGAGACTACTAAAAGTACCACGGACTGACAAGAGAGCAAACAAATCTGTGCTGAAAGAAGTACAGCCAAAATGCTCCTTGGAAGCCAGGATGGCCACTTTATCTCTTATACTTTGGACATATTATCAGGAGGGACCGGTCCCTGGAGAAGAACATCATGTTTGATAATGTGGATGGTCGGAGAAAATGAGGAAGACCGCCAATGAGATGGATTGGTACAGTGACAGCAACAATGGACTCAAGCATAGCAACTTTTATGTGGTTGGCGCAGGACTGGGCAGTGTTTCATTCTGTTGTACATAAGGTCTTTATGAGTTGGTAAGGAGCTCTGGTAGCTTAGTGGTTATGAATCGGGCTGCTAACATCAAGGTCAGCTGTTGGAAACTACCAGCTGTTCCTCGGGAGAATGATGAGGCTTTCTGCTCCTGTAAAGATTTGCAGCCTCAGAAACCCTGTGCCAGGTCACTATGAGTCAGAACCGACTCCACGGTACTTAACAACCACCAACTGGATGGAACCTAACAACAACATAAATGATGTTTGTACATATAACTTTTGTAACAGACATTATAGAAATGTTTATTAAGATTAGATAGGTTTATTATTAAGATGAGATGGAATGAATTCTGCAGGCAAGCTGGCAGAAACATATTAGAATCCTTCTTGAACCTCGGGCAGTTCACTGTCAATGGACTGTTACAGTTGTTTTCAAATTATCTTTAGTAAAATTTTACTTGTATACAATATTAATGATGTTGTCCTATGATTTCTGCATTCTGTTGGGTCACCTCTCTCGAATGGGCACAAATATGGATCTCTTTCAATCTGTTGGGCCAGGTAGTTGGCTTCCAAATTTCTTGCAATAGATGAGAGAGTGCCTCCAGTGATGCATCAGTGGAAAAGCTCCATATCATCAGCCAAAACAATGCCAGGGACAGACTGTAGAACTGTAAAACACACCACTAATTGAGCTTATGCAAGTTCAGACTGATGCAGAAGAAAATTAAAACACCACGAGAGCCAAAATATGACTCTGAACATATCTCACCTGAATTTAGAGATTATCTCAAGTACATATTTGATTAATTAGACATTAATGAAGAAGAAGAGAAGAGTAGTGGGATGACATCAAGAACATCATACAGGAAAAAAGAAAAGGTCATTAAGAAAACAAGAAAAAGACCAAAACTGTTTTCTGAAGAGACTTTGAAACTTGCTCTCCAGTGCAGAGATGCTAAAGCAAATGGAATGAAGAGGCAAAAGAGCTTAACAGAAAATTTCAATGGGCAGCACAAGAAGACAAAGCCAAATATTATATTGAAATGTGCAAAGACCTGGAGATAACCTAAAAGAAAGAAAACACTCAGGATTTCTTAAATTGAGAGAACTGAAGGAAAAATCCAAGCCTCAACTTGAAATATTCAAAGACTCACTGGGCAAAATATTGAATGATTCAGAGAAAGCATGAAAAGCAGACAGACGAAATACCCAGAGTCACTATACCAAAAAGAAATGGTCAATATATAACCATTTCAAGAGTTAGCATGTGATCAAGAGTCAGTGATAATGAAAGAAGAATTCCAAGGTGCACTGAAAACACTGGCAAAGAACAAGGCTCCAGAAATTGATGGAGTATCATTAATTTAGTTTACAGTAAAAGGTGGCGCTCTGACTTCTTGGCGTAGCACTATAGGATGAGCACTGGGCCACAATTTCATTTTAAGGATTCAAACTCACCTGTTGCTTATCGGAAACCCTATGCAGGGTTGCCTGGAGTCAGAACCAACTCACAGAACCAACTTAAGAAGAAAACAAAATGTACAGTCAATTATTTCTTTCCTGCTTTAACACCACTTAACCAAAACAATATTTGACTTCCAACAATATGGCAGACTAGCAGAGGTATTATTACATGGAGCTTTTACAACAAAAACACAAGAGACAAAACAGACACAGATGAAAATTCTGGCACCCTGAACTTCAGAATAAAGCTTAGAGAGGTGGATAGAATGCTTGCATGGAGGACAGGCAGAGCAGGGATGGTATTAAAGGGAGAATGACTGGAGAACAGCTGGCCAGGTGCAGCTTAACCATCTTGTGAGCAGAGTTGGTAGCAGGAGTCTTGGCAGAGAAGATTCACACAGGCAATGGAAAAGGTGCAACTTCTTTTCCCCACAATTTCCGGTGACCAGAAGTGTGGTTAGCGCCCAACCTGATCTAATGCTGCAAACCATACTCTCTGGGAGTTCAGAGACAAACAACTGGAGGCCATAACAGTGTGAGGTATGGAACGACTGCGCCACTGTGGTGTGCTACTTTGGCACTTGGATTCAGACCTTAAAAACCCGCAGAGCCACCAGACCAGCATTTATCCATTCATGCTGTCCCCAGCTTTGCTGGGGTCCTAACAGGCACTGAAACCAGCTCCATCAAGGGTTCCCTGGCACTAGTTCTGTATTGAGTGCCCTGGATATAAATAACACCAAGGCCAACAGGAACTCCATCAAGTGTGAGGAACTCTGCTGTCACATCTATTCCATAACTACCTTGTAAGTTTTTAAATTTCAGGAGCCCACCAAAGATTTCTCCCCCTTCAGGCCTAATTGTACTGTTTGATTTTCCAAGTAAGACAACCTCACTGGCCCAGAGAAAGCAAATGTTTTAGCTTACATGAAGAAATAAGAGAAAATGGCTCAAATGACTAAGCTGCAGAGCCAGAAAACATTTCTGAGTTAGAAAAGGTAATAGAACTAACTGAAAAAGAATTCAAAATATAATTAGGAACATTCAAAGGATCAACAGAAAGATCCAGAAAAACAAGGAGAACACAATAAAAATTTTAGAAGAATTCAGAAAAACAATACAAGAACAAACAGACAAAATAAATGCACATTTTGTAACAAAACTTGTGTTTAGATGTGCAGAAGATTAATACTAAGATCTCAGAAATGCAAAATACATTGGAAGGGCATAGGAGTCGATGAGAAGCAATAAAAGTCAAAATTAGTGAGCTTGAAGCTAAGTCACTCAATACAAGCATGCTAGAAGAACAATCAGAAGAAGAATGAGAAAAACAAAACAAAATAAGTCTAGGAGTTACATGGGGCACCAATAAGAGAAGAAACAACTTATCAGTCATAGGAGTTCCAGAACAGGAAGAGACAAGCAAAAGAAAATTGTTAAAGAGTTGTAAGAAAACTTCCCTAACATCATGAAAGAAGATAAGCATACAAGAAGATAAGCATACAAGAACCCCAAACAGGATAAATTACAACAATTACCAAGATAAACTTTCTGAAAGAATCCTGAGAAAAGCTTGAAAAAAACCCGAAGAGTGCCCAAGAGTGCCCGGTAAGAATAAACTCTCACTTTCTCAGCAGAAACCGTGCAGCTAAGAAGGCAATGGAATGATATATATAAAACTCGGAGAGGGAAAAAAGTGGCAATCAAGAATTACATATACATCAAAGCTGTTCCTTAAGTACAACAGCAAAATGAGGAATGTCCTAGTCAACAGAAAGAAACTAAAGGATATGAAGTATTCAAAGTAAAAAAATAAACATAAGACTGAAAATATGGAAACAATGATATAAATTTTAATGAAGCCAAAACTAAAAGAGGGAATAGTGTAGATATAGAATTTCCAAATGCCAAAGGAATCAAGTGGATTAAGATAAAACAGACTGTTTTAAAAGCAGGGAAAAAAATTTAAAAATTGCAAGAGTAACCTCAAAGATAAGTACACCTTGAGATCAAAGTAAAAAGAGGTAAATCAGAAATATTTAGTAAACATTAACACAACAGAAATGACACTGAAAAGAAAACACCCACAAGCAAAATGAACTCAACAGAGAAAATTATGTGGAACAAAAAATCCAGAAGCACCAAAAAAAAAAAAGAATGACAAAACAGGATCTTTCAATATGCTGTCTACAAGAGACACATCAAAACAGAGACAACCTAAATGTCCATCAACAGAAGATGGTTAAGAACCTTTTGTACACACACACAATGGAATACTAAAAAATGCTGAATAATGAGGAATCTTTTAAACACTTCACATGGTTGAACCTGGAGGACATTATGTTGAGTGAAAGTAGTCAATTACAAATGCATAAACATTGTATAAGACCAAAGTTGTAAAAAGTTAAAAACAAGATTTTCTTGATAAGAGATATAATCTATGATGGTTACAGTGAGTGGGGGACTATTCATAGGCTAGAGAGTAGACACATGCTAACATGGTTGACAGGTAAGGCAAAAATGTACAAGGGGGAGGTCCAAAGAGGAAAGATAAAGGTACCTAGGGACATAGGGAGGAACACAAAAGTTAAGATGAACAGAGGTAAATGGTGTTAACTCTTGTTACATAGAGGGGATTGTAACAACGTAATGAAGAAGAGTGTGTGTCTGTGTGTGTGTGTGTGTATATATATATATATATATGATTTTAGCAAGATTGAGTCTAATAAAGCTGATTTTACGTAATGTAAGATGCTATACCACCACTCCTCTGTCAGTTTGTTGTACTATGGTGGCTTGTGAGTTGCTGTGATTCTGAAAGGTATGCCACAGGTATTTTAAATAACAGCAGGGTCACCCATGGTAGACAGGTTTCAGATGAGCTTCCAGACTAAGACAGACTAGGAAGAAGGAGCGACAAACTACTTCTGAATATTTAGTCACTGAAAACCTATGAATAGCAGAGAAACATTGTCAGATATAGTGCCGGATAATGAGCCCCTCAAGTTAGAAGGCACTCAAAATGCAACTGGGGAACTCAAAGTAGAGTTCACCGTGATGACACAAATATTGTAAAGCCTGTGGGAGAAAAGCCTGTTAACCTTCATTTGCTGATGGGGCACAATGCAAAATGAAATAAACAGCTGTAAACATCCACTGAAAATTGTAACATGGAATGTACAAAGTAGATGAATCGGGGAAAATTGGAAGTTGTCAAAAATGAAATGGAATGCATAAACATCAATATCTTAGGCATCAGTGAGCTGAAATGGACTGGTATTGGTCATTTTGAATCCAATGACCACAAGGTTTACAATGCTGGAAATGACAAATTGAAGAGGAATTGTGTTGCATTCATTGTCAAAAAGAATATATCCAGATTAGTCCTGAGGTAGAATGCTGTCTGTGATAGGACAACATCCATGTACTTACAGGGAAGTCTGCAGGAGAAAGATGAGGCTACCAGCTCCTGTAATGACTTACAGCCTCGGAAACCCTGTACAAGGTCGCTATGAGTCAGAACCTACTCCAAGGCCCATTAACAACCACCACCACCACAGGAAGCCCAATTAATGTCACTATTATTCAAATTTACCTACCAACCGCTAAAGCCAGTGACTATGAAATAGAAGAATTATACCAACTTTTTCATTCTGAAATGGATCAAACATTCAATCAAGATGTATTGATCAATACTGGTGATTGGAATGCAAAGGTTGTGAACAAAGAGAAAGAATCAGTAGTTAGAAAATATGCCCTTGGTGATAGAAATAATACTGGAGGTCACATGATAGAATTCTGCAAAATCAAAGATTTGTTCGTTTCAAATACCTTTAGACAGCATAAGAGACGCTATACACATGGACCTCACCAGATGAAATACAGAAACAAATTAACTACATCTGTGGAAAGAGACCATGGAAAAGCTACATATCATCAGTCAAAACAAGGCCAGGGTCAGACTGTGTAAAAGACTATCAATTATTCATATGAAAATTCAAACTGAAGCTGAAAAAAATGAAAACAAGTCCACGAGAACCAAAATATGACCTTGAATATATCCCACCAGAATATAGTGATCATCTGAATAACATATTTGATACATTAAACACTAAAGACCAAAGACCAGAAGAGTTGTGGAATGACATCAAACACATTATACAAGAAGAAAGCAAAAAGTCATTGTTGTTGTTGTCAGGTGCCATCAAGTCGGAACCGACTCATAGCGACCCCATGCACAGCAAAACAAAACAATGTCCGATCCTGGGACAACCTCACTGCCGCTGCCACACTTGACGCCATCAATGATGCCACCTGGCCGATCCATCTCGTTGGGGGTCTTCCTCTCTTTCTCCAACCTTCCATCTTACCCAGCATGACATCCTTCTTCAGTGACTGTTCCCTCCTGACAATATGTCCAAAATATGAGAGACGAAGTTTAGCCATCTTGGCCTCCAAGGAGGACTCTGGCTGCACGTCTTCCAAAACAGATCTA
>NW_006408745.1:2480631-2532906 GCF_000296735.1 Chrysochloris asiatica | reverse complement strand
TGCTCTGTTTGAACAACTGCTTCTTGGTCCAGGTATAGATTTCTCAGAAGTACAATTAAGTTTTCTGGAATGCTCATACTTCGAATGTTGTCCATAGTTTGTCATGATCCACACAATCGAAAGCCTTTGTGTAGTCAATAAAGCATAGGTAAACATCCTTCCAATAGTCTCTGCTTTCAGCCAAGATCTATTGGACATCAGCAATGATATCTCTCGTTCCACAGCCTCTTCTGAATCCAGCTTGAACCTCTGGAAGTTCTCTGTCAATGTATGATTGTAGCCATTTCTGTATTACCTTCAGCAAAACTTTACTCGCTTGAGATATCAAAGAGAATGTCCGATGATTTCCGCATTCCGTTGGATCGCCCCTCTTTGGAATGGGCACAAATATGGATCTCTTCCAATCAGTCGGCCAGATAGTTCTCTTCCAAATTTCTTGGCAGAGATGAGTGAAAAAGTCATTAAGAAGAAAGAAGGAAAAGGTCAAAATGAATGTAAGAAGACACACTGAAACTTGCTCTCCAGCGTAGAGACGCTAAAGCAAATGGAAGAAATGAGGAGGTACAAGAGCTGAACAGAAAATGTCAACAGTCAGCTCAAGACAACAAAGCCAACAAAATGTGCAAAGCTCTGGAATCAGAAAACCGAAGAACAAGAACACACTCAGCTTTCTCAAGCTGGGGAAACTGAAGAAAACATTCAAGCCTCGACTTTCGCTATTGAAACATTCTCTGGGCAAATTATTGAATGATGCAGAAAGCATCAAGAGAAGATGGAAGGAATATACAGAGTCACTGTACCAAAAGGAAATGGTTAATGTTCAACCATTTCAAGAAGTAGCATATGATTAAGAGCCAACGACACTGAAGAAGGAAGTGAAAGGTTCATTGAATGAACTGGCAGAGAACAAGGCACCAGGAATTGATGGAATAAAAATTGAAAATTTTCATGAATGTGAGGCGGCACAGGCCACAATCACTCATCTATGCCAGGAAATCTGGTAGACAACTATCTGGCCGACTGATTGGAAGAGATCTGTATTTGTGCCCATTACAAAGAGAGGTGACCCAAATATATGAGGAAATCATTGGACAATCTCTTTGATATACTATGTGAGTAAAGTTTTACTAACGGTTATACTGAAATAGCTGTAAGTATACATTGCCAGAGAACTTCCAGAGGTTCAAGCCAGATTCAGAAGAGGCCGTGGAATGAAGGATATCATTGCTGATGTCCGATGGATCTTGGCTGAAAGCAGAGAATAACAGAAAGATGTTTACCTGTGCTTTATTGACTAAGCAAAGGCTTTTGACTGTGCGGATCATGACAAGCTATGTACAACATTGCGAAGTCTGAGTATTCCGAAACACTTAATGTGCGCATGAGGAATCTGTACCTGGACCAAGAGGCAGTTTTTTAAACAAAACATGGGACCACTGAATGGTTTAAAATTAAGAAAGTTGCGCGACAAGGTTGTGTTCTTTCACCATACTTATTCAACCTAAATGCTGAGCAAATAATACAAGACGCTGGGCTATATGAAGAAAAATGTAGAATCAGAATTGGAGAAAGACTCATTAGCAACCTGCAATACGCAGATGATACAACCTTGCTTCCTGAAAGTGAAGAAGACTTAAAATATTTACTGATGAAGATCAAAGAGCACAGCCTGCGGAATGGATTGCATCTCAGTGTAAAGAAAACAAAAATCCTCACCACTGGACCAATAAACAATATTCTTATCAATGGAGAAAAGATTGAAGTTGTCAAGTACTTCATTCTTCTTGGATCAACCATCAACACTCACAGAAGCAGCAGTTAATAATTCAAATGACACATTGCATTACGCAAATCTGCTACACAAGACTTTTTAAAGTGTTGAAGAGCAAAGACGTCAGCTTGAGGACTAAGGTACGCCTGACCCAAGTCATGTTATTTTCAATAACCTCATATGCATGCAAAAGCTGGACAATGAATAAAGAAGAAGGTAGAAGAACTGATACTTTGAAGTTTTGGTGTTGGAGGAGAATATTGAAAGTGCTATGTGCTGCCAATACAATCAACAGATCCATTTTGAAAGAGGCGCAGCCAGAGTGCTCCTTGGAGGCCAAGATGGCCAAACTTTGTCTCTCACACTTTGGACATATTGTTAGGAAAGACCAGTCGTTGAAGAAGGACATCATGTTTGGTAACGTGGAGGGTCACAGAAAAAGAGGAAGACCCCCATTGAGATGGATTGTCCAAGTGGTAGTATCAATATTCTTAGTCAAGCATGGCAACAGTAGTGAGGTTGGCCCAGGATGGGGCAGTATTTCATTCTGCTGTGCATAAGGTTGCTATGAGTCAGTACCGATTCGATGGCACCTAAAAACAACAACAGGGTCACCTCAGGTGAACAGGTTTCAGATGAGCTTCCAGACAAAGACAGACTAGGAAGGAATGACGAATTACTTCTGAATCTTTAGTCACTGAAAACCTATGAACAGCAGAGAAACAATATCAGATGTAATGCAGGAAAATGAGCCCCTCAGGTTGAAAGGCACTCAAAATGCTACTGAGGAAGAGCTGCCAGCTCAAAGTAGAGTTAACGCGTATGGAGTAAAACCCGTAGGAGTAAAGCCTGTGGAACCTATATTTGCTAATGGGGCACAACTCAGAATGAAAGAAACAGCTGTAAACATCCATTAGTAATCGGAACATGGAATGTACAAACTATGAATCTAGGAAAAATGGAAACTGTCAAAAATGAAATGGAATGCATGAACATTAATATCTTAGGCATTAGTGAGCTGAAATGGACTGTTATTAGCCACTCTGAATCTGACAGCCACATGGTTTACTATGCCATGAATGACAAACTGAAGAGGAATGGTGTTGCATTCATTGTCAAAAAGAACATATCCAGATCAGTTACGAGGTACAACTCTGTCTGTAATAGGATAATATCCACGCCCTTACAAGGAAGCCCAGTTAAGACCACTATTACTCAAATTTACGTACTAAAGCCAGTGAGGATGCAATAGAAGAACTCTACCAATGTCTTCAATCTGAAATTGATCAAACATGCAATTACAATGTATTAATCATTAGTGGTTGATTGGAATAGAAAGGTTGGAAGTAAAGATGAAGGATCAGTAGTTGAAAAACATGGCCTTGGTGATAGAAATAATTCTGGAGATCGCATGATAGAATTCTGCAAAATCAATAATTTGTTCATTTCAAATACTTCTTTAGATAGCATAAGAGACGACTCTACACATGGACCTCGCCATATGGAATATATAGAAATCAAATGGACTACACAGTACAGCCAAAAGAGACAACTGAAAAGCTCCATATTATCAGTCAAAAAAGGCCAGGGGCAGATGGTGGAACAGACCATCAATTGCTCATATGCAAATGCAAACTGAAGCTGAAGAAAATGAAAGCAAGTCCATGAGAGCCAAAATATGACCTTGAATGTTTCCCACCGGAATTTAGAGATCATCTGAATAACAGATTGGATACATTAAATACTAAAGACCGAAAACCAGAAGAGTTGTGGGATGGCATCAAGAACATCATACATGAAGAAAGCCAAAAGTCATTAAGAAATCAAGAAAGAAAGAAAAGGTCAAAATGGAAGTCAGAAGAGACACTGAAACTTGCTCTCCAGTGTATAGCCCCTAAAGCAAATGGAAGAAATGAGGAGGTACAAGAGCCGAACAGAAAATTTCACAGATCATCTTGAGAAGATAAAGCCAAGTTATTATAACAAAATGTGCAAAGAGCTGGAGTCAGAAAACCAAAAAAAAGAACACGCTCAGCATTTCTCAAGCTGGGGGAACTGAGGAAAGAAATTCAAACCTTGAGTTTCATTATTGAAGGATTCTCTGAGCAAATTACTGAATGATGGAAAAAGCATCAAAATAAGATGGAAGGTTCAAAGCTCAACTAGAAGAAGAAAGAAGAGGAACAAAAAAAGAGTAATCTGACACAATTGGATGAACCTGACCTACACCTATGGATGCAGTAGCTCAAAAGAGGGAACACATCTTTACAGTGAGGATCAGTCCCACCTCCTCTATACAGAGTAGCCAGGGATGGGCAACTTGGACATTGGGTACCCAAAATGGGGGGGGTGGGCAACAAAAGCAAGAAGTGACTGGCTTACAAGCTTTCAAGAGGGAATCTAGATCCAGAGGGCATGGAGGAAGGTAGAATCTCCACTGAGTAGTATACAATCTGTCTGGGAAGGGCTGATGAAAGGACATATAGATAGGTCTCTTGTGATACAATAGTGAATAATTGTTATAGGACTGACTGTGAGGGTTGGAAATGTAAAGTAGACGTTTTGTAGCAAAGGGAGGGAGGATTGACTTTGTAGTCTAGGAGTGGAGGTCCCTGGGATCATCAAGGGAGAAGAGCAGAGAGAGGGACCCTACCACCCAGAAAAGCAGTGACTCCAGATATGGAAGCAGAGATGATGACATGGAGAGATGGAGTGGCTGGGGACTTTACACCCAGACAGGGATAGGGGCTGTGTGCTGACGACTGGGGGGCAGGCTTACAGGGTACAGCCTTTGGTTGGTTGATGAGACATGGAGGGGATTGTAACCATGGCAATGAAACAATATACGATAGGACGAATGTAAAGCTAACATGCTCCCATGTAAACTATCACATAATTCACAGTGAAACATTAAAAAAAAAAAAAGAAAGAAAGAAAATAGTGAATGTATTGAATTACACTAATGTGCTGCAAAAGACGTCTTTATATAACATGTTAAAGAGCAAAGTTGCCACTTTGAGGACTAATGTGCAACTGAGCAAAACCATGGTATTTTCATTTGCATGTGAAAGTTGTTTATGAATAAAGAAGACAGTAGAAGAATCAAGGCATTTGAATTATGGTGTTGGCAAGCCATACTGAGAGTACTATGGACTGCTGAAAGAACGAACCAATCTGTTGATGAAGAAGTGTGGCTTGATTGCTCCCTAGAAGTGATGATGCTCCCTAGACTTTCTCTTTGGATATGTCAGTATGAACAAGTCCCTCGAGAATGCCTTCATGTTTGGTAAAGTGGTGGATCAATAAAAAAGTGAAGGCTCCTAATGAGATGGATTGACACAGTGGCAACAACAATGCAGCCTGATTCAAACCTCTACGCTTATCGGGCTGCTAACCTCAGGGTCAGCAGTTCAAAACCAGCTGTCCCATGGAAGAAAGATGAGGCTTTCTGCTCCCGTAAAGATTTACAGCCTCGGAAACCCTGTACAGGGTCGCTATGAGTCGGAACTGACTCCATGACACATAACAACAACAAAGACTACAAAGTTCTTTAAAAATCTTAAAACACCAAAACTCAAACCGACTGTTGTCAAGTCAGTTACAGCTCAACTCGAGATTTAAAATAGTAACAGTAATTGTAAGTGCTGTTGAGTCAATTCTAACTCATAGCGACTCTGTATAGGTTTCTGAGAAGCAGTTGGTGGGTTTGATCTGCCAATCTTGTGGTTCAAAGTTCTGTGCTGATTAATAGATACATGATATTTAGCAAGAACTAGTAAACTAGTCCATTTCTGTTATATTAATATCAATAATCTACTAATTTATAAATAAAAATTGCTTATTCAACATTATGATGCCTTCAAAAAATGGCAGGCATACTCATTAAATCAGCATACTAGGATCAGGTATAAATTTGAAACATTCATCCCAAAGGGATAAGAACAGATTAACTAATTTGTAAACCTATCTTCAGCCTATAACTGATTGGAATACCTCAAAGGGGTTCTAGAAGTTGCTCAGTGAAATAGGCCTCTTGCAAAGCCTTTGTAGAGTATAGGACCTTAGGTGGAATCCTGAGCCCTATCCAGAACCTTATGAGGTGGGACATTCTCACTAGCAAGGACAAGCAGAGCAGCCTTGAACAGCCAGAGCAACAGAAGATACTTCTTCAAAGAAAGATCATCAGGAAAAACCCAAAACAAAAATATCAGCATGACTGACTACTACAAGAACAGAACAACCAAGCTGTTCACCAGGAAGCCATCAAGGCAAGCAATCAAGTTCCTTCAGGACAAACGCCCCTCTAAGACTGAAACTCAAAGGGAACACATGAGCAGGAATGTGTTGCTGGCAACCACACTGGTCTACTGGTGAGTAGAAGAGGGCGAAAGCAGCAATAAAGAAATGGGCTGAGTTCAACCACAGTCCACTGACTTCCTTTAACCTGGAAATGAGAAAGAGAAGAGGAAGGGCTGGATGGTCCAAAGTGTGGTGAGACCTGGGGGCACTTGATCCCACTGATAAGGACATAGCCACAGAGGGCTAGAGCTGAGAATGAAGTATCCAGCTGAAATGAAGTGAGGGGAGATGCACAAAACACCCAAACTTGCAGACAGTACCCATTTGACCTAGCTTCGATGGCTTGATAATCAGAACTCAACTAGAGGAAGATTAGATGCACACAGAAAACTTTTTTTTTTTTTTTGATAAAGGAAACAAGGGTAAATTGCTACAATTTGATGAACCTGACCTATAGTCGTGCAGGTAGTAACTGTAAATACCAACAAAGAGAGAAGGAGTCTCCACATCAAGTATCAATACTACCTCCTCTGTACACAGGTTAGATAAGGACGGGCAACTTAGACATTGGCTTCCTAAAGTGAGGGGGTGATAAAGGCAAGAAGTAGCAAACTTCGTCTCTCATACTTTGGACATATTGTCAGGAAGGACCAGTCACTGGAGAAGGATATCATGTTTGGTAAGGAGGAGGGTCAGGGTCAGAGTAAAAGAGGAAGAACCCCAACGAGATGCACTGGTCAAGTGACAGCATCAATGGACTCAAGCGTGGCAACAGTAGTGAGGTTGCCCAGGATCAGGCAGTGTTTCGTTCTGCTATGCATAAGGTCACTATGGGTTGGTAACGACTCGATGGCACCTAACAACAACAACGAGCTTACAAGGTTTCAAGAGGGAGTATAGTTAAGAGTGGAGGGGTGGGGGGAGAAAGAGTCCCCACTGAATAGTTTTCATCTTGTCTAGATAGGTCTGGTGAAGGAGATGGGGATAAGATTTGTATGATTAAAACTGTTATCATGACTAATTGCAACTGTCATAATTGTAAAAGTAGAAGTTTTGTAACAAAAACAGGGGAATGGTTAATCTTACAGTCCAGAAACGGAGGACTCTAGGTCCATCAAGGGAAAAGAGCATTTACCTTATCCAGAGAAGCAGCCTGAGACAGAGGCAGAGATGAGGTCATGGAGAGTGGGAGCATCTAAGGACTCTAGATTCATGGCAAGAAAGGAACCAAGAAGAATGTGCCCTTTTAGAGGTGTAAATTATTATATATGCCTGACTGAGTAGTTTGGTTTTTTTTTTTTTTTTTTTCAAATGCTACAGTGAATAGAGAGAAATACTGGTAACTGATAGTATATGGAAGGGATTATAATCACTGTATTGAAACAAGGTGTATAATTTGTTGAACGTAAAACTGATGATCTTCCCTGTAAACTTCCAATCTAGAATAAAAACCTAAAAAAAAAAAAAAAAACCTAAGAACAAATTTCTTCTACTATACTGATGATTAACCTATCAGATCCTATTCTTCCCATAAACTCCTTGAACCATTTATGAACCTTAAAGAATATCCTCATATTTTTCTCTTCCTTCAACCTGACTGAATTAAGCACTTTAAAACATAACCAGTAGTTTTGGATCAATAAAATTTTGCATGGGCTGTTAAGCAAGGTTTCAGATATTTTAGATATTGTTATTGTTAAGTATTATTTCAAATCACAAAAGGTTGATAAAACAATAATTATCCCAAAAGGATAAAGTCGATGGTACTCAGCAATATGAAAATTTCTGAACCAAAAAAGAAAGATACAGGATCTTTAAAGAAATAAAAGTAGGTAGAAATGAAGCTAACAATAGTAGAAGAGTTACTATACTGGAAAATCTTGGTTGAAATCCATGGAATCGTATTTGGCATAAAATACATTATTAACAAATATTAAAGCTCACCTGCTTATAAAAGGAAGTGAAGATCAAAGAGAATTTATTTCATTTATTTTTAAATGTTGAGCCTCATGGAAAATTAGTAGATATATATATATATTTATGATACAATCTCATGGGGGGTAATAATGCTTTTAAACAAATACATTTTTCTAATATTAGCAAAAATAAGAGAATCAAGAGTTTTTATCTGTAAAGTTTTAGTCTTTATTGACAAACATAGGTTTTACAGAAACATATGAAAAGGAGAATGTTTAAGAATAAGGCAATGCTCTGGTAGCATAGTGGTTACGAATTGGGCTGTGAATCACAAGGTCAGCAGTTCGAAACTACCAGCGGTTCCGCGGGAGAAAGATGAGGCATTCTGCTCCCGTAAAGATTTACAGCCTCGGAAACTCTGTGCAGGGTCGCTATGAGTCAGAACCAACTCCACGGCACTAACAACAACAATTACATTTAGAGCATTTGAGTAAAATGAGACAAGAATACCATGATCTGTATAACCATAAGAGATCTGATGTCTCACTGGGTGACAAGCATGTGGTCTAGCAATGTATAATTCTCACTGGAAAATAAACTACCTTATTGTCCTGTATCTAGTTTATTAGACTCCATTTATTCAGAACTAATGAAAATCTGTTCATACCATCTCACCCTTTCATGATCTATGAAAAAAGATTTTTTTAAGCATTTAAGTACACAACACTGCACAGGATATAAAGAATGTTTGAAATTTATTATAAATTATAATCAAAAACTAATTACAGATTGATTGATTTTATTCATAAGTAGACCTGAGAGGTGTTCGATTTTTATCAAAACTTTAGCTATTATTTACTTTGCTAATAAAACATTTTAAAATAGCTGTTGTTTCACACATTCATATACATACAGATATGTATATATGTGTTGTATTAAGTTATGGCAATATATAAAATCCTTAAAAGGATGAGAGGTATCCATTGTTATCTTCAAAAGGATACATAAAAGAAAATGGACATACACAGAGAGAATCTGGTTATTTACTGTAGTAAATTTCAAAAGTTAACCATGGTACCAAGTTTATCTTTTATTACCTTATATAATTACACAGAACTTCTGGCATGCATTTATTTCTGAATTTCTTCTGTGCTTAACTTCACTCTCTCACCTATATTTTAACTATTTTTGCATTTGAGTTTATTATTTCACTATATGTAGTTCAGTAAGACAAGTTAACTCCCTTGAGGCAATAATGGAGACTGTAGTTAAGATTATTGTTGTTGTTAAGTGCTGTCAAGTCAGTTCCAATTCATAGTGACCCTGTATAGGGCTTCCAAAGGGCAGCTGGTGAACTTGAACTTCCAACCTTGCTCTTCAAACTGACTTTGCAGTTCAGAACATTAACCCATAGTGCCACACCAAGACTTAGACAAAATTAATTAAATACCACAAAAAAAATTAAAACTCTACCTGTTTGCTATACTGTTGTTGTCAAGTGCTGTTGAGTCAGTTCCAACTCAGTGACCCTGTATAGAGTTTCCAAGGTTTGAACCACTGACCTTGTAGTTAGCTGTCTAGAGCTTATCCCACAGCTTCACACTAGGATTCTTTTGCTAAATTCAACAATTTAAAATACTTTGCAGTGAAACAAAGAACCTCAAATTTTAACATTAATATTAAACTCTCAAATTAGAAGCAACAGAACGTTATGTTTTGAGTCATTTTTCAAACAACAATGAAAATATTTAAGCACTCCAAATTATAATTCCGAATCTCCTTGTTGACCAACTTTTCAGGTACTTTGAAAAAGGTACCTGAAGAAGATGTTTGATATTTTTGGTAGCCATAGACAGAACACAGCCGGGAGAAGGCGAAGTTGAATTCCTGGCCATGACCCTATTACCTTGGCACTAAAAAGATAAACTACTAATTTCTCATATATGAGCAATAAAAAAGTTAGAATTTTCTCATAACTTTCCTTTGTTATACTTTTAAATATAGGAATTAGCACTTAAATTCTATGAAGTTAATTAACCTGGTAAACCATAGTCGACACTTGAAAGTACCAGTCACAATCAGCATAGATTGCCTTACCTGCCATTGCATAGAAGCCACCGAGCAAGAGAGTAGTGAGGTATAATCTTCTGCATGACACTGGCCATCACCATGGTAACAACCAGCTGCACACCTATGATACCCTGTGTAAAAACAAACAAGTTTAACAATGAATACATCTGGATTTGGGGGAAATGCTGGAAAACTTTCTAAAAATGTTTTAAATTACATTTTAAGAAAAATTAAAATGAATTTATTATTAAAATATACAAAGGGATCTTTAAAACTTTTGTGGAAAAATCCCACTGTCATTAATTTAATTCCATTTTTCTACTTTCTACAGCCACTTGTAGTTATTTTGTCATTGAAGACCACTTAAGTTTACATTTAAAATATTTAGTCTTGTCTCATAACCCTCTGAGCTGGGCTGCTAATTGCAAGGTCAGTAGTTAAAATCTACCAGTCATTCCTTGGGAGAAAGATAAGGCTTTCTGTTCCTGTAAAGATTTACAGTCTTGAAAACCCTATACAGACAGGGACGCTATGAGTCTGAAGTGACTGGATGGCACACAACTACCACCACCTCATAACCCTCTAAAAGTTATCTGAGGAATACAACCATGTGAATAAAGTTAAGTATATTAACATACACATTCACAATATATTTCTAAAAAACGTTTTGCATAAGGTAAGGGTAATCAAATACTGGTTATTTCAACTTTCTCCAACTTACTCTACTTAACATACTTAAAAGATGATCTTGACAAGCTATAATCATAGTACACCTATTTTTTATTCCAAGGGTGGTGGTAGTGGTAGGTGTTAGCTGCCATTGAGTGGACTCCATTTATAATAGAATACCCAGTCTCATGATCAGTTGCTCTGGTGGCACTGTAGAAATAAGTACTGGGCTAACCACAAGATTGGCAGTTCAAACCCACCAGCCACTCCACAGGAGAAAGAAGAGATCTTCTGCTCCCATAAAGGTTTACCCACTGGATCAATAAACATCTATATAAGCATCCATCAATGGACTCAAGAGTGGCAACAGCAGTGAGGTTGGCCCAGAATCAGGCAGTGTTTCGTTCTGCTGTGCAAAGCTCGTTATGAGTCGGTACCTACTCAATGGCACCTAACAACAACATATAAGCATCCTGGTGTGGCGTTGTGGGCTAATGTGTCAGACTGCAAAGTCGTTTGAACTGCAAGGTCGGTGGTTCAAGCTCACCAGCTGCTCCTTGGAAACCCTATACAGGGTCGTTATGGGTTGGAATCGAGGACAACACTTAACAACAACAACATATAAACGGAGAAAAGTTTGAAGTCAACAAAGACTTCATTTTGCTCAGATCAACCATCAACACTCACGGATGTAGCAGTCAAGAAATCAAAAGATATACTGCACTAGGCAAATCTGCTGCACAAGATCTCTTTAAAGTGCTCAAGAGCAAGACCAACGTCAGTTTGAGGACTAAGGTACTCCTGACCCAAGCCATGGTATTTTTAATAGCCTCATCTGCATGCGAAAATTGGACAGGGAATAAGGAATATCGTAGGAGAATTGATGCATTTAAGTTATGATGTTCAAGGAGACTATGAAAAGTACCACAGACTGCCAAAAGAACAAATAGATCTTTGTAGGAAGTAGTACAGCCAGAATGCTCCTCCGTCTCTCATACTTCGGACATATTATCAGGAGGGAACAGTCCCTGGAGAAGGATATCATGTGATAAAGTGGAGGGTCAGAGAAGAAAAGGAAGACCCCCAATGAGATGGATTGGCACAGTGGCAGCAGCAATGGACTAAGGCATAGCAACAATTGTGAGGTTGGCCCAGGACTGGGCAGTGTTTCAATCTGTTGTGCACAGTCACTATGAGTCGGTACTGACTCAAGGGTACCTAACAACAACACAAAGATTTATAGTCTTGCAACTGATTTGATGGCATACAACATGATCAGTTGCAGATTGGACCTTTGAGATCACAGGTTGTCTTTGGTTAATTTTCATACGTAGATCCCAGGTCTTTTATTACCAAGGGTGGCAGTGGTTGTTTTCAAGAGCTGTAGAGTCAGTTCTGACTTATAGCGACCCTGTAAAGGGTTTCCATGGCTTTTAAAATCCTCACAGGAACAGAAAGCCTGTATTTCTCCTGCAGAAAGGCTGGTAGGCTCGAACCGTGGACCTTGTAGTTCTCAGTTCACTGTTAATTGTATGGCATCACCATGTTCCAGCTAGGGTGTTGTGTTTAACTGCTGTCAAGTCGGTTCTGACACATAGCGACCCTGTATAGGTTGGATGACCTTGAACCACTACCTTTACAGTTCAAACCCAGTTTGCAGTCCAGTGCATTAACCCACAGCACCATACAAAGACTCCTTCCTCTAGGGTGGCAGTGAATAATTAAAGAATATTAACCATTAGTGTAAAGGCAGAACTGACCTGAAAAGTCACTAAGAAAAGAAAATTAGATTCATGTAATCACCACTAATTTCCAGTGGACCTTCAACAATGTCCAATGAGTCTTAGGTTTTACTCATCAATCCTCTTTTACTCTCCAAGGAGTGGCTGATGGGTTTGCACCAATGATCTTGTGGTTACCAGTCCACTGCTTATTCTACAGCAACACATCAGGACTTCTCCTAACTTCCAGCCCCGTCAAACGAAATCTCAATTCAACAGATGACATCTTCCACTTCCACAGAGAAAAGCAGCACCATAAAACGGGAACTCCCTCACTTGCCACCTCCAAACTCACAAGTCTCTAGTATCTGCAACCATCTTCTTCTACATCCTCTATTACTAATGGAGCATCTGCAATATAAAACCCGTAAAAATATCCTTGCATCTGTGCTTTTTGGGCCTATCTTCTCTGATCTTTAGGAATCTTAACCATGAAATAGCTTCTTTCCTGCATCTTTCTTCAACCTATTCTTTATTAAAATCTTCTTCCCAGTATTGTGACACCTAAAAGTCACTTTCATCATTCTAAAAATCAACAATAATAATTTACCCAATTTCTACAACTCCCCCCGCCACTTCCTCATATTATTAGCCACTTTTCAACAGACTTGTTCTGTTTCCTTTTTCATATCCCACACAATTTCTATCTGGCTTCTGCTCTAGCCACTGCAAAACCTACCATATATCAAGAACAATGTTGCCAAATTATTAAATCTCAGCAGTACTTCAAATTGCTAACCATTCGTTCCGGCTTTATTTCTACACCTTGAGAATCGGCAATCTGCATGGTTCTTCCTTTGCACTTTCCTTCTTCTCTTACGCCATCGAGTCGGTTCCGACTCATAGTGACCCCACTACAAGTTTTCCGAGGAGTAATTGGTGTGCTTGAACTACCAACCTTATGGTTCACAGTCCAATGTACACACTACAGTGCCACACCAGTAGTCTCTTACATAAGCAGCCCTAAAATAAAGTAGGATTACTACAACAATCCAAATATATCCCCCCAAAGTACATTAAAAAAAATATGGGCAGGTAATTTTAGCATTCTATACCTCCATCTCCCCTTCTATAAAACGGAGCTAACAATTCAGTCAATAAATGGTATTATTTTTTGTTAATGTCATTGTTATTATTGCTACTAGAAGACTAATTTTCCAAAAACAATTCCAAGATTAGAAAAGGCCTTTCTAAAATAATCCGTAAATATTAAAGGACTGAAAAAGAAAGTTAAAAAAAGAATCAAACTTCTGCCCTGAGAAAAACAAAGTCAAAAGACAAACTAAAATACAAAAAGTATTTGTTAACTCATATCACAAAGACCAAAGCCACAATAAATTATTTAATCAGAGATAATTTACTTACTTGATATTACACAGAGACAGTTTCTACAAGGATCAGCTGACTAATTAAAAAAAGGTGAAAAATAACCTTTCAAATATATACCAAGCCTGCTTCAAATAAGGTTTTATCTCGATTATTTTAATGCTTTAAACTCTACCAACTGGGTTAAGGTCTAGACCATATTAATATTAAGCTAACATCAAAGGTTACATTTTTTACCTTTTTTCTTTCACATTTCTAATACTTGGATTTACTATCTGTGTGGTTTGTGATAGAGCTCTGCAATCTCCACAATGAATGCTGGCATCACAAAGAACTCTTTCAGGCAGAATAAGGCCAAGAAACATATTAGGAAGTATGTCAGAAAGTCAGTCTACTTGAGATTATAGACTTAAAAGTAAACGATCTTTTTTAAAGTAAGGGAAAGTTGTGGACAAAGTAGACCTCAACCTAGCCTTGAAAGAAATGTGATAGTATCGCAGAATCTTCAAGGTCATCTAGCACAATCTCTATCAAACACATACAAAGAGTAGATATCATATCTTTGTCCCATTTATTAAATGTCATAGGTATTAATGGTAGTCCAGAAAGATGGAGCTAGGAGGTATAATTAATAGAATGTGATGAACTAGGGAACAGCTAGTCCAACTCTCTACCCTTCCTCCAAATCACTAAGCATATTTAGATATTGCTCTTGGATCTACTCTTAAGGATATAAACCATGCAAAGGTAAAAACAAACAGAAAATCAGCAAGCTGGATGGACTAGAATCAGAAATATCCACTAGGTTTCTGCAATAATTCAGACCAGAAATGATGTTCTAAATTACAGTAGTCTCTCTGGTACCTAACAGAGAAATAATTTTTAGAGCTATTATTACAGAACTCAGAGACTGAACAAATATGGAGTCAAAGAAGAGATAAAGAGACTGACCCTAAGAAAGGCATACACTATCAAGTAGCTGGAATATTCTTATTATTGAAATTACTGTTTGATTAAAATACGCTCAATGCAAAAAATGTAGCCTCATTCCATTCCTTTATTTTATGACATGTCCCTCTTTTCAAATGAAACAGAAAATACTTTCTAAACATTATCTATATGCTGTGTTAAATACATTATATTATAAAAATATTCTTCCAATTTCTAACAAAACTCAAACCTTTTGGGGGAAGATATCTGCTGTTAGGTAACATGCATTACTAAGAGAAAATGTCACTTTTAGCTCAATGTATGAATCTACATAATCTTTTAGAAAGGCAATTTTTAAATTTTGGTAAAATACTTTCCCAGTTCTTCCTTTTCATACACTTGCTGCTGTTGTTAGGTGCCATAGAGTCGGTACCGACCCATAGCGACCTTATGCACAGCAGAATGAAACACTGCCCAATCCTGGGCCAACCTCACTACTATTGCCATGCTTGAGTCCATCAAAGCTGTCACTTGGCCAATCCATCTTGTTGGGGGTCTTCCTCTTTTTCTCTGATCCTCCACCTTACACTAGGGAGCTTCAGAAACTTCATGGAAAATACTACTCTTTTCTAATTCTATTTTATCACAAACTCTTTGAAACCACCTCTTATGTTTAGGAGACAGTGTTTAGAGATATTTTGAAAATGGAAGTCATTTTTCATAATTCTCAATTTTATTAGCTCATTAAGACTTCTTGTTGTTGCCGTTAGGTGCTATCGACTTGGCACCGACTCACAGTGACCCTATGCACAGCAGAACAAAACACTGCCAGGTCCTGGGCCAACCTCACTATTGTTGCCATGCTTGAGCCCATGATGCTGCCACTTGACCAATCCATCTCATTGGAGTTTTCCTCTTTTTCTCTGACCCTCCACCTTATCATTAAGACTTAACCTAGGTCAAATTCTAATATATTATTAAACAATTGACAATTACACTGTATATGCCAGAGATTAATATATTAAAATGTAAAGTATCAATTTCATTAAGAGGTACAATTATTTAAAACTAAACCAAATCACTCTAATATCTTGTCTCTATTGTCCAACTTAATATCTATGTCAAAACTTTTACAAAATCAGATACTTAGAAACATTTCATTTGAAAATCAAATTCCCTACTTTTCACCTATTCCCAATTAGTTTAAGAAGAATACATAAATAATGTATTATTATTATGAACTTAAACATAAATTTCATAAAAGGGTAGTTAAACTGGGCAGATTCAGTGAAGCAACTGAAGTCTATCAAAGCTGAAGTCTCAGACACACAACCATATGGGTCATTGATTCAAGTAGCCTTAATGGTTTTATTAAGGCTTTAAAACAATAACTTGACCAAAGAGATGGCTTCTGTCTGCATTTACTGCCCCTAGGCCCTGATTTTCTTGATAACTAGAACTGGGGAAAGTCATTTATGAAATAGCTCATAAGCACCCAAAAAGGGTGAAATGTTGGGGCAACTTAGGTTTCAACCTTTCCATATCTAGTAACCTGAGGCCATGAAGAGTAAGAAAAAGTTATTTGCCTTTTTGTCTCTAGTAGAATGATCATTTCAATTTTTGTCAGTAATAGTTTCTGGGTAAGTTAAAAATATAAACAAGAAAAATTAAACAATTATCTAAGAAATAAAAACCCAAACAGCAATACTGTACATTTTTCTAGTCAATATTAAAAATAAAATCTGAAAACTTAAATACAAACATGGTATAATTTTAAAATTCAAACTTTGAATCTTGTTGTCAACCTCAGTGGAGTTGACATTTTGTTATGTTTCATTAAACTAGCTCTCCTGCTGACAAACAGATTGAAACAACAAATGCACTGCATACCATTAGAAGTCATATTTGCATACATACTTGGGACTCAGACCAGCCCAAATGGTTTCAAGTATCATCTCCCTGAATAAGTAGAAAAAAGGAGAACATTACCCAATAACGTTCCTTTCCTATTTTTTTGTTTCTGGGTTGTTTCAGATGTTTTAGTAATAGCCAGCTAGATATGTTGAGACAGACTTCTAGATAACTCAATTTACACTCTTAAAGAAGGTAAAAACTTTGTCATTTGATCCCTGGTTCACATAAACCTTAGAACTGACTGTATTTAACAACAACCACTTTTGAATAACATATAAATGAGGAAATGGGTCCAAACATAAAGATGCTGAACTAACTATACAGTTACAGATTTAGATAATTTCTAACCTAATGCTTTTCCCACTAAGTCTACTGCATTCAACAAATGAACTGAGAGAAAACAAAGCATATGTACCAGGCATCAGACTACTAGCACTAGAAAGAGCATAGCCCCTCTCATCAACAGAGAGAGTAAACAGACAATTACAATACATGGGTGCCAAAAGCACTGCATAAAACTCAGCTAGCTTAAGGAGCTGATCTTTCCATTAGCTTGTTAAACAAGAGTGAAACTAAGGAAAATGATTTTATGAATGAACTGTAATTGACGATGAGTTGTGGATTTACCAATACTACCTAGAGAGCAAGGTCCAATGAAAACTGGTTTCTGAGGGGATTTGCTGAGCCAGTTAAATTCAAAGCAGAAAGGTCTGCTCAGAATGTTAAGGAGATGGATTTTTTTTTGGGGGGGGGGAGGTGTTGGGAGATTTGTGATACATTTTCTTGAAGGATGCAGCACAATCAAGGGAAAGTTTTAAGAAAACTAGAAACTGCATTGGTTAGAGAAAAAAAAAAAAAAAGGCCAAAAGTTGCACTGAGAAACTTGTTTCTATCACAATGCATGTGCTCATTCTTCTAGACAGCAAGGGCAGTCCTATGAGCATTTCAGAGAGAAATCTAATCCCACCCACCTTCCAGTCTGATCTTGCCCCTTCAGATTTCTTTTTGTTTCCAAAGTAAAATGAACAGCAGGAACATGATCTGATTCAGTTCTGCAGGTCGTCAAAACTGTCATTTTGATGTAGTACAAACCAAGAGTATGCAGAATTATTCAAGAAAGAAGTACATAGACAAAGATGGGAGATACATTGAGAAACAACAGCTTTTCCTTTTGATATTTTGTCTTAATACTTTTTGACTTCCCTTCATGTACAGAATACCTTTCTAGAAGATAAAAAATGTTTAATTATGTCTATTTAAACTGTTTTTCCAGACTTTCAATATAAAAATTACTTTCCTATTGACACATTTCCTTATTTATACAAAACCTATCTAGAAATTATTTGATCTATCAATGTGTAAAACAACTGATATTGCTGCAATCTAGTCTACTGGAGACCTTGGAACCAATATATATCTAAGTCCAAAGGAAAGGACATAACTTGTTTTTTCCATCATTTGTTAGACAAACTTCACTATCACCTACAAATAAAATGTGGTATGATTAAAGGTCAGCGCTGAATATTAAGGGAACAATCCAAGTAAAGGACTGATTAAATATACATTGTTTGTAAGTGCCATAGAGTCAGTTCCTATTTATAATGACCCTGTACAGGTTTTCCGAGGAGCCGCTGGTGAGCTTGAAACGCTGACCTTGATCAAACAGACCTTGCAATCCAGCATATTAACCTGTTGTCATTGTTGCTGTTAAGTGCCATCAACTTGGTTCCAACTCATAGAGACCCTGTTATTTCCAAGGAGCAGCTGGTGAGTTTGTGGCTTCCAAGGAGCAGCTGATGAGTTTGAACCACCAACCTTGAGGTTCAAACCAACTTTGCAGTCCAGCCCACTAACCCACACAACATACCAGTATCTACTGATAGCACTGATACACAGAAGTAATATCAGAAATAGTTTCAAAATAATGAGAATAAAAAAATAATACATGCCTATAAGGAGCTCTGGTAGCGTAGTGGTTACGATTCGGGCTGCAAACCTTAAGGCCAGCAGTTCGAAACTACCAGCCACTCCGCGGGAGAAAGATGAGGCGTTCTGCTCCCGTAAAGATTTACAGCCTCGGAAACCCTGTACAGGGTCGCTATGGGTCGGAACCGACTCGATGGCACTTAACAACAACAACATACTTCAGTTGTTATGTTGTCATGTCCAGTGCTGTCCAGTCAGTTCCAACCCAGAGCAACTCTGAATAGGGTTTCTGAAGAGCAGATGGTGAGCTTAAACTGCCGCCCTTTTAGTTCAAACAGACTTTGCAGTCCAGTGATTAACTCACAGCGCCACATCAGGACTCCATACTTCACAATATGGACTTTTCTTCAAGCACTTGGAGAACTCCAGAATCTTATGTCTCGTATCAAATATAAGAGGGGGCTTCAAAAAGTTCATGGAAAGCTGCGAGCTAAGTCCAACCACGTTCAATACACTCCTGTGAACCTGGGTGGAGACCTGGTTGGCCAGCAGTTTGGAAAGACCTGGAGACTCTTGGGCCCAGAGTCAGTGACATAGCCACAGAGGACTAGAGTGGAGAATGAAGTGCCCAGCTGTTAAGAAGAGAGGGTGTATGCATAAGAACACTCACACTTACAGATAATACCCACTTGACCTGGCTTCAATAACTGGATGATCAGAGCTCAACTAGAGAAGAGGAAAAAAAGAGTAATCTGATAACAATTTGATGAACTTGACCTATACCTATGGATGCAGTAGCTCAAAAGAGGGAACAGATCTTCATAGTGAGTATCATTCCCACCCCCTCAATACACAGGGTAGACAAGGATGGGCAACTTGGACATTGGCTACCCAAAATTGGGGGGTGGCGGCAGACTACAAAGGCAAGAAGTGACTGGCTTATAAGCTTTCAAGAGGGAGGCTAGATCCAGAGGGGACAGAGGAAGGTAGAATCTCCACTGAGTTGTATCCAATCAATCTGATGAAAGAAGATATGGATGGCACTCATGTGGTACAATAGTGAATAATTACTATCAGGACTGACTGTGAGGGTTGGAAATTTAAAAGCAGACATTTTGTAGCAAAAGGAGTGGTTGACTTTGCAGTCCAGGTGCGGAGGGCCCTGGGACCATCAAGGGAGAAGAGTGGAGTGTGGGACCCTACCCAGAGAAACAGTGACGCCACAGATGGAGGCAGAGAGGATGACGTGGAGAGATGGAGCAGCTGGGAACTCTGGACCCAAAGAGAGAGAGGGGCTGTGTGTTGACAACCAGGGGACAGGCTTGCAGGGTGTACCATTTGGTTGGTTGATGATGCATGGAGGGGACTGTAACCTAGGCAATGTAACACATACGACAGAATGAATGTAAAGATAATGTTCTCCCATGTAAACTACCACATAATTCACAATAAATTTAAAAAAAAAAAAAAAAGTTCATGGAATAACAGAAGAATTTTTCCACTAACTTTTTAAGCCCCCTTGTGTTTTGGAAAGGTAACTCTGCCACTATAGCGTTAAAATACATTGGTGAAGCAAAATCAGTTGGAAGCAAGGAGCTAAATTAGAAATTTACAGAAATAATTCAGCAACAATGAAAGAGCTTTAAGTAAAGCAGCTTCAAAACAAGAGTAAAATAAAAAAGAATTAAGAAGATATTTACAGGAAATAAAAGAAATTAAGCATGAGATTAGTAATTATCTCTGTAAGGAAAGTTTCAGTAGGTAAGAATAAAAATCAGGTGATTCTGTAAAGATAAAAAGAAAATAATGAGCACAATTATTCCTTAGAGAAACTAACCACTAAAGGGAAAATCTGATGGTTACTACAATGGTTCAAACACAGAAGTTGGGAAAATGTACATATTTAAGGCAAAAGGAAAAGAACCAACGTTAGGAGTGATGCTGAATATTCTAGAAAGAGATTAAGTGTAGAAGTAGTCACTTAAGAATCAGAAATTAGTAGGATCAAAAGCACAAAAATAAAGTACAATTATATGAGAACTAGTGAATAGAAGCACAGAAAGAAATGGAGATTTGTTAAATTGGAAAATTGAGATTTTTCAGAAGTTATATGAACTTGGTCAGGGTACTTGAAGGACCAGGTCAGAATGTTGTTGTTGTGTGTTGTTGACACTATTCTGACTCATAGTGATCCTGTATAGTGTTTTCGAGTGGTTGGTGGGTTTGAACTGCTGACCTTATGGTTAGCAGTCCAGTGCTAACTCTTCCACACCAGGACTCCACCAGGTCAGAATGTCAAGGGCCATCAAGTCAGTTCCAACTCATAGTAACCCTGTATAGTGTTTCCGAGGAGCAGCTGGTGAGCTTGAACCGCTGACCTTGTGGCTCAAACTGACCTTGCAGTACAGCATATTATCCCACAACACCACGACAGGACTCCAGAATAGCGTGAGTTAAGATGGTAAAACAAAGGGCAGATGAAAGCCATTTTGAAAACTGTGGTAAAAAGAAACATAAGAAACGGCTTAATGATTGCCAAACCACTGCAAGTCTGCATGTATCAGTGTAAGCCCAGCTATGTCCAATAATTTAAGGGTCTCTCCAGCTCTGTAAGATAAGCACAGGGCTGTGAACCAAAAGATTCGTAGTTTGAGGCCACCAGCTGCTCTGTGGGAGAAAAATGTGGCTTTCTGCTCCCACAAAGATTTTAAGTTTCATAAACCCTATACATGGTCACTTTGAGTTGGAATCGACTTGGTGGCAATTAGAACAACTTCCACTAAAAGATTTTTTTATCTCATTTCTTCAGCCCAACTCCCACTCCCAGGAAAGTACCTGGCACAAGAGATTTTTGGTACAAAAATACAAAAAGGTAAATAAATATTCACCTTCAGAGGAAAAAATGCAATAAAGCATAAATTTGCCCATTGTACTACATTCAGGTTCCTACAGTATGCAAGCACTGAACATCAGGACAAAGAATTCACTTTACTATAACAAGATAATATACTGTGTTTTCTAAATACTTGTCTCAGAGGAGTCCCAGTGTGGCATTGCAGGTTAATGTGCTAGACTGCAAAGTCGGTTTGAACTGCAAGATTCAAGGTCACCAGCTGCTCCATGGAAACCCTATTCAGGGCCGCTATGGGTCAGAACTAACTCAACAGCACTTAACAACATCAACATGTCTCAGAAAAAGAGGTATGATACGTCTTTTTTTACAAGATAATTATCTTTAACTTTATACAATAGTTATGCATGTTACAAATATTTAAAACACAAAATTACACTTTGTTAAATACAAACTTCAATAAGTTAATTGAAAAATTTCCATCCTTTTTTATTTCCACTTTTCTACAAACTTTTTGAAGACACTTCATATGTTGTTGTTGAGTACCGTTAAGTTGGTTTCAACTCATAGTGACCCTGTTTAGGGTTTCCAAGGAGTGGCTAGTGTATTTATCCTACAACACCATACCAGAACTCCCGCTCATATTGTTGTTGTTGTTAGGTGCCATCGAGTTGGTTCTGACTCATAGTGACCCTACGCACAACAGAACAAAACAATGCATAGTCCTGGGCCAACCTCACAAACATTGCTATGGCTAAACCCATCGCTGCCGCCACTGTGCAAATCCATCTTGTTGGGGGGTCTTCCTCTTTTTCTCTGACCCTCCACTTTACCAAACAAGATATGCTTCTTTAATGACTGGTCCCTCCTGATTACATGTCTGAAATATGAGACACAAAGTTTGGCCATCCTGGCTTCCAAGGAGCATTCTGACTGTACTTCTTCCAAAACAGATCTGTTTGTTCTTTTGGCAGTCCATGGTACTTCCAATAGTAACCTGCAACACCGTAACTAATATGCATCATACATGTATATATAATTATATATAATGTATAATAATACAAAGGTTAACTACAGAAACTTAAAAATTCCAGTTTAACTTTGAATTTTTAAGTTATATATTGCAGTCCTGGTATGGTACTGTGGGATAATGCAATGGACCCCAATATCAGTTTGAACTGTAAGATCAGCGGTTCAAACCCACCAACCGCTCCTTGTAAACTCTATACAGGGTCACTATGAGTCAGAACCGACTTGACAGCAATTAAAAACAACAACAATATGAACACCAGAATAATTTAATGTGCATCCCTGTTGTTATGTATTGTTGATTCTGTATATACTTAGTGACCCTATATAGTTTCTGAGGAGCAGAGCTGGCGGATTTGAATTTTGTGATTAGCAGTCCAATGCTTATCCTACAGCATCACACCAGGACTCCAATGTACATCCCAAGGTTGTGCAAATAGCTAACACACTTGACTGTTTAGCCAAAAAAGCCATTCAAAGGCAAGTCAGAAGAAAGGCCTGTAATTTACTTCCATAAAATCAGCCATAGAAAAGCCAATGATGCACAGTTCTATTCTAGCACACATGGGGTTGCAATAAACCAAACTCAATTCAACGGCAACTGGCTTTTTGTTTTGTGTTTTAATGTTAACATAAACTGTGTACATAGAAGCATTCACTATGAATATTTCAATAGGTAAAAGAAACATATTTGTTGTTGCTAAGTGCCTTCAATTTGGTTCCAACTCATAGTGATCCTGCATAGGGTTTTCCTAGGAGTAGCTGGTGGGTTTGAATTGCCCACCTTGTGGCTATCATTCTAGGGCTTGTCCTACAACACCTGGTGGACTCCAATTAAACACATTAGGTTCTATCACAACTAGCTCTAAACAATTAGAGAAATCCTCTCTGGATACATCCCTTATCTACAAAATGACAAGAGCTGGCAACTGATCTCTAAAATTCCAAACAAATCTTATCATCTAGGATTACTTTATTAAAGATACAATAGATACTTGGCATTCACAGGTTTATCATTTCTAAACCACCATCAATACCTGTGATGTATAGTGACTGCTAATGGGAATGAATGGTAATGTATAGTGACCTGAGATGTATAGTGACTGCTAATGGATTAATGCACTGGACTGCAAAATCTATTTGAACTGGAAGGTTAGCGGTTCAAGTTCACTAGTCACTCCTTGGAAATTTTATACAAGTTCGCTGAGTCATAAATGACTCAATGGCGCTTAACAACAACAGCAAATGGGAATGAATAACAATCCTTTCTTCACGTTGATTAAATGAGTTAATATTTCTAAGAAACCTGAAAGAAAATCAGAGTTCCAAATTAATATAAAGCTACAGACCTAGGCCACTTCCCACTACTCTCATCTTAATTAATGGTCTGTGGGAATTTCTCTCAGAAAGACTTGTGAATGTCAATAGTTGCACAGTTAATAAATTAATGAATCTATTTCAGTCACTTGGCCAATTTTCCCTTCTTAATTCATTTTCTTTATGATCTGCAACTGTTGTTTTTAGTTGCTATCAAGAACTGCAATGACTTTAAATGCTTTTGATATGAGTGATTAATTGGGAAGCACTCTATAAAAATCAAGAATATCAATACATGTTACTTTAAATCAAATTAGAAAATAGTTTTAAGCATAAGGATAAATCTGAGAAATTAATCTTAAAAATTAAACTAGAAAAAGTCTCAAAGTTATGGCCTACATTACATAAATGTTTCCAAAGCTTTTTTTTACCTGTCCCTACTGATTAAAAGATGGCCAAACTTCATCTCTCATACTTCGGACATACTGTCAGGAGGGATCAGTTGCTGGGAAAGGGTATCACGTTTGGTAAGGTGGAGGGTCAGAGAAAAGAGGAAGACCCCCAACAAGACAGATTGGCCAAGCAGCAGCATTGATGGACTCAAGCATGGCAACAGTAGTGAGGTTGGCTGTGTTTTGTTCTGCTGTGCATAAGGTCACTCAAGGGTCGGTAACGACTCAATGGTAGTTAACAACAACAATCACACTTAACAACAAGGCTAGCATGATAATCTTTGGAACAGCCACCAAATAATTGAGTGGGACCATGTCAATAGGGTGTGTACAGAATTCTATAATGCTGGAATTGATTTGTTTTGCTATCCCACTGTGTTTAAAAGGAGCCATCTCAGAAGCAGAAACAGGACCTCAAGGCCATCAAGAAAGAAGTATCAGGAGCAGAACCTAAGATCCCTACTTGGCAGAGAGGGCATCAGAGGCAGTGGCATGAAGAGAAAGAACAGTACACGTTCCAGCCCACTGACTGAGTGAGGTGCGCATTTACCAACAGCACCAAAGGAACTTTGTAATGCTTATCCCCTGAGCAGGGCAGAGACCAGGGGGCCACATGGTTTAGAGGACAAGGATTAGAGAAAGGCGTGTCTGAGGTACAATTCAGGAAAGGTACTCCTAACTTGGATAACAGTTTGCACTCTGTTCACTTCTCTAATAAGCCCCATAGTCAACAGTAGTGTCTATGAGCTCTGTGTACCACTACAACAGATTATTAGATCCAGCAGAGAAGTAGAGTGCCCTGGGAAGGACGGTTGATGTCAGAATAGGTAGGTAAAGGAGGCTGGAGACTGGAGGCATGTTTGACCTCTGCCTCATAGAAATCAACCTTGGGCTGGTGAAGCCAGAGGAGGTTATACACAATTTTCCACACCATTTTCTCACAACCAATTATTCTTATTGCAAAATGGCCAAAATCTTCTGAAAATATAAATATACTTAATAAAACATTCCAGTTAATGATTTAGGCTTTGGTCGAACAGACTCCTCCAGTATAACTTTCCTAAAGGAAAGAAGGAAGCTATCAAATTGCTTTTTCTAAGTGGATCATTCCACTGGGACAAACAGTGGCAGTCACCAGGTAAAATATAGCAAACCAATTTATAAAGGGCAGATATAGATATGAAGAAATAATACAGATTAATACTTCAAAAGGTTCCAATTACTTATCAAAGATAAAAGTATTAAGCTTAGTTCAATAGGAAAAATAGCCACAGCCAAACAGTACTGGGACATTAACTGTTGGCAGTCTAAAATAATCCTAAAATATGAAACAAAAAAGCTTGTTGAAGTTCCTTCTTCATAAGTAATTTCTATTCGTGGAAAAAAGCTCCCCTTTCTCACTCCCGTGTTCTTTGGATTTCCATCTAATCTCTTCTTTACAATGTAAACTTCTATGCCTCTAAAAATCCACTATCTCAAAGATTTGATCAATTTCTCCAAAAACACCTTCAGGAAAGATTAGATGAAGGGATGGGTAGACGAATAGAAAGATGAATGGTTGAAATGAAAGAAGATAGACAACATTTGCCCAATGTTCCTACCTTTCTGAAGACTTGAAAGGACTTGTATCACATGTAAATTCCCATGCAGGGAGTTGATTTTTGAAGAATAATTGAGGGTGTAGATTGAGAGAAAGGGTAAGATAAAGGACTAAATTTAGTGAATTTTAATAAAATTTGTTAAAATACAAATCAGATGGGAGTGAGTTTGATGACACTGATTACATTTGTGACTGACTTTTTAAGATAATTGATTACTGAGATGTTTTAAGATTTTTCCACTAAAGAAAATTTAAGAAAACCTTAAAATCCAGAGAAGGCACAATACTCTATAAAAATACATTGATATTTTGCAACTCAGGAAGGAAAACAAAGCCTACCTAAAAGTAAGCAGTCAAGGTATAGAAAGGAAAGGGGGCAAGCCAAACATTATGGCCAGCAGAGTAAAAGAAATGGAATAACCATGAGGCATGCTTTGAACAAGTGTGACACACTAAATGCTTATTACTCACCGCAGCTGGCTCGGTGACCCTATAAGGCAGAAGAGAATTGCCCCAGTGGGTTTCTAAGGCTATGTACCTTTACAGAAGCTGACTGTCACATCTTTCTCCCATGGAGAAGTTAGCTGTTTAAGTCACTGTTTCAGTTTGAAGCTGAACACGTGCCACCAGGGCTCCTAGTAGGGTTGCCAAAGTTGAAATATTTATGGAAGCAGACTGCCACATGCTTATACTGACTAACAATTTCCAATTCAGCAGTTCTTCATCCCCAATTCTTTACTGTTCCTCATATCATTATTATTATGAGAGTTCCACCCCCAGGCCTAAAGAGACATCAGAGTTAGTATAAGGGAGTATCTTAGCTGGATATAGTTAAGGTGGAAGGGATACGTAACTGACTACAACAGTGGCTGATTTCTTTGGCACCTGAATTAAAAATGCCAATCATTACTGTTAAACATGACAATAATGATTAGTTTCTATAATGCTATAAGGTATTTTATACTAGTCATAAAATCAATTTTTTAGATCTTCTATAACACAGTCTTGTATTATTTCTACAGAGAAATGTGCTTTTGAATTTCAAAGAGTGCATGAAACTTTTGAAACATATCAAAGATAAACAATAATCAGGCTGGCAGAACAGTACAATGGCCACATAACCTAGGTTGTAAATTAAGTTCTACCACCACTAATTGTGTGATATTGGGCAAATTCTTTCATTTTGCTGTGAATCCATTTCTGTATCTGTAAAATAATGGAGTCCTGGTGTGGCGCTGTAGAATAAGCACTGCATTGCAGGTCAGTTTGAATTGCAATGCTGGTTCTGTTCCTTGGAAACCCTATGCAGGGTTGCTATAAACCATGACACGTAATAACAACACTTTACAGGATTTAACTACTCTTTAAGTAGTTAGTTAGTATCAGTAAACTTTACATCAATAAATGTGTAGTTATGATTGAGGAAAATTTTACTTCAATTTCTATCTACCATACAAACTTCCACTTACCTTTAAAGACCCAGATTAACCAAATCTTTTTTGGTAAGACCCTTCTTGGAATGCCATACAAGTTTAATTTGGACTCCTGGTGTGGTGCTGTAGGATTAGCACTGGACTATGAACCACAAGGTCTGTAGTTCAAACCCACCAGCTACTCCTTGGAAACTCTAGAGGGTCACCATGAGTCAAAACCAACTCAAAGGCACTTAACAACAACCTCCTTTGTGCACCCAATATATAATCTACTAATGCATCATGGAAAGGAGTCCTGGTGTGGTGCTGTGGGCTAACGCCCTGGACTACCACATCAATATTAACTGCAAGGCTGGAGGTTCAAGCTCATCAGCCACTCCACGGAAACCCTATACTGGATCACTATGGGTCAGAACCAACTTGATGGCACTTGACAACAACAATAATGTATCATGGAAGGGGCTTTAACTGCGTAGCTGTTGTAGTCGTAGCATAGAGTCGGGCTGCTAAACTCTAGGTCTAACTACTAGTCTTTCTGTGGGAGAAAGATGAGGCTTTCTGTTTTCGTAAAGATTTACAGCCTCAGAAACTCTATGGAGGGATGCTGTAAGTCAGAACCAACTCCAAAGTTGGAACTACCATCAATGTACCATGGTGTCCTGGTATGGCGCTGCTGGATAAGCACTGGACTGCTAACTGAAACTCAAACCCACCAGGTGTGCCACTGAAACCCTACAGAACGGACTCAGTAGCATTTGACAACCAACAAATGTATTATATTTTGTTCATATATCTGTATCTCCTCTCTGACTGAGTTCCTTGAAAGCAAAGCAAACTTCTTACAAAGTATTTTACCCCTATTGCCTTACACAGTATTTGCAGCATAAGTCTTCCATAAATGTTTCTCAAGAAAACTAAAGTTAAAATGAATAATATTCATGACTTCATATCAGTTACAGAATCTTAAGAGTCATGCAGTTCTTGTGTTAGTGAACTTTCAATGTCATGGTCTTATTTGTACTTGTAATCAGATATTAAGATCCTCATTATCAAAGTCCCACAAAATTGGAATTACTCCAGGATATTTTTTCAAAGCTTTGCTTTTGGCTCAAACACAAAAGGTATGTTTCCTAGTTTACTAACAGAGCTACACTATGTTTTACATAAGTAAAAGATATGATACAAAATCAGGATATTCAAAGGGAATGAGTTGTATTCTCTTACCTGAAACTATTCAAAAGGCAAAAATATGTGACACAATACTGTTACCTATTAAATAAAATTTAACATTACTATTACTGTTTGTTGTTAGGTGCCTTCAAGTTGGTGCTGACTCAACGACTTTATGCACAACATAAAGAAACACTGCCAGGTCCTGCTCCAACCTCACAATCGTTGCTACACTTGAGTCCAATGCTGCTGCTACTGTGACAATTCATCTTGTTGAGGGTCTTCATTTTTTTAGCTGACACTCACCTTTACCAAGCATGAGGTCCTTCTTCTCCAGGGACTAGGTCCTCCTGGTATGTCTCAAGTATGCGAGACATGGTCTGGCCATTCTGGATTCTACAGAGTATTCTGGCTGTACTTCTTCAAACACAGATTTGGTTTTTTTCTTTTGGCAGACCATGGTACTTTCAATATTCTCCTCCAACATTTATTCACGATCCATCTTTCACATGCATATGAAGTTACTGAAACTAACATGGCTTGGATCAGGCACACTTTAGTCCTCAAACTGATACCTTTGCTCTTGAACACTGTAACTTTAAACAGGTTTTGTGCAGCAGATTTGACCAATAGTCATTTGATTTCTTGACTGCTGCTTCCGTGAGTGTTGATCACTGATTCAAACTAAATGAAATCTTTTACAACTTCCATCTTTCCTCCTTTATTGGTCCGGTAGTGAGGACTTTTATTTTCTTTACATTGAGGTGTAACCCATACTGAAGGCTGTGGTCTTTGATCTTCATCAGTAAGCATTTTAAGTCCTTTATTTTCAGCGTATCATCTGCATGTTGCAGGTTGTTAATGAGTTTTCCTCCAATTCTAATGCCACATTCTTTATATAATCCAGCTACACTAATTATTTGCTCAGCATACAGATGGAATAAGTATGGTGAAAGAATGCAGCCCTGGTGCATACCTATCCTAATTTTAAACCACTGAGTGTCCCCCTGTTCTATTCAAACAATTGCCTCAAGGTCTATATATAGGTTCTTCATGTACACAAGTAAGCCTTCCGGAATACTCATTTTCACAAGGTTGTCCATAGCTTGTCAAGATCCACACAACTTAAAGCCTTTGCAGTCATTAAGCACAGATAAACATCTTTCTGGTATTCTCTGCTTTCAGCCAAGATTAATCTAACATTAGCAATGAAATCTCTCATTGTATGTCTTCATCTGAATCCAGCCTGAACCTCTGGAAGTTTTCTGCCAATGTTGCAGCTGTTTTTGAATTATTTTAGCAAAATTTCACTTGCATGCAATATTAATGATATTGTTTCATAACTTCTGCATTTTACTGGGTCACCTCTTTTTGGAATGGGTATAAACATAGATCTCTTCCAATCAGTTGGCCAAATAGCTGTCTTCCAAATTTCTTGGCATAGATGAGTGAGTGTCTCGAGTGCCACATTAGTTTGTTGAAAAACTTCAATTTGTATTCCACCAATTCCTGGTGCCAATGCTTTCAATGTACCTTGGACTTCTTCCGTCAAAGTACCATTGGCTCTTGATAATCTACACCCTCTTCAAATGGCTAAACATTGACCATTTCTTTTTGGTACACTCACTCTGTATATTCCTTCCATGTTCATTTGATGCTTCCTGCATCATTCAATATTTGACCCATTAAATCCTTCAATATTGCAAGTCAAGGTTTGAATTTTTTCTTTAGTTCCCTGAGCTTGGGAAATGTTGAGTGGGTTCTTTGTTTTTGGTTTTCTAACTCCAGTTCTTTGCATATTTCATCACAAAATATTACGATTCAAAGATTAACTCGAGTTGACCTTTGAATTTTTCTGTTCAACTCTTGTACCTCTCCTCAACTTTTTCCATTTGCTTTAAAAGCTCTACTCTGTAGAGCAAGTTTCAGTCTCTTCTGACATCCATTTTTCGTCTTTTTCTTCTTTCTTGTCTTCTCAATGACTTTTTGCTTTCTTCCTGTATTGTGTTATTGATGTCATCACTCAACTCTTCTGGTCTTCAGTCTAATTCCATCAAAGCTGTTCTTCAGATTATCTCTAAATTCAGGTAGGATGTATTAAAGGTCGTATTTTGGCTCTTCTGGATTTGTTTTCATTTTCTTCAGCTTCAGTCTGAATTTGCATATGAGTAATTGATGGTCTGTTTCAGTCTTCCCCTGGTCTTGTTTTGGCTGATGATATGGAGCTCTTCCAAAGATGTAGTCAATTTGATTTCTGTGTATTCCATCTGGCGAGGCCCATATGCATAGTCATCTTTTATGCTGGTTAAAAAAGGTATTTGCAGTGAAGATGTCATTGGTCTTGCAAACTTCTATCACGCAATCACCAGCACTGTTTCTATCACCAAGACCATATTTTTCAACTACTGATACTTGTTTCCAATCTTTGCATTCCAATCGCCAATAATTACCTATATATTTTTACTCTGTGTTTAATTTCAGACTAAAGAAGTTGTTAAGTGATGACAAGTCACTTCCAACCCATGGTAAAAGGTTTCTTAGGAATGGCTGGTGAGTTTGAACCACCAATCTTGCGGTTCAAACAGACCTTGAAGCGTAATGCCTATCCTACAGCACCATGGTATTTTTAATAGCTTCATATGCTATTAAAAAAAAAAAGTTGGATAATGAATAAGGGAGATCATAGAAGAATTGATGCATTTGAGTTATGGTGTTGGATAAGAATATTAAAGGTACCATGGACTGATAGACTAAGTAAAGCTGTGTTTGAAAAAGTATAGCTAGAATGCTCCTTAGAACCCAGACTCCATCTCTCATACTTCAGACATATTATCAGGAAGGAACAGTCTCTGGAGAAGGATATTATGCTAGAAAATGTGGAGGGTTGGATAAAAAGAGGAAGACCCCCAATGAGAAGCACTGGCACAGTGGCAGCAGCAATGGGCAGGGCAGTATTTTATTCTGTTGTACATTAAGGTCACTATGAGTCAGAACTGACTCAAGAGCACCTAACAGCAACAATTATTGCTTTGGTTTTGCTTTTTAAAAACACATTTCTAGTATTTTTTTGTTCACTGGAAAGTTTACATATGTGTTTATTAAATGATTTATACAACCAATGGTATGATTTTTTAAATGTTTTATTTTTTGAAACACTACACTGATTTAAGGGTACAGTTCATAAACACGTATTGATAACTACGCCAGGTATAGATATATGAACTCAAATCTGTCCCAATGTCACTTCCTCATTGATGCCTTCTCTGAATGCTCTAAGAGTCATCCAATTGTTGTCTATCCACTTATTCTGCTTCAAATTTGGAACTCTGGTAGCGTAGTGGTTACGAATCGGGCTGCGAACCGCAAGGTCAGCAGTTCGAAACTACCAGCTGTTCCGCACGATAAAGAAGAGGCTTTCTGCTCCCGTAAAGATTAACAGCCTTGGAAACCCTGTACAGGGTCGCTATGAGTCGGAACCGACTCCACGGCACATAACAACAACAACAACATTTACCATTACTGACATATCATGTATGTTTCATCATTTGATTATAATCAGATCCTCCCAATATGACAGAAGCTTCAAATGGGCAGGAACTGCCTCTTGTTTGCCAAAGGTATATCCCAGTGTATATATTAACAAGAACAGTCTTAAGCATATAGATGATGTTTAATACATACAGAGATTAGAGTAAATGATTAACTATCCTTAAGAGCATAATTTTAAAATTATTTGTTTGGTTAAACAAAAATTACAATAATTTCAGTAGAAAAAGTTTCATTTCACTAGTAATTAAAAGACCATTTCTTACCCCTGTAACTAAAGGGTAGGTTATGTAGAAAAATCAGAAGGCAGTTTACCAGCAATTTATTCCTAGAAAGTTTCTTTAGGGTAAGAAGTGTTCATTCCTGACTTAGAAAACATAGTAAAAGGGGCAAAATTCATGTAAAGACAATAATAATTAGCTCTCTCTTAGAAAAAACAAAACACTTCAGAATACCTTTGGATTTTCTGTAATCATTTTCATTCAAATTGAGCTTTTACCCCAATACTGACAAAATAATAATAATAAAACCAAGGCTCAATGTATAAATCATTTGTTGTTGTTGTTAGGTGCTGACCCATAGCGACCTTATGCACAGCAGAATGAAACATTGCCCGATCCAGGGCCAACCTCACTACTGTTGCCACGCTTGAGTCCGTCGATGTTGCCACTTGGCCAATCCATCTCGCTGGGGGTCTTCCTCTTTTTCTGACTCTCCACCTTACCAAACATGATATCCTTCTCCAGTGACTGATGCCTCCTGACAATATGTCCAAAGTATGAGAGACAAACTTTGGCCACCTTGGACTCCAGGGAGCACTCTGGCTGCACTTCTTCCAAAACGGATCTATTGGTTCTATGGGCAGCCCATGGCACTTTCAATATTCTCCTCCAACACCATAACTCAAAAGCATCAATTCCTCTACGGTCTTCCTTATTCACTGTCCAGCTTTCAAATGCATATTAAGGTTATTGAAAACACCATGGCTTGGATCAGGCTGTAGTCTTCATAATTAACCTCAAGCCAATCAAATATATGTCAGCCAAAAGCAGTCTATAACATATTTCAACTAAGCCTCTAGAAAAGTTGTTGTTGTTGTTGTCAGGTGCCATCGAGTTGGAACCGACTCATAGTGACCCCATGCACAGCAGAATGAAACAATGTCTGACCCTGGGCCAACCTCACTAGCGCTGTCACACTTGACGCCATCAATGATGCCACATGGCTGATCCATCTCGTTGAGGGTCTTCCTCTCTTTCTCTGACCTTCCATCTTACCCAGCATGTCATCCTTATCTAGCAACTGTTCCCTCCTGACAATATGTCCAAAGTATGAAAGACAAATTTTAGCCATCTTGGCCTTGAAGGAGCACTCTGGCTGCACCTCTTCCAAAACAGACTAGGAAGAAAGAGTGACGAACTACTTCCGAATCGCTAGTCACTGAAAACTCTATGAATAGCAGAGAAACACTGTCAGATACAGGACCAGAAGTTGGGAAGGCACTCAGAATGCGACTGGGGAAAAAATGCCTCCTCAAAGTAGAGCTGACCATGATGATGTGAATAGAGTTAAGCCAGGAGGAGAAAAGCCCACAGAATCTTCATGCTGATGGGCCACAACTCAAAATGAAACTACCAGCTGCTCCACGGGAGAAAAAGGAGGCGATCTGCTCCTGTAAAGATTTACAGCCTCGGAAACCCTGTTCAGGGTCGCTATGGGTCGAAACTGACTCGACGGCACTTAACAACAACAACAACCAACAATGAGTATATTTAATGTCTTTCCCTCATGACATACCACATTATCTTTTCTGCCCATCCTCACACACATACCCCAAAAAAGAAACTTTCTTATTAACTGTTTGACTAAAACAGAGGCTTGCAACCCTTGCAATTCCAGCAGAAAGTTTCCACAGGATGCTATATAGATGAAACAGGTCACAAAATACTTACAATCACAAGTGATAGGTCTAATCTATCTTTCTCCCAAAAATCCAGTTAATGATGGAAATACTTCTTCTATACAGTTCATCTATAATTTTTAAAAGTTGCAATACAACAAAAAAATTAACTTCTTCAGTAAATCTTCTTCAAATTTTTCATAAGTTGAAAGCAGAAAAGCTAGAGAGAATTCTTTTATTTTTAGAGTGGTTATAATCCACTAGGCGGGTCTGATGAAAGGAAATGCAGATAGGCCTCGTGCGATACAATGGTGAATAATTGTTATCAGGACTGATTGTGAGGGTTAGAAATGTAAAGGTAGACAGTTTTGTAGCAAAAGGAGGGGAGTGGTTGACTTTGCAGTCTATGAGCAGAGGTCCCTGAGACCCTCAAGGAGATAAGAGTAGAGAGCGGGACCCTACTCAGAGAAGCAGTGAAGGCAGAGATGGGGGCAGGCTTGCAGGGTATACCCTTTGGTTGGCTGATGATGCATGGAGGGGATTGTAACCATGGCAATGAAGCGATATACAACAGGATGAATATAAAACTAAAGTTCTCCCATGTAAACTATCACTTAATTCACAATAAAACACAAAAAAATTAGAGTGGATTATAATCTTGTTGTCATTTATTTGCAATCTGAGAACACAATTACATAGAGAACACAACTACATAGAATTCACAATCTGAGAGCACAATTACATAAAGAACACAATTACTCAGAATCTACTCAGTTTTGATCTACATAACATTCCAGAGAGTGAAAGAGTAGAATGAGCATGTAATTGATTGAAATTAAAATAAAATCATGATGTCCCAAGGCATCTTTGCTTTTCATTTTGTAGTATTTAATATAAAAGAGAAATACTTGGCCAAGTACAAGGACAAAGGTTCTAAGTCCTACATGATATATATTATAAACACAATAAAAAAAATGATAAAATAAATCAAACATGAGAAAACAAAAAGGCAAGGAAAAACTGGCGATAAGACAAACATTTAATTAATTAGAAATATGTAGCGTAGTGGTTACGAATCGGGCTGCGAACCTTAAGGTCAGCGGTTCGAAACTACCAGCCGCTCCGCGGGAAAAAGATGAGGCTTTCTACTCCCGTAAAGATTTACACCCTCGGAAACCCTGTACAGGGTCGCTATGGGTCGGACCCGACTCGGTTGCACTTAACAACAACAACAACAATTCTGGAAAAAGCCCTAAATGAAGTTGTTATTGAGGACTGTCGGTTCCGACTCATAACAAACCTGTATAGGGTTCCTAAGGAGCAGCTTTTGGGTTTGAACCACCAACCTTGCTGTTGTTAGGTGCCATCAAGTTGGTACCAACTCATAGCGACCTTATGCACAGCAGAACGAAACACTGCCCAATTCTGGGCCAATCTCACTATTTTGCCACACTTGAGTCCATCAATGCTACCAGTTGGCCAATCCATTTCATTGGGGGTCTTCCTCTCTTTCTCTGTCCCTCGGCCTTACCAAACATGATATCCTTCTCCAGCAACTGGTCCCTCCTCACAATATGTCCGAAGTATGCCAACCTTGCAGTTAGCAGCTAAAGCCTCTTAAATATAAGTGAACTAGAAAGTACTTTAAGTCCCACCAAGTCCCATTTCTTTTATCTAGGACTAACTGAAACTCTGGTAGCGTAGTGGTTACGAATCGGGCTGTGAACCTTAAGGTCAGTGGTTCGAAACTACCAGCCGCTCCGCGGGAGAAAGATGAGGTTTTCTACTCCCGTAAAGATTTACACCCTTGGAAACCCTGTACAGGGTCACTATGAGTCGGAACCGACTTGATGGCACTTAACAACAACAACAACTGAAACTCTTATCTAAATTGAGTGATTATGCCAAATTCAAATAGTGGGCAAAATCTGGTTCTAGTGCTCTTTTCATTGCATATCATGAGGCCCATGCAGTGTAAAAGAAGTCCTCAATTCAACTAAGCTGAGTCCTAAATTCAGTACATGCTCATCCACTTCACCGAACGGTTAAACCCTCTTTTGAAGGATTCTGACCATACTAGCATACACAAATATTAATTTCATAAGCTGAGTTTAACTAACTTACCCAAAAATACAAGCAATGCCGCCAAGGATACCACTTAAAAAATGGTCTAAGAAACAGCATAAGTTTACAATAGCTTAAGCCTCTAGTAGTAAAGTATACTGGGAACCACCCTCAACTTTTCTGTTACTACTAGGAATTTACAAATTTTCAGACCAAGAAGTCAAAAACTGAACAAGGTAAGAAACTGTGAGTTTTAGTACAGGCTACGCCAAACTATCCTAGTATGGCACTGTGGGTTAATGGGTCAGACTGCAAAGTCATTTGAACTGCAAGGTCAGTGGTTCAAGCTCACCAGCTGCTCCTTGGAAATGCTATACAGGGTCGCTATGGGTCAGAATTGACTCACCGGCATTTAACAACAAGGTGCCAAACTATTGTTATCCTAGGTAAATCAGTGCCTGTTTTTCATCTGTAAAATAGGGAGAGAAGGGGCAGAGCGATATATCTTTGGTATTTGGTTGCTTTCAGTTTCAAGTTTCCCTGTATCTAATTTCACTGATACAGTAGGAAAAAACACTAATGATTGCGAAACATATTATTTACTGAGGTTAAAAAAAAAACGTACTCAAAGACACATAGGTTTTAAGGTAGAGTGCATCCAGAACCACATTGCCTTGAAATTCTTTTTACAGTTAAGTCTCCAAAAATAATTTAAAAATCAATCATCACACACACACACTAGTTCAACACTGACCACATATGACCACGAAAAAAAAGCAAGGCAAATTGAAGCTTAATTCCAAGGCGGAAGACTGCATGCCAGGGTTTGAAACCTTTTATATAGTCAAGTTAACTGACAATGTTGAACTTTACCTGAGACCTGTGACACTGTGTGGTGGTTGGTGGTTATGTGCCGTGGAGTCGGTTCCGACTCACAGCGACCCTGTGTAGGGTTTCCGAGGCCGTAAATCTTTACAGGAGCAGAAAGCCTTATCTTTCTCCCGCGGAAGGTTCGCAGCCTGATTCGTAACCACTAAGCTACCACAGCTCTTTATGATACTGCGAAAACAACAAAAGTTAAATTCTCCCACTCTTTAGTATCTGAGAAACTGCTTACTGCTGCAAAGAACCACCTTTCCCCCTAAGAGTTGGTTAAAACCAGGATACCTCTCACGTTTACCTATGACAGGCCAGACATCGCTCATCTCAATTCCTATTCTTTGCCATACAAATGTTTAGCTCAACTCTTGTCCCCACAGACCAACTGGAACCAAAATCAAACTTTGGTTAAGACCCTCCTTAGAACAGGCTGGCCTCAGGGTAAAACATACTGGGACCTAGAGCTGGGCCAGAAACTCTTTCATCCCACTTTTCCACATCCAGTTCTTTCTAGCCTTTTTTACTCCTCCCTATTCTAAAATACCCTTCTGCCTAACCCTAGATTTGTTTGAAGATCTTATGGTCAGCGCGCCTCCCTATACCTTAGCCCCGCTCCCCCCCTCCCTCCCTCACTACAATAATGGAACAGCCCAGTCTCTCCTTAATAACTCCGGGTTTATTTTTTACGTAAACTTTATAGTTCCAAAGGCCCTGGGTTTAATAGGTGATTTGACTTTGCCATTTCCGTAGGTGACAGGTGTAGATTCTCTACAAGGGAAAGCACTGTGAGAAGCTAAAAAGCGCTTCTAAGATCAGAGTTCTGGGCCACTGCACCGTGACTGAGACCCGTGGCGGGGAGAAAGGGAAGGTGACCTGCTAGGAAAGGTCAACTCTCAGACCACCTGGCGCCACGGGCCATACACAGCGAATGAGCCACGAACACGAGCGCAACCTGCTCAGTACTCTTCGACAGATCACCCTCACCCCTGCGCCAGAGTCACCCAACCTGTGGAAAGGATGCTGCTGCTTTCGGGGTCCGGCGCGCCAGGACAGGTGGTGAACGTGCCCTGCACTGACTGACTCCCTTCACTGTACTGACCTCCCAGTACCTTCGTCCCGACTACTCTTACGCCAACGCTCACAGGAGGACTCACCATGGCGCCAAGGACAGGTCATGCACCACACGCCCAGAAGTCGTCGGGACCGGTCTCCCTACCTTGTCCAGCAGCCTCTTGAAGCCGCGAAGGAGAGAGTCTTCCGGCCCTGCCGGAAGTTCTCTCCGCGCGGGACAGGAAGTCCCTCCCCCCTGCCGAACGCCGACGACCCCACGCCACGCAGAGGTAAGGAGACGCAAGACGTCCTCTAAAGCTACTTCCGTGGGCGCTAGTTCAAGGGCTAGGGGCGGTGCTGACCTTGAGAACGCGCGAGGGATGCGCAGGCGCAGCACAGGTAAGTGGGCGGGCAGCGACCTTACTACGACAACTAGGAGCCTGAGGTAGGTTGAGTTGTTTCGCCAGAGAGCATATTTCCTCTGAGAGGTGATGGAAGTACTGTATGGTGGCTGGGTAGAAGCAGACCACAGACCCAGTGGATTTAGTGAAGGCGAAGACCTTTTAGTTAGACGGTGCTGGTTCTGAGACAACACAATAATTACCTTAGCGCAGCCACGCCCTTTCTCTTTTACCCTCTTGTTTTCCTGACCCAGGCAGTTCCTACAGACCTTAACCATCTCCACTGACTTACCCTCTGTCGTCTTTGCTCCCTGCTTTAGTCCATCCTCTCCAGGGCAGTGGAATCTGATCCTTTGACGTATCTTCACTTTTCGCAGATACCAGCTGAAGCCAGAGAGACATCTACCAAGAACAGAGAAACCAGGAAGATACTTCTGTTCCTTTAATACACACCACCATGGATGGTTTCTTTCTAGTTAAATAAAAGACAAAGAAAGAATGCATCAAATGGAAAGAAGTGAAACATCAATATGTCTCTTAGTTTGTGTTGTCTTTTCCAAAATCTCATCTTGGCAACTCTTTCTGCCTTTTTATTTGGCTATATGACACATAATACTGGAGACCGACTTGGAATATACGGAGCACCTTCAACCCAGAAATTAATCCCGCAACCTGGGGATCTGCAGTTTCAACCATGGATTTCTTTTTACCATGTATCGATATGTTATAAACCTGGAATTGGGGAGGGTAACTAGGATGCTACAGAAGAACTATTTGGGAGGCAGGGTGTTATGTCTCACCCTCCATATCAAAGTACCTGGTGAGCATAATATATAACCTGTAAATAGCCCAATGACAGACAAAAGAAGCATGTACAGGGCTGTTGTTGTTTTATGTTAGAAAGTCTAGAGACTGGTTGTATTAGTTATTTGTCTTATTTTCGCTCTAAATTTTATTTTGTAGGGGAGTAAATAGGTAGAAATAGGAGTAGTAAGAATTGACATTAAAAACAGCTGGAGGTACGTTGGAAGTCTGTAGTAGTAGTTTGCTAAACACCTACTGCTGAGGATGAATCCAAAATTTCCCTGAGGGTCCACTTCTGCTGTATGGAGAGGGATGAGTTTGTAAATAGACAAGCCCTAGGGCATCTGCTGATGGTAATTGTAGTAGAGAGGGATTGGGGTTGTCTGGCTGTGTATTTGTGGGCATCAGCTTCTATCCTTGAGAATAAATGGTAGAGAAGGAAAGTGGCTATCGGCCTGTCAGTGAAGTCTTACTCTTTCATTTCTGACACTGGTTCTTAAATCTGCCTTAAACCTGGCTGCCTGGTTGAAGTTCACAAAGCATCTCCTATGTGACAATAAGATGGGAATTATTATCAGGGTAGAATTCATTCCTGCCAGAATAAAACCACAAAAAGAAACCACAGTATTCATTATCTGTTTATCATTTTTAAGACCATGGAGTTCTATGTTCCTTTTTGGTGTATGACAAGGGTTGATGACCCTTGGTTAATATCCTTTAATATTTCTATTTCACAGAGGTATCTCCTACAGTGTGAGAAGTCTGTTATACAAGTAATGGGCTTTTTAAGTTAAAGTCATACAGTATATGCTGATTTTACAGTGTTTCACAATTTTATCCTATGGCATAATTAGAAGATATGCTATTGTTAACACTCCTTGAAGTAGAGGGATTTGCCTTTTTCTGTTGTTTACAAAGAGCCTTTGGTGGTGATGTGGGCTAGGCATTGGTCTGGTAACCTTGAGGTTGGCAGTTCAAACTCAACAGCTGCTCTGCAGGAGAAAGATGAAGCTGTCTACTCCCACAAACATGTACAGTCTCAGAAACCCCACACAGGATCTCTGCATTGGAAATTAACTCGATTGTAGTGAGGATTACTTATGATAGATGGGGGTCCTTAACAAGGATACATTTGGTAGTTGAAAGAGAAGAATGGAGAATTATGAAAGAAAGAAAAAAGTGGATAGTAGAGAGTAAAAAGAAATCTAATAGTTTTTCCTAGGGAGTTAGGAGCCCAATCTTTGAGAATTTTTTATTGATTGTCATTAAGGCTTTTTTTTGGTGATGAGTTCAGAGTTTCAGATAAAAATAGGTTATGTCCCCCTTCAGTATTATGCTGACCTAAAATACTGCCAACCATTAAAACCCGTCAGTCTTTCAAATGTTTCCCAAAGGATATTTCTGATTAACTCATAGTCTAGCAATTTTCTACTATTTTACTTTTAATGAATATTACTATTATATGCTTTATTGTGTACAATGCCTTTTAACTGTTGGGCTTTTTCCTATAATATATATTGTTTTTGTAATTAGACTAAATATTTTGAACTGAGATCTTGTTTTGGTGGTACTCGCCTCCCACCTCCCTGACTCCCCAACACACATCCACACACACCAGCACAAAAAATACCATTTAAATAAATATGGCCTAAATGGCTTCAGTTAAATTGCCCTTAAATGTTTTATGCAAAAAGATATTAGTTGCAGCAATATTTATAATAGTGAGATATTAGAAAGAATCTTACATACAACAATAAGCGAATGGTCAAATTATCTCATGTATGCTTGTTGGTAGTGATGGTGTGCCATGGAGTCAGTTCTGACTCATCGCAATCCTGTTTTAGTGTTTCCAAAGCTGTAAATCTGGGAGCAGAAAGCCTTTTCTTTCTCCCACGGAACGGATGGTAGTTTCAAACTGCTGACCTTGAGATTAGCAGCCTGACTCGAAATCACTATGCTACCAGAACTCCTTCATATATGCTTAGTCAAATATTATTTAGCTATTTTTAAAGCTATGAGACTAGTCTTTCTAAAGGAAAAAAAAAAAATTTGTAAATTACAGGAACAACATGCAAAATTGTACCCACTACCAATCGGGCTGCTAACCTCAAGATCAGCAGTTTGAAATTACCTGCTGTTCCACAGGAGGAGGAGGAGACTTTCTGCTCCCATAAAGATTTATAGCCTCGGAAACCCTTTACAGGGTTGCTATGAGTCGGAACCGACTCCGCGGCACATAACAACAACAACAACCGGGTTGCTTTGGAGTCTAGGTGTAGCATGTGGAATAAGTATTGGAGTATTAACCGTAAGGTCGGATCCAACCAGTTTCTCTTCAGAAAACCCCATACAGGGTCACTATGAGTCAAAACTGACTCGATGGCACTTAGCAGCAAAAACAACATGATTGCTTTGACATAAAAGAAGTATAAAAGAAAAGATTAAAAAGAACAAAACCAAAATTTAAAAAGTAGTCTTAGGAAGTAGTGATATATGATGGGGCTTCAAATAATTAATGGAATAATGACATTTTTTAATTCTGGAATTTGCATGAACATTTTGAAGCCTTAGGACAATACTTCAGTAGCTTTTCTTGGACCTTTTCCTTTACGTGTTGTTGGTGTGATGCCATAGGATTAGCATCAGTTCAAACTCAACAGCTGCTCCTAGGACACCATAGACTGGGTCGCTATGAGTAGGAACTGACTTGACGGCACTTAACAACAACAACAGTTGTATCCAGGACTACACTACATATCTGATTAATTGGTGGAATTGTTGTTGTTAAGTGCCGTCGAGTCGGTTTCGACCCATAGCAACCCTGAACAGGGTTTCCAAGGCTGTAAGTCTTTACGGGAGCAGAAAGCCTCCTCTTTCTCCTGAGGAGCAGCTGGTAGTTTCGAACTGCTAACCTTGTGGTTCACAGCCCGATTCGTAACCATTACACTGCCAGAGCTCCTTAATTGGTGGAATAAGTCCTGCAAATTTTCAAGTCATGGTGTGGTGCTGTGGGTTACAGCACTGGACCACAAGGTTGGTTTGAACCACAAGGTCAGCAGTTGAAACTTACCAGCTGCTCCTTGGAAACCCTATACAGGATCACTGAGTGGGAAACAGCTCTACGGCACTTAACAACAGCAATAACATACAAAGCACATTTTCGAGGACCACTACCATGCATTATTAGATCTTGTTACAATACCTTCACCTGTCTAAAAATTACCATCACAAGCAAGACAATACACAAGACATTTCAAAACTAACCTATTTGTTGAGGACCTAAATTAGCTTTGTATGTTCATTCAGTATTTTTTAAGTATCAAAATCAGACACAAATACTAGTTAACATAATAACAAAATAAAGGAATAAAATATTAAGATTAGAAATGAAAAACAACCTAAGAATCTACAAATAATTGGTTAAAGCAAGAATTTTTGCAATAATTCTGGATATAGTACCAATACACAAAATTGAATTCCTCTTCAGCGGACGTGAACTGTTAAAAAATATTTTTAAAGATAACCATTTTCTGTATCATTAATTACTTAGGAGCCAATTAGCAAAAGATGAAAGATATTTTGTGGGGGGAAATTTAGTTGAAAGACATTAAGTAACATCTAAAAAAAGAAAGGTATACCATATTCAAGCATTAAAATACTGATGATGGTGGTGATTATGTGCTGTGGAGTTGGTTCCAACTCATAGCGATCCTGCATAGAGTTTATGAGGCTGTAAATCTACAGGAGCAGAAAGTTTCATCTTTCTCCCAAAGAACTGTTGATAGTTTCAAACTTCTAACCTTGAGATTAGCAGCCTGAGACTCATTACTATGCCACCAGATCTCCTTATAAAAAGACTCTAGAGTTAAGATAATTCTTGTACACAAAGCAATTGCAATAAAAATCTTAAAGGAACTTTTCAAGGAATTTGGCATGCTGATTCTAATATCTATATGAAAGAACAATGGGCTAAGACAGTTTAAGATACTCCCAAAACAGATTTAAGATGGAATTGACTTGTCAGATATCAAGAATTATTACAAAACTGTTGTAATTAGGTTTTAATCATAAACAAAAAGTGAAAATGGTTCAATGATAGGTGAATAAAAAAATCTATTACATGTTAGCAGTGGAGACCAGTCTCTGGAGAACTGCATCATGCTTGGTAAAGGTTCATTGAAAAAGAGGAAGAACATCAATGAGATGGATTGGCACAGTAGCTATAACAATGGACTCAAACAAAAATTGTGAGGATGGCTACAGTGTGATAAATTATTTAATCTCTCTTCTAGCCATAATCTTCCACCAAACAACTGTTTCTTGATGTTGTTGTTAAGTGCCGTCGAGTCAGTTGCTACTCATAGCGACCCAGCCTAGGGTGATCTAGGAGCACCTGGTGAATTTGAACTGTTGCTTATCCTATGGCATCACACCAACAACAACCCTGTATAGGGTAGGAACAACTGGTGAGCTTGAACTACCGACCTTGCAGTTCAAATGGCTTTGCAGTCTGGCGCATTAACCCACATCGCCACACCTGATGGGTCTGGGTAAAAAGGTGGGAGAAGATGGCTGATGGATTATATGATTCAGTTGCGAGTGATTATTAACGGTTAATTGTGAAATCATGAAACTTTAACATGAGTATAAAATGAGCTATCTCAGAAGTTGTTGTTTGTTAAGTGCCATTGAATCAGTTCCAGCCTATAGCAACCCTGTATAGGATTTCCAAGGAGTGACTGGTGAACTTGAACCACCAACTTTGCAATTCAAACAGCTTGGCCAGTCTGGTGCATTAACCCACAGCGCCACACCAGAATTTCAAAATAGGAGGGGGAAATCACATTGCTATCAAAAAAGAGCCAGAAGTAGAATGTGTCCTTTGGACCCCAGTACTCCCAGGCATTGAACCTCCTCAACCCAGGGACAAAAAGCTGTGACACCAAAGGAGTTGCAGAAGCAGCAGCAGAAGTGAGAGCCAAAGCACAAGACAAAGCCCACAGAATAAGTAAACATGAGTGACTTTGGACAGGGCTTTCTTTCAGAGTGGCGTGTCTCCAGACACTTAACTGAGGGAGCTAGGTTTGCTGACCCAAGGAGCTAGAGCTGAGTGCCTACAGGCTGACTGAAGTGATGTGTCCTGTGGACATTTATCAGCAGCCCTAAAAGAGCTTTGTAGCTCTACTGGAGCAGGGCACAGGCAAGGCCAAGGAGCATTGAGCCAGAGAGCAGCCTGCCTGGGCATGGCATAGGAGAGGCTGTCATGACTGAAAAACTGCTCTTAACATTTCTGATCCTGAGTTGTATAACCTGCTACCTTTCCTAATGAACACCATAACTTTGAGTATACTGTCAAGAGTTCTGTGTTGCCATTGCAATGAATTATCAAACCTAGCTGAGTCTCATGAGGGACAGTTGGTATCATTTTTTGTAGTATGGCACAGAACCTGCAGTGTTTTGTTATACAAAGGATCACTGTGAGTAAATCTAATCAACAGAACCCAATAACAACATATTAGAATATTATTCAGCAATAAAAGGGAATGAAATACTTAACACTTGTTAAAACATGGATGAGCCTTAAAAATATGCTAAGTGAAAGAAGACACTCACAAAAGACCACATAAAATACTATTCATGTGAAATGTCTAAAATAGGGGAATCTACAGAGAAAGAAGGAGTCCTGATGTAGTGCTGTAGGATAAACACTAGACCGCAAGTTTGGTTTGAGCTGCAAGGATGGTGGTTCAAACTCACCAGCTGCTCCTTAGAAATCCTATCCACAGTCACTATGGGTCAGAACCTACATGAAGGCACTTAACAACAACAACAGAGAAAATTCACCTGGGCTTAGAGCTGGCAGAGGAAATGTGGGGATGGGAGAAAGGTACCTGTGACAGCTAAAAAATACAGAATTCTGAGAATATGAAAATATTTTCAAGTTGAATATGTATATATATGCTAAAAACCTTTGACTTGTGCAATGTAAATGGGTGAATTGTATGTGAGTTAGTTTAAAAAGAAAATATAGTAAAGAGGATATTCCTGTACTGATGTAGAGAGAGAAAAACTGAAATTGCCTAGAAGTTAACCCACTTTTATAAGGGATCTTGATTTTAGGACAAAAATGGCATTCCAGGTCAATGGAGAAAATACAAGCATTTCACTGAAATGTGTTAGATATCCATATGGGGAAAAAATGAAATTGAACTTTCAGAACAACATATATAAAAGTCACTTCTAGATAAAGATAGAAATATGGAAAGAAAACTTGTTACATTTTTAAAAGAAAGTATAGCAGGAAATATTAAGATCTTGGAGTAAGGAAATCCAAACTATCTAAAGAAAAAAATCAAACATTGAATATAAAACCTCTGTTCATTACACTTTTGGCACAAAGTGACTGGCTTACAAGTTTTCAAGAGGGAGTTAGTTTCAGAGTGTGCGGGGAAGGTAGAGTCCCCACTGAATAGTTTTCATCTTGTCTAGAAAGATCTGGTGAAAAGAGATGGGGATAAGATTCTTGTGATTCAATAGTGAGTAGTTGTTATCATGACTAATTGCAATTGTCACAACTGTAAAGGTAGAAATTTTGTAACAAGAGCAAGAGGGTAGTTAAACTTACAGCCCAGAAACAGAGGAACCTAGGACCATCAAGGGAAAAGAGAAGCAGAAAGTGGGATCCTATCAAAAGAAGCAGTGACACCAGAGACAGAGGCAGAGATGAGGACATGGAGAGTGAGAATAGCTGGGGACTCTAGACTCATGGAAAGAGAAAGACTGAGTGCTGGCATCCAGGAGGCATGCTTGCAGAATGTGCCCTTTGGTTGTTTAAATGATTATATTGATTACATATTCCTGAGTGTTTTTGTGCACATCACCCCCCAAAAAAACAAAAAAAACAAAACCCATGAAACAGATGGAATAGAAGCAAATACTGTTGAATGATGATTCACAGAGGAGATTGGAATCATTGCAATGAAATGATGGTGTAAAACCAATGTTATTCCATGTAAACTATCACTCAATTCACAATAAAAATGTTAAAAAAATACACTTTTGGGAAATTGGTCTAATACCATGAAAATTAAACGACTGTGGTTTACCAAGGGTCAATGAATGGTCCTAGTGGAAGGATCATGCCTTGAAATTAAAGAGGAATTTCATGCCATCAAGAAGAAGAATCTGGAGCCGAGCACGTCTTTTGGACCCAGGATCCCTGAGAACTTCCTAGACAAAAGATAGCATTGTAACCCTGGAGATTGCACAGGCAGCAGAGAAATGATAACCAAAGCAAAGTACAGCAGGAGTACAAGTGATAGGAACCAGAAAACTGGTACAAAATGGCTACAGTGGGCTTGCTGACCTATGAAGTGAAAGAGTGTATGCAGCAAGAGACTTGATGGTGGTGTGGTGTCTCTGGGCACTTGACAGTGAAGGAAAAGAACTGCCCAATGGCAGGCAAGGCCAATAGAAGAGCCACCTGCAGACATGGCTGAGAAGAAACAGAGCACTGTCTTGGTTGGAAGCTGCCCTATTTGATGAACTATATCCTCTCTTGAATTGTACCCTGTTATACCAAGTTGATTCGGATCCTAAGTTTTAGCCTGTTACTTCCTGCTAAAACCATGTGTTGTTGTTGTTAGGTGCCATCGAGTCGGTACCGACCCATAGTGACCTTATGCGCAGCAGAACGAAACACTGCCCGATCCTGGGCCAACCGCACTATTGTCAACATGCTTGAGTCCATCGTTGCTGCCACTTGGCCAATCCATCTCATTGGGGGTCTTCCTCTTTTTCTCTGACCCTCCACCTTACCAAACATGATATCCATCTCCAGTGACTGACCCCTCCTGACAAAATGTTCAAAGTATGAGAGACAAAGTTTAGCCATCTTGACCTCTAAGGAGCACTCTGGCTTCACTTCTTCCAAAACGCATCTATTAGTTCTTTTGGCGGTCCATGGCATTTTCAGTATTCTCCTCCAACACCATAACTCAAAGGCATCAATTCTTCTACAGTCATCTTTATTCACTGTACAGCTTTCTCATGCATATGAGGTTATTGAAAACACCATGGCTAGGGTCAGGCACACCTACGTCCTCAAGCTGACATCTTTGCTCTTCAACACTTGAAAAAGGTCTTGTGCAGCAGATTTGCTTAATGCAATACATCATTTGATCTCTTGACTGCTGCTTCCCTGAGTGTTGATAGTTGATCCAAGAAGAATGAAATGCTTGACAACTTTAATCTTTTCTCCATTGATAAGAATGTTGTTTATTGGTCCAGTCGTGAGGATTTTTGTTTTCTTGACATTGAGATGTAATCAAATGTTTTAAGTCCTCTTTACTTTCAGCAAGCAAGGTTGTATCATCTGCATATTGCAGGTTGTTAATGAGTCTTCCTCCAGTCCTGATGCCACATTTTCTTTCATAGAACCCAGCTTTTCGGATTATTTGCTCAGCATACAGGTTGAATAAGTATGGTGAAAGAATACAACCTTGTTGCATACCTTTCTTAATTTTAAACCATTCAGTGTTCCCATACTCTGTTCAAACAACTGCATCTTGGTCCAGGTACAGATTGCTCATGAGCACGATTAAGTGTTCTGGAATACTCCTACTTCGCAATGTTGTCCATAGCTTGTCATGATCCACACAATTGAAAGCCTTTGCATACTCAATAAAGCACAGGTAAACATCCTTCCAATAGTCTCTGCTTTCAGCCAAGATCCATCGGACATCAGCAATGATATCTCTCGTTCCACAGCCTCTTCTGAATCCAGCTTGAACCTCTGAAAGTTCTCTGTCAGTGTATAATTGTAGCTGTTTTTGTATTACCTTTAGCAAAACTTTACTCACATAGGATATCAAAGAGATTGTCTGATGATTTCCGCATTCTGTTGGGTCACCTCTCTTTGGAATGGGCACAAATACGGATCTCTTCCAATCAGTCAGCCAGATAGTTGTCTTCCAAATTTCTTGGCATAGATGAATGAGTGCCTCCTGTGTTGCCTCACTTTCTTGAAAGATTTCAATTTTGATTCCATCAATTCCTGGTGCCTTGTTCTTTGCCAATTCCTTCAATGAACCTTGGACTTCCTCCCTAAGTATCATTGGCTCTTGATCATATGCTACCTCTTGAAACAGTTGAACATGAACCATTTCCTTTTGGGACAGTGACTCTGCGTATTCCTTCCAGCTTCTCTTGATGCTTTCTGCATCATTCAATAATTTGTCCAGAGAATCTTTCAAAAGTAACAGTCAAGTCTTGAATTTTTTGTTTGTTTCCCCCAGCTTGAGAAATGCTGAGTGTGTTCTTCCCTTCTGGTTTTCTGATTCCAGATCCTTGCATGTAGAGACCATCAAACTCAAAATCATCCCAAGGTGAAATCCTATGAAGCGGAGGTCAGACATGCTTTTCTAGTCCTTGCATAGCACTTTCTGTTCACATCTGGGTTTGATAATTCATTGCAGGGCCACACAGTACTCATAGCAATACTCACAATTATGGGGTTTATTAGGGAAGTGAAGAAGGTGTAATTCAGTATCAAAACAAACTCAGGACACAGTAAATCTTCAGTCATAAAACCTCTTGTCTGCCATACTGCAGGAATGCCTCACTCTTGTCTTAGGCCTCTCAGCCATGTGGCCCCTTGGCCTCTGCCCTGTTCAAACACTTGTTACAAAGTTCTTTTAGCCAGTATGTGAATGCCCAAAGAACACATTCTTCAAGCCAGTATCCTGTCCATAGGCATTCAGCTTTAATCAGTCATAGGCCTAGAGCCCGAAGCTGCTCTGTCTCCCCATGTTGCTGCCTTTGCTGTTGCCTCTGCCATCGCCTCTGCAGTCACTGTTTCTCTAGGTAAGGATATCACATGTCACTCATGCTCTTCCTTTTTTTTTTTTTTTTTAAAGTTTTTATTGTGAGGTTTACACAGAAGAAAATCAGTTTTACACTCATCCTATTGTATTTCATTTCATTGCAATGATTACAATCCCCTCTATGCATCATCAAATAAATAACCCCAAAGGGTACACCACACAGGCTTGCCCCCTTCTCCACCCCCCGGCCTCCAGCACACAGGCCTTCTCCCTCCTTGAGTCCAGTGTCTTCAACCTTTCCATCTCTCCACGTCATTGTCACTGTCTCTATCCCTGGATAGGGTCCCACTAGCTGTTTTTCTCACTTGATGGTCCCAGAGACCTCCACTCCTGGGCTGCAAAGTCAATCACTCTCCTTCTTTTGTCAAAAAACATCCACCTCTATATTTCCTACCCTCACAGTCAGTCCTGATGGCAATTATTCACTATTGTACCACAAGAGTCTTATTCCCATTTCCTTTCGCCAGCCCAGTCCCAACAGATTGGAAATCATTCAGTGGTGATTCTACCTTACTCCGCCCCATCAAGGACTAGGCTCCGTCTTGAAAGCTTTTAAGCCAGTCACTTCTTGCCGTTATGGTGGTTATGTGCCATGGAGTCGGCTCCGACTTATAGTGACTCTGTACAGGGTTTCTGAGGCTGTAAATCTTTACAGGAGCAGAATGCCTCATCTTTCTCCCACGAAACAGCTGGTAGTTTCGAAATGCTGAGCTTGCGGTTTGTAGCCGAATTCATAACCACTACATTACCAGAGCTCCTTTCTTGCCTTTATAAATCCCCTCCCCTATTTTGGGTAGCCAATGTCTATGTTGCCCATCCCTGTCAACCCTGTGTACTGAGGGGGTGGGAGTAATCCTTGCTGTAAAAATTTGTTCCCTTTTTTGAGTGTGTGGCACTGTGGGTTAATGCACCAGACTGCAAAGCTGTTTGAACTGCAGGGTTGGCAGTTCAAGCTCACCAGTCACTCCTCGGAAACTCTATACAGGGTTGTTATGGGTCGGAACCAACTTGACGGCACTTCCCAACAACAACATAATGGCTAGTGATCGTGAACATTTCCTCATATGTTTGTTGGCTGCCCGAACCTCCTCCTTCGTGAATTGTCTGTTCATGTCCTGTGTACATTTTTAAATTAGGATATTTGTCTTTTTCTTATAGAGGTGTTATATTTTCCTATATATTTTAGAAATGAGTCCCTTGTCTAATGTGTCATTGCAAAAGATTTTTTCCCATTCTATGGGTTCCCTTTTTATTCTTTTGGTGAAGTCTTTTGTTGCACATAAGTTTTTAATTTTTAGTATGTCACAATCATCTATTTTGTCTACTTCTGTTTGTGTAATTTTCAAATTGTTTGGTAGTCTGTGTATCCCCTGTATTAGAGCCCTCACATTTGTCCCTATTTTTTCATTGATGAGTTTCATAATTTTGGGATTGACATTTAGGTCTTTAATTCATGCTGAGTTGGTTTTTGAATAGAGCATGAGGTAAAGGTCTTGTTTCAATCTTTTGCATATTGCTTTCCAGTCCTGTCAGCACCATCTGTTAAAAGAGACTATCTCCTCCCCGTGTAACATACTTAGGCACTTTGTTGAAAATCAGTTGGCTGTAGGTAAATGGATTGATTTCTGGATTCTTGATTCTGTTTCATTGATCAATGTATCTTTCATTGTATCAGTACCAGGCTGTTTTGACCACTGTAGCTGTGTAGTAGATTTTGAGATCGGGAAGTGAGAGGTTTCGAACCTTGTTCTTCTTGAGCGGTGCTTTGCTTATCCTGGGTCTCCTTCCTTTCCATATAAAGTTTGTGATTGGCTTTTCCATCTCTTTGAAGAATGTTGCTGGAATCTGGATTGGCATTGCCTTATATTTGTATATTGCTTTGGGTAGTATTGAGTCTTCCTATCCAGGAACATGGTATGTTCTTCCACTTTTGTAAGTCTCTTTTGGTTTCTTGTAGTAGTGTTTTGTAATTCTCGTTGTATAGGTCCTTTGTTTCTCTGGTTATGTTTATTCCTAAATACTTCATCCTTTGGGCGGCTATTGTAAATGATATTTTTTACAGTCCAAAGTATTAACTTTCCTAATGTCTTTTTCAACACTGTGATTTTCACTATAGAGGAATCCAACTGATTTTTGTATGTTGATCTTATACCCTGGCACTTTGCTGAATCTTCCAATGATGTCTAGTAGCTTTTTTATTGAGTCTTTGGGGTTTCTATGTATAGAATCACATCGTCTGCAAATAGAGTTTTATTTCCTCTTTACCAATTTGGATGCCTTTAATTTCCCTATCTTGCCATATAGCTCTGGCTAATAATTCCAAAACAATATAGAAAAGGAGTGGTGACAAAGGGCATCTTTGTCTATTTCCCGTTCTCAGAGGTAAGGCTTTCAGTTTCTCTCCATTGACAGTGATGTAGGCTGTTGATTTTGTGTATATGCTCTTGATTATGTTGAGGAATTTCCCTTCAATTCCTACTTTGTTTAGTGTTTTTATCAGGAATGGATGTTGGATTTTATCAAAAGCCTTTTCTGCATCAATCGATATGATCATGTGGTTCTTTTCCTTTTTCATATTTATGTGGTGAAAACAATGATTGTTTTTCTAATGTTGAACCATCCTTGCATCCCTTTTATGAAACTCACTTGGTCATGATATATTATTTTTTTGATGTGTTGCTGGATTCTGTTGGCTAGGATTTTGTTGAGAATTTTTGTGTCTATGTTCATGAGGGATATTGGTCTGTAGTTTTCTTTCTTAGTGATATCCATCCCTGGTTTGGGTATGAGGGTTATGCTTGTTTCATAAAAAAAATATTAGGAAGTTTTCTGTCCTCTTCTATACTCTGGAATAATTTGAATAGAATTGGTGACAGCTCTTCCCTGAATGTTTGGTAGAACTCACCAATGAAGCCATCTGGGCCTAGACTTCTTTTAGTTGGGAGTTTTTTGATGACCTGATCAATTACTTCTTTTGTTATGGGTCTGTTCAAGTTTTCTACTTCACTCTGTGTAAGTTTTGGTAGGTCATGTTTTTCTAAAAATGCATCCATCTCTTCTAAGATTTTGAATTTGTTGGAGTACAACTCTTCATAGTATTCTGTTATTATCCTTTTGATTTTGTTTGGTTCTGTTGTGACATTGCCTGTGTGGTTTCTTATGTGAGTTATTTGTGTCTTCTCCCTCTTTTCTTTGTTTAGTTTTGCCAATGGTTTGTCAATTTTATGAGTCCTTTCAAAGAACCAGCTTCTTGTCTTGTTGATTCTTTCTATAGTTTTTCTGTTTTCCATCT